>NC_048304.1:79463509-79592089 GCF_013100865.1 Trachemys scripta elegans | reverse complement strand
CCTGCACATCTACCAATGTGATATATGCCATCATGTGTCAGCAATGACCCTCTGCCATGTACATTGGCCAAACCGGACAGTCTCTCCGCAAAAGAATTAATGGACACAAATCTGACATCAGGAATCATAATACTCAAAAACCAGTGGGAGAACACTTTAACCTGTCTGGTCATTCAATGTCAGACCTGTGGGTGGCTATCTTACCACAGAAAAACTTCAAAAACAGACTCCAACGAGAGACTGCTGAGCTGGAATTGATATGCAAACTAGACACAATCAACTCAGGATTGAATAAGGACTGGGAATGGCTGAGCCATTACAAACATTGAATCTATCTCCCCTTGTAAGTATTCTCACACTTCTTATCAAACTGTCTGTACTGAGCTAGCTTGATTATCACTTCAAAATTTTTTTTTCTCTTACCAACTCTGAGAGGCCAATTAAGTAAGACAACTCCCACCTGTTCATGCTCTCTGTATGTGTGTATATATATCTCCTCAATATATGTTCCATTCTATATGCATCCGAAGAAGTGGGCTGTAGCCCACGAAAGCTTATGCTCTAATAAATTTGTTAGTCTCTAAGGTGCCACAAGTACTTCTGTTCTTTTTGCGGATACAGACTAACACGGCTGCTACTCTGAAACATAGCAGAAAATGTGCAAAAGCTGAACTCACTGAATTTTAGTTTGACAGCAGCAGTATGAACACTGTCACTAACTTCTGAGTGAGGCTTAAAAAACAGACTCAACATAACATCCCTAGAGCGACTCTCCCTGACTAAAAATCCTTATACCCTCAGGGAAAATTTTTTGGGCTGTGAAAGAGACCAGGAGTTAAAATGGGTTGAGATTTGAAGTGCTGTTTAGATTTTCATATAATTCAGGTTTCAGAGTAGCAGCCATGTTAGTCTGTATCCGCAAAAAAGAACAGGAGTACTTGTGGCACCTTAGAGACTAACAAATTTATTAGAGCATAAGCTTTCGTGGGCTACAGCCCACTTCTTCGAATGCATATAGAATGGAACATATATCGAGGAGATATATATAGAGCTTATGCTCTAATAAATTTGTTAGTCTCTAAGGTGCCACAAGTACTCATGTCATATAATTCAGTACCTTTATTGACTACAACAATGAGTCACTACCTACAAGGGTTAGGGAACAGCTCCTCCTAATAATGTATGAATCTCCACTACAAGGTCCCCTCCGCCGACATAATTCACCCGTTAAGTCGACTTAACTCCACCTCCTCAAGAGGCATAGCACTTAATTCAATGTTCATGGGTTGACAGAGAGGCAGGGTAGACACAGCATTGTTTAAGAAGATTGAATTGGCCTCCAGGAGGTGTCCCACAATGATCCGCTGCAACTGCTCTGGTGATCGTTTTCAACTCTGCTGCACAGCAGCCAGGTAGACAGGAAATAGCCCTTCCCCTGTTAAAGCCCCAGGAACTTTTAAATTCCCAATACCTGTTGAATCAGCATGGAGAGTTCGCCAGCCCAGCTGATCATGGCGACTCAACACACTCTAGGATGGAGTACGCAGGAGGTGGTGGATCTTATTGGTTTGGGGGGAGCAGAGTCTGTGCAGGCACAGCTCCAAAGCAGCTAGAGAAATGTTGACATCTGCGAGAAGATCGCTTGGGGCATGGGAGGAAAGGGCTACACTTAGGACATGCAGCAGTGCCACGTGAAAATCAAAGAATTTCAGCAGACATACCAGAAGGCAGGGGAGGCGAACAGTTGTTCTGGTTCTGCACTGCAGACATGTCACTTCTACAATGACCTGCATGCGATTCTTAGTGGCGACCCCCACCACTACCCCCAAACGCAGCATGGATACCTCACAGGAGTCAGAGTCCTGGGCCACCTCAGGCAACAACGAGGAGGAAGTTTTGGATGAGGAGGAGAATGGGAAACAGGTGAGTGGGGAATCCATTCTTCCTGAGAGCCAGGAGCTATTTTTAACCTCTGAGCAGTCCAGCCAGTCACAGGACAGCATCGTGTCCAAGCATGATGCCGGGGAAGGCACCTCTGATGACTGTGCAATTCCAGTCAAACTGTAGGGATTACATGATCTTATATTTCATGTTTAATATGAACAAAAAGTGATGTGCAGTGGATCTCTGATTCCCCGGGGCTGCTCCAACTATGCAGTAGGTGCCTCCTGGAAAAGACTGTTTATGTGCACAGAGATGGCCCAGGAATCCTCCACGGAGATCACCAGGAAATTTTCGTAGAGGTATTTTGCAATCCTTTGTAGAAGGTTTCTGGGGAGGGCTTCTATATTTCTTCAGCCATGGTAGGACATTTTCCCGCGCCACTCCAGGATTAATTCTGCTAGCATCATTGCGATACGCAGCATAAGGACCAGGTCTGTACCCAGATGCCTGCAGCATCTTCTCCCTTCAGGGGCAGCAGGTTTATATAATTTTTGGTGGTGCCCAGAATGGGTCCAACTCCCATCCCCCGCCCCACACCTGCGTAAGGCTCTCGGAGGGATTTTGGGTTATGGGTACGGGCTCTGAGCGGGGGCAGGGGGTTGGGGTGCAAGAGGGGATGCGAGCTCTGTGAGGGAGTTTGGGTGCAGGAGGGGTTGAGGGGTGCAGGCTCTGGAAGGGAGTCTGGGTGCGGGCTCTGGGCTGGGGCAGGTGGTTGGGGTGTGGGAGGGGGTGAGGGGTGTGGCACTTACCTCGGGCGGCTCCTGAAAGCGACCTGCACACCCCTCTGGAGGCGGCTCCTAGGCGGGGGAGCCAGGGGTCTCCGCGCGCTGCTGTCCACAGGCACCGCCCCTGCAAGTCCCATTGGCTGCAATTCCAATGGCAGAGTCAGCACTTGGGGAGGGGGCAGCGCGCGGAGACACCCCCCCACCCCCAGGGGCCACAGGGATGTGCCATCCGCTTCCAGGAGTGGCATGCTGTGTTGAATGAGGACGAGCAGGAAGCTGCTTTAGCTCAGCTGCACTGCCGGTGGCGGGAGCCCCTGGGCCCTTTTAAATCACCCAGGGGTGGCAGGCAGGGCCAGGATACGCTCTGGGGGCGGCGCGCGGGGGCAGCAAGTGGGGCCAGGGGAGAGACCTGGCCCCGAACATTGGTGGAGCCAGGTCCCCCTGCTCTGAATATTCCTGGAACATGCGCACTACGGGCCCATACTGCTCACCACCCCAGCTCCTTTGACACCTTTGTTACCCTGAGGAGACTGATATCACATCGGGTCACTTAGGCGAGACAGCAGAAGTTTTCATTACAAGTGCTCGTACTGCAAACAATAGATAAGGCTGCGTGTCTGTCACAGAGGTCATGAAAGTCACAGATTCCGTAACTTTCCGTGACCTCCATGACTTCTGCAGCAGTTTGGGTGTGTGGGAGATGGCTCAGGGCTGGGGCAGGGGCTTGGGGTGCATGGCAGCACTTACCTGGGGAGGGAGGGTCTTCGGCTCCCACCAGCATGTCCCTACAGCTCCTAGGTGGAGTGGCCAGAGGGGCTCCGTGCGCTGCCCATGCCCACAGGCGCTGCCCCCGCAGCTTCCATTGGCTGCAGTTCCCAGCCAATGATGGAATTCCCTAACTGTGTTGGGGTGATAAATGCCACACATATCCCTATCTTACCAAACAGTACCTAAACCAAAAGGGATACTTTTCAATGGTGTTGCAAGCACCGGTCAATCACAGAGGGCATTTCACTCACATCAGCGTGGGATAGTCAGGAAAGGTGCATGATGCATAAAATTTTAAGAACAAAGACTTGTTCACAAAGATACAAGCAGAAACTTTCTTTCTGGATTGCAAAATAACCATAGATATTGAACAGTGACCCTGGGAGACCCAGCCAACCGTTTTCTCCCCTGGCTCATGAAGCCGTACACCAGCCACATGGACTGCAGTAAGGAGTTGTTCAACAATAGGCTGAGCAAGTGCAGAATGGTGGTGGAATGTGCCTTTGGACGTTTAAAGGGTCTCTAGCACAGTTTCCTTACTAGGTTAGACCTCAGTGAAAGCAATATCCCTATTACTATCGCTGCCTGCTGTGTGCTCCATAATATCTGTGAGACAAAGAGAGATCCACAGAGGTGGGGCATGGAGACGGATATGTTGTCTGCTAATTTTGAGTAGCCAAATACCAGGGCAATAAGAAGAGCCCAGCAAGGAGCACTGCATCTCTTGGAGATTTTGAAAACCCGTTTCAGCGATGACCCACAGTCATGTGCGCCGCTTATCTGCATTGTGCCTTCCCATGCCATCCCCTCCGTTACATCAGTTTCCCTGTACCTCCTCTTCCCCCAACTGCCCTTGCTTAGAATAAATAAAGAATATTTCATTCTTGAAGCATTGACTTTTATTGCACAAACATAAATAAACCGAAAGACCAGGAAAAGAATTTAACCTTAGATGAACGATGTGATAAAATTGGGAGGGGAGAAATCAAGTCAGCTTGTCTGTAAAAGCACAGTAGTCCAGAGTCACTACTCGTCTTAGCAGAAGTCAGTTAATGGCAAACTTGGATCAGAGCAGCTCCCACAGTGGCTTTACTAAATATTAACTCCAAATTGATTCCCAACTGATCGGTAGGAGTCTTGCGTTGCAAGCTTCCACACAGCGATTGCTGCTCACTTCTTCACTTCTCTATTGTCAAAGCAGGTCTCATTTTAGTATTGCTGCACTTCAGGGCTGGGGAAAGCTCTGCACAAAGTTCCTGGAAAGTGTCTTCCCCCATTTGAAAGTTCTGCAGCCACTGCTTGTCATCCCATAACTGCATAATGATGCGATTCCACCAGTCAGTGCTTGTTTCCCAGGACCAGAAATGCTGCTTCACCATGTCCATCTGCTGTACGACTGACAGCAGCAACCAGGAATTGTTTTGTTCTATGGCTTGCTGCAGGGCTGCTTGAAGGATATTGCAATGTTCTGTGTGGCAGCTCCCATCTCAGCTCTGGAAATGCTGCCAGATAAGGCATGAGGTGTTTGTAATGTTCACAACAAGACTGCACAGAAGAGCTGGGTCCATGCTTCTCAGGCTATGGTGTACACACAGCTAAGCCAGCCTTTTGAAAAAAGGCGCGAAAAAGTATGGATTCTTTGCCATTGATATCAGTGGCGGGAGGGAGGGAGGAAACTACATCATGAGAAATCCAAGCCATGTTCCCATTTCTCCTGCAACAATGTTTTGGTCCCATGAGGCACTGCAAGCCGTTCCCACCCCGCACCTCTGGCTAGTTGCCTTGTGGGATAGCTACCCTCAGTGCACTGCTCTCTCTATTGATGCAAGCGTTGTTGTGAGGATGCACTCCACGGACACGAGAGTGGAATGGACACACGCAACTGACTTAATTATTGCAGCAGCTGGATGTCTACTTAAATTAAGTCAACTTAATTTTATAGTGTAGACATACCCTAAGAAAGAATGGAGTGTTAACTAGAAAAAAGAGAGAGTGGTGGAAACAGTTACAATACAAAACAAGATTATTAATAAATGCATCTTATTGTTGCCTTTCCTAATAAAGTAGATTCCCTCCCTGCCTCTCCTCAAAGTTCAGTCTGTTGCAGTGCGGGTTGGCTTCACAGAAACCAGGATTCAGTTTTTCCTGAGAACATCCCTGCGCCTGAAGATGTCTCCTCAGTGAAATGATCCAGAGGGTCTTTCTCCCCTTCTCATATATTGAATCATTCTTTTGTCTTTATTTACAGAGTGAGTGAACCTCTTGTCTGTTGTTCTTTTTAGTTCTTGTTCTTGTTCCTCAAGAACCTCTTGTTCTTTTTAGTCTCCCAGTGGTTTCAAGTGTTTGCAGTTGTCTGTTGATAGTTTGGGGATGGAGCAAGGCTAGACAGTTAAGTCTTGCATTACATCGCTGGCTAACCAGGGCAAGGTGACAGCACCTTCATGCTTGAATGTGCCATCACCAAGGCTTGGTCTACACTACCCCCCTAATTCGAACTAAGGTACGCAACTTCAGCTACGTGAATAACGTAGCTGAAGTTCGAAGTACCTTAGTTCGAATTAGTTCGAACTTACCTTGGTCCACACGCGGCAGGCAGGCTCCCCCGTCGACTCCGCGGTACTCCTCTCGGCGAGCTGGAGTACCGCAGTCGACGGCGAGCACTTCCGGGTTCGACTTATCACGTCCAGACTAGACGCGATAAGTCGAACCCAGAAGTTCGATTTCCAGCCGTCGAACTACCGGGTAAGTGTAGCCAAGGCCCAAGACACAGAGTCACTGGACAAATTTTTATTAGTCCATAAAGCATACTTTCAGCATAAATACATTATTCCTTAAATATTACCTGTACATACATCTTGCAGTGATTATGAATCTTGACAAGTTATAAGCTTTCTGTAGATACTTTACATGCTACTCTTTATGGATAAATACCCTGCAAGACGTGTTTGGTGTAGTGAGTTTGTCAGAACTGGGATGAGGGTTGTTTGCATAGAAGAGGGGATCCTTTGCCTAAGAGCCCCTGTTTCATAGGCATCACACAGAGTTATTCACTTCCTTATTTGCACCTTTGTTCCTTTGGGTCATCTGGACGGACTTACACTTTATATAGTCATTTTCATGTTCCTCAAGGACATAACTATACACAACTGCAAGGCACTGAAGATTCAGGCCCCTGGTCTTCCGGCTATTCTGTATTATAGGGAGCTTTTTGACATAGATTAGAATTCAGTCTCCTAACAATAAGGAGTAAGTGTTTAACATTTTAAAAGTTGGGATCATTCCTGCCTTTCTTTATGTTAGCCCAGTAAAGAGACTTCCTCATGTAGCTACTACCACTTTCTAATGCCTGGGCTACATTTTCTGTAAACTGCACTTAGGCTGACAAGGATTGTTTTGCCTTCTCTTTTTGTTCCCTCTTGTCTGACTTCTCTCGCCTCCTCTTCCTTCTTCCACTTACTCCTCCTCTCCACCCCCATACCAGGATTCTCCAGTCACTCTCCCTCCAGCTGCTTCTAATATCAATACTAACTGCAGTTCTAGTATCTAATACCAGAAATATGACCAATATCTAAAAACAGAAGTGAAATGCGAGACAGTGGTACAGGAGCACTTTAGCATCTCTTTAGGTTCATGGATATAGTATTCATAGGGTGACGATATTTTCCCAAAGGGAAACACAGGACACTGCATGGGGCCGGCCCAATACCCCCCACTCCATCTCCTCTCACATGAGCCCCCTACCCTACCTTCCCTGCCTCCTGCCCACAGGGCCAGCCCAAGACTCCCTCTCCCACCCAATCGTGGGGCCAGTCCGAGTCCCCCGGCCACCCACCAACACGGCTAGCTTGAGGCCCTCATCTTCCTCCCCCACCCTACACAAGGCCATCTGAAGCCCCCCTACTACCCACCCACACGGCCGGCCCGAGGCCCCTCTCTCCCTAACACACATGGGACCAGCCCGAGCTCCCCCTACCACCCGCCTACATGGGGCCAGCCCGAGGCCATCCTCTACCCCCTGCACACAGGGCTGGCCCAAGACCCCCTGCCACACACCCAGGCACGGCTGGCATGGCCCAAGCTGCTCTCCCAAGTCCTCCTCCTGCACAGGGCTGCCGTTGCCACTCGCCTTGCTTCCCCACACACACACGTTCCTCCACACCCTACTAGGGGTCGCACCCCATTTTTTGAGCAAAACTGGGCATTTGTCCAGTTTGCTCTTGCCAATTGATGATCAGTTTTTTCCAAAAAAGTCAGGATGGCCGGTACAGGGCTTAAAAAAGGAACTATCCTGGCCAAAATGGGACGCATGGTCACCCTAAGCATTCACACTCCCAATCACAGCCCCTTCATGATGACACAATTTGTTGTCCCATGAAAAGAGGATATTTGTCCTTACAGTGGATTTGTGCAGTCAGAGTACAATTTCATATTCTGAATGGAACTCTGCACACAAATAACTTAACATTTCTCCAGTGGACTTCATTTGTGAGAGTTTTGAATATGACAAGCAGCAAAGAGTCCTGTGGCACCGTATAGACTAACAGACATATTGGAGCATGAGCTTTCAAAAGCTCAAGCTCATGCTCCAATACGTCTGTTAGTCTATAAAGTGCGACAGGACTCTCTGCTGCTTTTACAGATCCAGACTAACACGGCTACCCCTTTGATACTTGAATATGACAGTATTAGAATTAAGGCTGTTGATTAATCGCAGTTAACTCACACGATTAACTCAAAAAATTAATTGCGATTAATTGCAGTTTTAATTGCACTGTTAAACAATTGAATACCAATTGAAATTTATTAAATATTTTTGGATGTTTTTCTACATTTTCAAATCTATTGATTTCAGTTATAACACAGAATACAAAGTGTACGCTGCTCACTTTATATTATAATTTTTATTACAAATATTTGCACTGTAAAAATGATAAACAAAAGAAACAGTATTTTTCAATTCACCTCAGACAAGTACTGTAGTGCAATGTCTTTATCGTGAAATTGCACTTTAATACTGTAGATTTTTTTTTACATAACTGCACTCATAAATAAAACAATGTAAAACTTTAGAGCCTACAAGTCCACTCAGTCCTACTTCTTGTTCAGCCAATCACTAGGAGAAACAAGTTTGTTTACATTTATGGGAGATAATGCTGTCCACTTCTTATTTACAATGTCACCAGAAAGTGAGAACAGGTGTTTGCATGGGACTTTTGTAGCCGACTGTAGCAGGGTGGTTACCCCGCTCCTGCCTGAGGGGTTTAAAACAGCCCTGGCAGAGGGCTGGGGCAAAGGGAAAAGCTACTGGGCTGATTGGGGAAGTTGCCACAGCTGGGCCACGCCCCAATCAGGCTCCACCTGGCCTGTATAAGAGGCTGGGAGCCAGGAGGTCAGCAGTCTCTCTCTGTGTTCAGGGAGAGAAGGGCCTGGCTGCAGGGAGCTAGACATAGGGTACCTGTAGTGGAGCAGGGCTGGGGAAAGGCTGGGGAACTCCAGCCTGGATAGCCCCAGGCTGCAGCCTAGTAGGAGGCCAAGGGGTACTGGGGGTTGCAGAGGGCAGCCCAGGGCTAGGCCAAGGCAGCAGATCCAAACCCAACCTTGCCTGTGATGAGTGGCCTATACTGCAGTCTGCCCCAGGGAACGGGGGCTAGTTGGAGACTGGCAGTGGCCTTATTCTGAGGTGATGTAGGAATAGTGGGTGGGGGTTCCCCAGGGAGGGGAGACCCTAGTAATGAGGGGTGTACTGTCAGGGGGCAGCACCCCAGAGACAAAGGCACTGGGGTCCAGGAGGGATACGGGGCCAGAGGACAGGCGGATCACCAGCCTGTAGAGGGCGCTCTGATGGCTGGATCAAGCTAATTCCCAGAGTCACCAGCAGGAGGCGCCGCAGGGGTGAGTCTGTGCCTCTACACTGACATTGCAAGGTATTTACATGCCAGATGTGCTAAACATTCGTATGCCCTTTCATGCTTCGGCTACCATTCTGGAGGACATGCTTCCATGCTGATGACGCTCATTTAAAAAAAAAAGTGTTAATTAAATTTGTGACTGAACTCCTTGGGGAGAATTGTATGTCTCCAGCTCTGTTTTAGCAGCATTCTACTATATATTTCATGTTAAAGTAGTCTCGGAGGATGACTTGGCACATGTTGTTTGTTTTAAAAACACTTTCGCTGTAGATTTGACAAAACACAAGAAAGGTAACAATGTGGGATTTCTAAAGATAGCTAGAGCACTCGATCCAAAGTTTAGGAATCTGAAGTGCCTTCCAAAATCTGAGAGGGACGAGGTGTGGAGCATGCTTTCAGAAGTTTTAAAAGAGCAACACTCCGATGCGGAAACTACAGAACCCGAACCACCAAAAAAGAAAATCAACCGTCTGCTGGTGACTTCTGACTCAGATGATGAAAATGAACATGCATCGGTCCACACTGCTTTGGATTGTTATTGAGCAGAACCCGTCATCAGCATGGACTCATGTCCTCTGGAATGGTGGTTGAAGCATGAAGGGACATATGAATTTTTAGTGCATCTGTCATGTAAATATCTTGCAAAGCTGGTTACAACAGTGCCATGAGAACACCTGTTCTCACTTTCAGGTGACATTGTGTACAAGAAGCAGGCAGCATTATCTCCTGCAAATGTAAATAAACTTGTTTGTCTGAGCAATTGGCTGAACAAGAAATAGGACCGAATGGACTTGTAGGCTCTAAAGTTTTACATTGTTTTATTTTTAATGCAGTTATTTTTTTGTACATAATTTTACATTTGTAAGTTTAACTTTCATGGTAAAGAGATTGCACTACTGTACATGTATTAGTTTAATTGAAAACAACTATTTCTTTTGGTTTTTATAGTGCAAATATTTGTAATCAAAAATATATAGTGAGCACTGTACACTTTGTATTCTGTGTTATAATAGAAATCAATATGTTTGAAAATGTAGAAAACATCAACAAATATGTTAATAAATGGTATTCTATTATTGATTAACAGTGTGATTAATCACAATTAATTTTTTTAATTGTGTGATTAATTGCAATTAATTTTTTAATCGCTTGACAGCCCTAATTGGAATGTTCCAAAACTCTGCATATCCCACAGTAAGTTATTCCATAGAACTGCTGCATTTTCCCCCAATTAGTGATTTACCACATCGGTGTTTCGGTGCACATGAATTTGGAATGACTTGGCTTCATGAGATAGACAGGTCAGATATTCATTGTGATTTGATTGTGTCTGGGGTTTCTAAAAGGACAGCGTGCAGACTAAATAAGATGCATTTTCATGTCACTCACTATAGCGATGACAACCATGCACATACCTATAAGTAGACATGTGTATCCTTTTGTTCCCCACAAGTTTTTGAAGTCAGTTAATTATGTCTATTTTTAGTGTCTCCCTCTCTATAGTGTTCCTGTAAATAGGTAATCTTATATTTTCTGTAGTGAAGCCTTATCAGAAAATTTCCTAAAGGGACTTACCTGGTCTTCCTGTACTGGAGAGTCGGAAGAGATAATTTGCTAGGGGTAGAGACATAGCATAACTCTGGTCATACAGAACCCAGAGGGCCTGATTCTGCTTTCACTTACATAATACATTTGACTTTGGTGGAGTTACTCCTGATTTGCTCTAAAGTGAGAACAGAATCAGGCCCCTGAATGTTACCTACCTATGTAGCCACCAAGAGTACTGGAAGTCACCTTCCAAGAGAGAGTATTTCCTGGGCCAAAGTCATGCACACAAATGATAGCCAGACGAAGTCTACTGGGTCATAAAGCAAAATGGCTATCAAGAACAGGAATAAAAATGCAAAGGAAGAGTGGTGCTGGTTGACAAGGCATGAGAGAAAGAGAGCAAAGTGTTGGTGGTGATGGCAGAGAAATGAACAGCCTTTGAGCATCATAGTATCAGTACCCAGAGTATATTTAACTATTGACTTGAAGACATTACAGAAGTGGGAAAAATCATTAAAACCTTGATGCAAGGTAAAACTACCTCACTAAGGCCACGTCTACACTAGAGAGCGTACAGTGACACAGCTGTACCAATGCAGCTGCGTTGCTGTAAGATCTCCTGTGTAGCCGCTTCATGCCAACGGGAGAGAGCTCTCTTGTCGACATAATTAAAGCATCCCCAACAAGCAACGGTAGCTATGTCGGCAGGAGAGCCACATAGCGCTATCCACACCGGCACTTCTGTGGGTGTAATTGATGTCGCTTAGGGGTATGTTTTTTCACACCCAGGAGTGACATAAGCTATACTGATAAAAGTGCTAGTGTACACGTAGCCTGAGTAAAATACTATTTTTTTCTACCCAAAGGATTATATCACCTTTCTTCTAAACTTTCTTTGCTTGAATGAAGGGGCAAGGGTTCAGATTAAATTGGAAATCCAGGACGATTCAACAATAGTCTGTTAATGCAGATAACTTCTATGGCAACTAAAGATGTCAGAAAGCATTCTCCTATCATTCAGTTTAACCCCAACAGAACAAGTCATTCCCTCTTCTCACCTATACTACTTCTCTCTCATATGCTCATAGCTGCACTTCTCTGCAAATCCTGTGGGGGAGAGCAGGCACCCATTAATCCTCCATTCAAGGATTGGTTTTGTCCCTAATTAAATGAGCACATGACCTAGACACCGTCCATCCCTAAGCATCCTTGGGCCCTCCTGATGAGCCCTGAATGATTTGATTGAAGTACTCACTGTCTCATTACCAATAACATTGGATACATTTTGTAACTTAGATGAGGGGTTGCAGGAAGGATGAGGCAGTTCCATTCTTTAAAGTACTATGGCCCTGGTAAATTGCATTCTTAGCCTGTCTTCAGTCCCAGTCAATAGGTTATGAAGCATTAGGCCAGGGATCTGCAACCTTTGGCACCAGGCCCATCAGGGAAATCCGCTGGTGGGCTAGGATGGTTTGTTTACCTGCAGTGTCCGCAGGTTCAGCTGATCGCAGCTCCCACTGGCCGCGGTTCACCGTTCCAGGCCAATCGGGGCTGCGGGAAGCAGCGCGGGCTGAGGGATGTGCTGACCACGACTTTCCCCAGCCCCCATTGGCCTGGAATGGCAAACCGCAGCCAGTGGGAGCCGCGATCGGCCGAACCTGAAGACGCTGCAGGTAAACAAACTGTCCCAGCCCGCCAGCGGATTTCCCTGATGGGCCACATGCCAAAAGTTGCCGATCCCCGCATTAGGCAATCTCTTATCTCCTGGAGAAGATGACAGTGTTTAATAAAAACCAGTACTCGTTTGTGAAACAGTGTTATATTCACAGCATACAGAAAAGTTAAATAAAGATATAAAACGCTCCTTCTATAAGGGTTGCAGTGTAACATAACTTTGTTAAGGTTCTGGATTTTAAGAAACAAACGAGAACCAAAAACAGACTGACTGCTGGTAGACCAGATTACATGCTGCCCCTCCAGAGCCTCCTGGCCTGCAAGCAGGACCAGGAAACCCCCTGACAATTTAAAGTGGTAACTTCAACAGTTTTCAATCCACCACACATAGATAATGCAATAATAACTTTGTTTTTTTAAAACACAGTAACGAGTCTTGGTAAGTAACAGGAACACAGATAAGAAAATATATCTGGATTTTAGTAAGATCTTTGACATGATGCAATCCAAGAAACAAGTATATTGGAGAATCACGTGGATAAGTGAAAGTGGTAACTTGCTGACAGATGGATCAAAATTGTAATTTGTGTTGTCACATTAGTAGGAATTATCAAGTAAAATTTGGTATTGGAACAGTTAGTATATTCATTAGTGATCTTGATGAGGAAAATTAACTCAATAGTGCACGGATCTATATACTATATATGAAGTAGGAGATAAGTGAACACTGCAGTTATATTAAAAATACAGCAGAAACTGGATAATGTGGAATATTGGTCATATAAGAGTGATGCAAAATTGAATATAAGGAAGCACAAGTTAATCCTTTTGGGAAAGAATAACTCAGAAACAGGCATACGCAAATGTTTGTCTAGAAAGCTGCCATGAAGAAAGAGATTTGAAAATAATGGTGTGTAACAGGCTCTTATACCAGCAGTATCAGACCCTGCCACTCTTTCCCTTTCCTCAGTCACGAAAACCAACTGGTGCTTTCAAATTGTTCTACCCTTCTTGTGTTTGGTTTATTATCATAAAATAACAATTAAACTAAGTAGAAACCCCTAATTGTGTTTTCCAGACTCAGTACTCATGATGTTCCTCCTGGCCTTCTAATTGTACTCATGGATTTTGCTCCTGACTCTCTCTCCTGGTAGCACCAATCTTTCATTTTGTCTGGCAGCAAAGCTTCTGGAAGCCATGTGGAGCCAGGGGAGGCAGGGAGTCTGCCTTAGCCCTGCTGTGCTGTCAACCAGACTTTTAGCAGCCCGGTCGCACCTTTTTGACCAGGTGTTCTGGTCATAAACCAGACATCTGGCAACCCTGCCTATTGCTTGGGCACTGCAAAACCTGTAAGAGAATCTCCCCATCAGTATAAACAGGAGTCTCAGGGTTCATCTACAGTACGAAATTAATTCGAAGTTATTTTATTCGAATTTCCAGAATCGAGTTCATACATTCGATGTTGTGTCCCCACTAAAGCGTGTAAATTCGGTGGACTGCATCCACAGTACCGAAGCAAGCATCCAATGTCGGAGTGGTGCACTGTGGTAGCTATCCCACAGTTCCCGCAGTCTCTGCCACCCATTGGAATTGTGAGTTAAGCTCCCAGTGCATGATGGGGCAAAAACATTCTCGTGGGTTTTTCTGAGTGTGTGCCGTCACTTGCTCCTCCCTCCGTGAAAGCTATGGCATATGCCATGCTGCCAGCAGATGGTGCAGCATGGTGCACCGCCTGTCTCCTGGTATGTTGAATCTACTTCAAATGTCCTCGGCCATCGTGAACAGAGCTGCACAGCTTCCGCTGCTTTCTCCAGATTGTCTGTCCTGGGCTCCCGTGGAAGCTACAGAAGGCAACAATTCCCCGCCGTTTCTCGGCCATCATGAACAGAGCCACACAGCTTCCACCACAAACTCTGCTCATGCTTCCGCCACAAACTCTGCTCTCGCCACTTTTTCCATGTTGTTGGTCCTCAGCTCCTGTGGAAGCTACAGAAGGCAACAATTCCCCACTGTTTCTTGCCCATCGTGAACAGACAATCTGGAGAAAGTGACAGAAGCTGTCCTGGGTTCCCAGAAGACAACCATTTACCGCCTTTTATCGGCCATCTTGAACTGAACAGCTCATTTCGCGCCCTTTTTCAAGGATTACCCATGCAGGCGCCATTGCGCGGCAAACATGGAGCCCGCTCAGATCTCTGCTGCAGTTTTGACCATTGTAAATACCTCACGCATTATCCAGCAGTATGTTTAGTACCTGCAAAACCGGGCGAGGAAGCGACAACAGTGCGATTACTATACTGATGAGGACATGGACACAGACGTTCCTAGATGCACGGCATGTGGCGATTGGGAAATCATGGTGGCATTGTGCCAGGTTCATGCCGTGGAATGCCGATTTTAGGCCCAGGAAACAAGCACAGACTGGTAGGCTCACATAATGTTGCAGGTCTGGGATGATTCCCAGTGGCTGTGAAACTTTCGTATGCGTAGGGCCACTTTCATGGAACTTTGTGACTTGCTGTCCCCTGCCCTGAAGGGCAAAGACACCAAAATGAGAGCAACCCTCACTGTTGAGAAGCCAGTGGCCCTAGCACTGTGGAAGCTTGCAACGCCCAACAGCTACCGGTCAGTAGGGAATCAGTTTGGAGTGGGCAAATCTACTGTAGGGGCTGCTGTGCTGCAAGTAGCCAACGCAATCATTGACCAGCTGCTATCAAGGGTAGTGACTTTGGGAAATGTGCAGACCACTGTGGATGGCTTCAATGCCATGGGGTTCCCTAACTGTGGCAGGGCGATAGACGGAACGCATATCCCCATCTTGGCCCCGGCACACCGTGGCGGCCAGTACATAAACCGCAAGGGGTACTTTTCCATGGTGCTGCAAGCACTGGTGGATCACAAGGGACGTTTCACTGCCATCAACGTGGGATGGCCGGGAAAGGTGCATGATGCTCGCATCTTCAGGAACTCTGGTCTGTTTGAACAGCTGCAGGAAGGGACTTACTTCCTAGACCAGAAAATTACTGTTGGGGATCTTGAAATGCCTATAGTTATCCTCGGGGACCTAGCCTACCCCTTAATGCTATGACTCATGAAGCCGTACACAGGCACCCCGGACAGTAGTAAGGAGCAGTTCGACTATAGGCTGAGCAAGTGCAGAATGGTGGTGGAGTGTGCTTTTGGATGTTTGAAAGGGCGCTGGCGCAGTTTACTGACTTGGTTAGATCTCAGCACAACCAATATTCCAATTGTAATGGCTGCTTGTTGTGTGCTCCACAATATCTGTGAGATTAAGGGGGAGACTTTTATGGTGGGGTGGGAGGTTGAGGCAACTCGCCTGGCTGCCAATTTCATACAGCCAGACAACAGGGCGATTAGAAGAGCACAGCAGGGCGTGCTGCGCATCAGAGAAGCTTTGAAAGCCAGTTTCATGACTGGCCAGGGTACGGTGTGACAGTTGTGTTTGTTTCTCTTGAAGTTACCTGCACCCTATATATGAAAGGAAATAAAGTTAAAATTGTTTAAAAACTGTTCTTTATTATTTGATGCACAACACATTGAGAGAAATTAGAAGGTAGACTGGGGTGGGGGTTGGGTTAGGGGGGTGGAGGAGAAGGAAAGAACAAGTCCAGAAACCAAATCAAAAGTTCACATATGCCAGCTTTCTGGTGCTTGGGCGATCCTCTGGGGGTTGAGTGTGAGGGTCCCCGTAGCCCTCATGTTCTTGGGCGTCTGGGTGAGGAGGCTATGGAACTTGGGGAGGAGGGAGTTTGATTATACAGGGGCTGCAGCGGAAGTCTGTGGTCTTGCTGCCTTTCCCACATTAGATCCACCATACAGTGGAGCATGTCAGTTTGCTCCCCCATGAGCTTGACCATAGTGTCCTGCCTGCTCTCATTGTGCGCCTCCCTCTTCTCTTTGTGTTCCTGTAATGCTTTACGAGACTCTGCAATTGTTTGCCTCCATGCATTCAGCTGGGCTCTATCAGTGCGGGAGGACTGCTTGAGCTCAGCGAACATGTCATCCCGAGTTCATTTTTTCTGCCTTCTAATCTCGACCAGCCTCTGAGACGGAGTAAATAGGGACCGCATTGAAACATTTGCACCTGCGGGAGGAGAAAAAGGGAGGGTAGTATTTTAAAAAATACATTGCAGAGAACAAAGCGGGCACTTTGGTATGAGTAAGCCATCACACACGGCCAGGCAACAGAATTAATCTTGCAGGCATGTGGCGTTCTACTTCTTCTACATTCATTTCAATGCTTTCAAGCTGCTGGGCCCCCTTTCCCACAGCAAGCAATGCCTGGTGGGTTTTCCATATAAAAGAAGGGCCTGCGGGCTCTCTGGGATGATCACTGCACACAACAACCCTCTCTCCCCTCTCCCCCCCCCACCGCATGGCTCCGATCAGGCTCCCACTCACCTTCTCCAGGGTCATGGAACAGGAGCCCGCCTTGGGAGTGAGGAGAGGCTATTGGATCCAGCATTAAGATTATTTCCTGGCTGGGGGGGAAATGGATTCCCCACTTGCTGCCTGTGCACTGTTGTCCTCTTCGTCCTCCAATGTCTTTTCGTCCTCGCTCTGTGCAACTCCCACCTTGCAGGTATCCACGGACAGTGGTAAGGTAGTGGTGGCATCACCCCCCATAATTGCATGGAGCTCACAGTAAAAGCAGAATGTATGGGGCTGTGACCCAGAGCGCCCATTTGCCTCCCTGGCTTTTTGTTATGCTTGCCTGAGCTCCTTGATTTTTGTACGACACTGCTCTGTAGCCTCTTTCCGTCATGGCCCTGGAGACTTTAGCGTAGGTATTTGCATTCCTTTTTTTGGAACGTAGTTCTGCCATAACAGACTCATCTCCCCAGCATGTGATGAGATCCAGTACCTCCCGTTTGGATCATGCTGGACCTCATCTGCGAATCCGGGACTGCGTGATCTCCTGTGATGGTGGACTCTACATGGTAGCCTGTGATGGTGGACTGTGCTGATGGTCACCTGTGCTGCTGGTGACCAAACAGGAAATGAAATTCAAAAGTTCCCGGGGCTTTTCCTGCCCACCTGGCTAGTGCATTGGGGTTGAGAGTGTTGACCAGAGCGATCACAAGGGAGCATCCTAGGATAGCTCCTGGAGGCCAATAACGTCGAATTGCGTCCACAATACCTTTAACCCGGGATTGCGATCTCAATTTAAGCGCTACTCCACTTGCCAAGGTGGAGTACAGAAATTGTTTGGTCATGTGGACAGAATCATTTTTTTTCCAAAATAACTCAGCTAATTCTGAAATAACAGGCTAGTGTAGACCAGGCCTCAGAATCAAATAATCTGACTGCAGTTGAAGAGGAGGGAGCTCCTGACTTCCACTCCTTAGTATATTTCCCTGATTCCCTAACCCCAAGGGGAGTTGAGAATAGCAGTACCAACTGCTTGACAGCTTACCTTGGGGCTTGCCCAACCTACCTTACCCAGCTAGTGCCAAAGTCTGCTCTTTTCTTGTAGGATGAGAATGACCTTCATGGCAGTTTTCTTGAAGCCTTCCAGGAGTCTCTCTCTGAAACTGTAAAACTACTGCCTGTTCTTCCAAAACTGCCCAGCAACTGACTGGAACTTCTTGCTTTTAAACCCTTGTTCCAGCCCTGACATAAGTGACAGAGTTGGAAGGAGGGGGCCAGCCTCGCCCACAGCAGCTCTTTAACTCCTTTGTCACTGTTGGGGGTTTATACACCGTCACAGGCACCTTACTGGAAATTTGGAGACATGAGTTCTATTACTGGCTCTGGTGCTGCTCTGATGTATGACCATGGGCAAGTCACTTCACCATCTCTGTTTCTTCTCCCACCCTTTGTTTATTTAGAATGTAAATTCTTCAGGGCAAGGCTCTCTCTCACTATATGTACAGTGCCTAGTAACATGGCTCCCCAGTCTCAGTTGGGGCCTATAAGTACTATTGTATTACAAATAACAATTGTAAGGAAAGCTGCTGTGTGTATAACAGGGCACACATGGGGACACACCTCTTTTACTAATTCTGTTTTTCAAACATTTTTTGGTAATATCTTAGAACCAAAAGCAGGAACAGAATGTTGGAATTGGAAGGATCAGTGGCAGTGCTAGTTTGCCATGCATTGTAAATGAGCAAGGGGGCAATTAACTATAAAAGGAGATCACAGACAGCAAACAACACTCTTTACAGATACCATTGATGAAGCTGTACCTTGGTGAAGTACAGCTAAAGAGTATCCTAGTATAGACAAGGCTGAAGTACTTTACAAATATTAATGAATTAAGTCTCCCTTCTGTGTGAGGCATCTTTGGGACAAGAACAGTCCCTTCCTATGTGTTTGCCCAACACCTGATATGATGGGGCCCCAATCATGCTCATGGCCCTGAATACTGTTGCAGTATAAATATTAAATAATAATGTTATCCATTTTATAGCTAGACTAAGGGCCTGATTTCCAGAAGTGCTCAGCACTAAAATTTCCATTGGAATCAATAGTAGCTCCAGGTGCTCAGGGTATGTAAGTAACTTGCCCAAAGTCATTCAGCAAGATAGTGGGAATGTAGTAAGAGAGAAAGCCTGACTCTCAGATCCCAGCTCTAACTCCTAGGCCACACTGGATTTGGGGTTAATGACACGTCCAGCGGACAACCAGTTGCTGATTTATTATCTGGGATGCCTTTATGATCCCTGGTTTAGATTGCCTAACATTTTCCATTATAAAAATTCTCCTCACTGAGAAAGTACTCCATAATTTGCAACAGGACTGATACTGGCAGGTGAATAGCCCTGGGGTCAGGAAGGTGAATTCTGATGACTCCATGAAAATCCATTCAGCTCTGGTTAAATTATAGGGTGTCAAAAACTGCCATTTCCTGTCTGTGGTTTGTTTACCACAATTTGTTCTGGGCTTGCTGCCAAAAACCATGAACATTCCATTAGTGCTGTGCATGAACCATACTGGTGTCTCCCTCCAATATGCCACACAGAACTAAATCTCCAGATGGGACACAGACAAAATGGTAGTGGCATATTTTTCCTCTATCAAAGCACTCTTTGGCACAGGGCTAGGAACCAGGATCTCTATACTTCCTCTAGTGGCTAGTGTTAATAATTCTGACCCCTTCATAATCCTTATTGTTGAGCAAGGTCTCATCCCCCACTGAGAAGTTAACAAGATGGGAATATCTCTAATATCTAATCAGACCCTTAGCCTAACTATCCCTGAAAAAGATTCTGCAAAGACCTTGTGCTTGACTGTGCTGTATGTAAAGTACTGCAGTTCCTGCCTATGTTATTCACTGTTTCAGTATGTCATGTATCTTCCTCTAGTGGCTGGGATACAGAGAATAACAAACTTCTGCTCCTGCTGCTACCAAATTACTGCCCTTACTCCTTTAGCTCACCTCATAGAGGTGCATGCTGCAGTACTGGATAGTAAGGTTTCAAACCCTGCTGATGATGCATGACTTAAGGGAGGGGGGGTGTTAGTTACATATAGTAGAATTTGATTTTGCCTTTAAAAAAAAAACTAGGAATTTACATTTTTAAAAGTGATGTTAAAGATTATTATTTAAGTTACAAACTCAAACATTCAAAAGTTAAGAAATGCCAGAATTTAAACTGTGCAAGGTTAATCCAGCCCCATTGTGTATATGTATTATGATACATTCTTTAATTGCATAATCACACAGGACCCCTGCCTCTTTCATTGCATATGCTGGAAGGTGCTCAGGGACTACTTCATGGTTGTGTCATGAATGAGGTTACTGTCTGTAGGACATGTGCCTCAGTCACTGTAGAAATCGAAAAATGTGTCAAAAATAAGGCAAGCTGCAACTAGAAGAGAAAGGATGGTCTTGTAGCTAAATAGTTGAATGCCTGCTAGGAGAACTTGGTTCTTTCTCTGACTTGGTTATGTACTTCCACTGTGATTAATTGTGTTTAATTCATTTGAACCAATCTTTTTGCAAGTGGCTTCTAATTATGTGATCTTAATTTGCCAGATGCCCAGCCTTTTCATCTGATTAAATGCCCAAGTGAAGTCTAATGTTTGACCACAGAAGCCATTTGTTGCCATTGTGCACAGTACCATCAATATTTTTTCAATTATATGAAAAGATGGAAGATGCTGTGATTTGTGAAATTATAAGAACACTTTTTTTTTTGCCTGAAGCACTGGAAAATTCAGCGCTGTTGTTTTCTCATACTTTCCATTGATGTCCCTTTGGGGCAGGACATAGGTTAGTAACTATTTTAGGGCAGGTTCAGATGGTTAATAGTGGTTTGGGGGTTGTTTGTGTGGAAAATAATTGATCTGAGTGGACACATATAGTATCAATGTTTGTTTTTCCGTTGCTAGGACTGGCTGAAATTTTGTCTTTTACTATAAATCCTGATAATTGAATTGATCATCTGCTCCCTCTACTACGTAACCTGCAGTATTGAGGCATGCAGCAATCATAGAAATAAAATGTCATTATCATAGGTTTGCCATTAACAACTGTCTACAAACAGATCATGGTTGTGATTGACAATGCCACTGAAAAGATATTGTTTCTTTCCAAGCATTAAATCTGCCATGAAACTCAAATTCAGAAAGAACAGAAATAAGAGGCTAACAGTATGTCACAGTTTAGAACTTTCTGAAATACCGGAATAGTCTGTACATTCAAATCGTGGTGTAGATGGATTCCATTGTACTATGTACATTCACCAGAATGATGCAGTTTTCCTTCTCTGCAGCAGCATCACCACAACACTGTCTGCACTGTAACCATGGCAAGGCCATATTAATTGAAAAACATGACTCTGGATAGGTAGAATTTTTCCTAGGAAGGATTTTCATTCAGAGGGAGAGACGGTGACCTCATCAGGCATGAATAATTCTGCAGGGACGGGAATGGCAAATAAAATAAAAAACCATATACGATGAAACTGAGAGCATGGGTGGCTAATGGAAAGCAAGGCAGGAATAACATCTTATCTTACTGTTGCTGCTGCTTTCCTTCCCTTTGCAACTCTTGCACCAGCTGTGACAGCTGTAAAAGGAATACCCCATCCAAGGATTGCTGCTGCTGCACTTCCCAGGGAAGTTCCTGTTAAAGCAGCAGTAGCAGCAGTTGGAAGAGCAGATGTAGCATGTGACTATTATTGCTGCTTCCTGCTGCAGCCTCATCTCCCGCAGTAGTTTGTGGTGGCTGTGCTGTAATGTTACAAACTGCTGTGGTCACAATTTGCTACCTGCAGCAGTTACTGACACCTATGGGAGTTCTTTTTTGCTGCTCAGTCACAACTTGCTGCCTCTCATCTTCCTCATCCTCTGGTCCAGGGGTAGCTAATTGTGATGTTTGGGGATACACCAGTCACAATTTGCTAGCTCTCACCTTTCCTCATCTTCTGATCCAGGTGGTGGCAAGAAGTATGGTTGGGGGCACTCCTGTCACAATTTGCTAGCACTGTGGAATCCCTCTTTAAAATTTGGACACAAATAACTAAAGATATTTTTTGTAATTTGTAAAAGCATTTTATAGAGTTAAGCTGCAGGACTATTGTATGTAAAACCCTGAATGAAGGTACTGTGGTCTCTTTATTAGTCTCTTTCCATTGTAAGTTAGAAACTGTATGGCCTATATTAAACAAACATTTAATGTACACAAAACACTGAAACTTGTGTAAAGCATTGTACACAGTATTTGAAATACATTTTGAACACAAACTATTAGTTAGAAAATCTGCCATTGTTCCTGATAAAAAACCCCACCAGCCCATTATCACTGTTACAAATATTGATCAAGTTTTCAAAACAAAATTTGCACTTCACTATTTTGGCACAAACATATGAGCATATTGCCCTGATCTTATTTCAGAGACATTTTCTCAGGCCTTTTCCTCACTGTTAAAACCAAATTGTCTTGTTCTCACTGTATTTTTATCTCAGAATAGCTCCCGCAGCTAAGGCTTTGTCTACACTATGCACCTTTGAGCGACAGGGCTGTGCCGGTACAGCCATGCCGCTAAAAGGAACGCAGTGTAGCCGCTGTTTGTTGGCAGGAGAGAGCTCTCCTGCCGACAAACAATTTCCACCCCCAATGAGCAGCGGCAGCTTTGTTGGCAGGAGAGCGCTCCTGCCGACAAAACACTGTTCACACCTGCACTTTAGGATGTACACACCTAAACTTTTGAAAATCTAACCCTACATCTCTATTAAAAGGAATAAGGAGGATCCAGGAATTATAGACCACTTAACTTCAATAACCGGAAAGATACAGGACAAATTATTAAACAATCCATTTGTAAGCACCTAGAGTATAACCGCATTATAAGGAATAGAGAGCATGGATTTATCAAGAAAAAATCATACCAAACCAAACTAATTTCCTTACTTGACAGGTTTACTAGTGAATAAGGGAGAAGCATTAGGTGTGATATATCTTGATTTTAGTAAGGCTTTTTACTAGGGCTGTCAAGCAATTAAAAAAATTAATTGCGATTAACCGTATGATTAAAAAAAGTAATTGCGATTAATTGCGCTGTTAAACAATAATAGACTACCATTTATTTAAATATTTGTGGATGTTTCCTACATTTTCAAATATATTGATTTCAATTACAACACAGAATACAAAGAGTACAGTGCTCACTTTATATTTATTTTTGATTACAAATATTTGTGCTGTAAAAAACAAAAGAAATAGTAGTTTTCAATTTACCTAATACAAGTACTGTAGTGCAATCTCTTTATCATGAAAGTTGAATTAACAATATAGAATTATGTACAAAAAATAACTGCATTCAAAAATAAAACAATGTAAAATTTTATAGCCTACAAGTCTACTTAGTCCTACTTCTTGTTCAGCCAATCACTCAGACAAACAAATTTATTTACATTTGCAGGAGATATTGCTGCCCCCTTTTTGTTTACAATGTCATCTGAAAGTGACAATAGGCGTTTGCATGGCATTGTTGTAGCTGGCGTCACAAGATATTTACGTGCCAGATGCGCTAAAGATTTATATGTCCCTTCATGCTTCAACTACCATTCCGACATGCATCCATGCTGATGACGGGTACTGCTCGATAACGATCCAAAGCAGTGTGGACCGACGCATGTTCATTTTCATCATCTGATTCAAATGCCAGCAACAGAAGGTTGATTTTCTTTTTTGGTGGTTTGGGTTCTGTAGTTTCTGCATAGAGCGTTGCTCTTTTAAGACTTCTGAAAGCATGCTCCACACCTCGTCCCTCTCAGATTTTGGAAGGCACGTCAAATTCTTAAACTTTGGGTTGAGTGCTGTAGCTATCTTTAGAAATTTGATATTGGAACCTTCTTTGTGTTTTGTTAAATCTGCAGTGAAAGTGTTCTTAAATCAAACAACATATGCTGGGTCGTCATCCTAGACTACCATAATACAAAATATATGGCAGAATGCGGGTAAAACTATGGAGCAGGAGACATACAATTCTCCTCCAAGGAGTTCAGTCACACATTTAATTAACACATTTTTTAAAACAATCATCAGCATGGAAGCATGTCCTCTGGAATGGTTGTCCAAGCATGAAGAGGCATATGAATGTTTAGCATATCTGGTATGTAAATACCTTGCAATGCCGGCTACAAAAGTACCATGCGAACGCCTGTTCTCACTTTCAGGTGACATTGTAAATAAGGGCAGGTCTTCACTACCCGCCGGATTGGCGGGTAGTGATTGATCTATCGGGGATCGATTTATCGCGTCTAGTGTAGATGCGATAAATCTATCCCCGATCGCTCTGCTGTTGACTCCGGAACTCCACCACTGCTGAGAGGCGGAAGCGGAGTTGATGGGGGAGCGGCGGCAGTCGAACCCGCGCCGTGAGGACGCGAGGTAAGTCGATCTAAGATATGTTGACTTCAGCTACGCTATTCTTGTAGCTGAAGTTGCGTATCTTAGATCAATCAACCCCCCCAGTGTAGATCAGGGCTAAGAAACAGGTATTATCTCCAGTAAATGTAAACAAATTTGTTTGTCTTAGCAATTGGCTGAATAAGTAGGACTGAGTGGACTTGTAGGCTCTAAAGTTTTATGCTGTTTTGTTTTTGAATGCAGTTATGTAACAAAAAATAATCTACATTTGTAAGTTGCACTTTCATGATAAAGAGATCACACTATAGTACTTGTCTCTACTATTTCTTTTATCACTTTTACAGTGCAAATGTGCCTGAAAAAAGAACAAAAATCGAGAATGAAAAACTCATGTTGCCATACAAATATGAAGTGCTATACCAGAAACAGTGTGAGATGTGATGGTGGAAGATCTTGGAAACTACTGATGTATTCAATGAGTGTCTGGTGTTGAAAATATCAATTAAATAGCACAATGACATCCGATCCATCTCCACAAAAGTAGATGATTAAGTGCTAAGAGTAATCGAAATAGCATATTAAAAATAAATAATTTAAAGAAGCATTAACCTACATTTACAGTGGATGTCAAGATAAAGACAGTCCAATTCAGGCATGGAGAATAATAATAGTTAAGACACATTTGTGAACTGCTATGAGGCTTTATGCAGACATATAAATGGATAAGGGATTCCTTTAAAGATTAAAAACAAGTAAGACAATTATAATTTTCAGAGGGGGTGTATGTCAAGTATTTGATTAAATCAAGTCTGTTTTAGCAGCTCAATGCATCATAGCAGATAGGGAAGCGCTGCTGTGTCTAGGCACTGGGAGGCACCACGCCTCTAAGAACACAGCCCTGGGAAGCGGGAGCTGAGCGGCACCGTCCTGCCGCGCCGGGTGGGGACGCCGCGCTGCGCCCCACACCCTATTTTTGCTGCCACTGGCGACCGCTCACCCTGCTCTGGACGGGTAACTCCCCCTGGGATCCTCCCTAGCCCGAGGCTCCCCTCGGACCCCATCTGGCAGCGCCCCTACCCGTTCTCAACCCCGGCTCCTACCCCCGATCCCGACTGTGTCCCTAAACCCCCCTCCGTCCCCCTTCCTCTGCTTGTCCCTTCCGTGCCGCCAGTCTATCCCCGCATAGACCCTGCCCGACCCGCTCCGATTCACCCCTCTGCCCCTGTAAACAGCAGGGAGCAGCCTGCAATCCCCAGGGAGGGCAGAGCCAGGGCAGTGGCTACAGCTGATGGTACTGAGCATGCTCAGTTCCAGCAAAGCAGCAAATTCTGGGGCCGGACTCTTTCCCATGCAGTAGTAGTTCCTCCCGCCCACTCCTCGCTCGCGCTGTCTGGCGGAGGGAGACGGCGCGTGGTGTCGGTCTCCATGGCAGTGGGCTGTGTGGGCGGAGTGGTCGGGGCTGCAGCGCGGCGGTGAGAGACCGGCTCCCCCCGCCCCCTCCCCTCCGTGTGTTTGTGTCAGGCTGATCGCGGCGGCGGAGCTGCCCGGGGCGCCCGGCTCGGAGCGGGCGAGGGGGACGGACGTAGCCAGCCGCAGAGACAGCCCTGCTCCCCTCGGCTCAGCCGGCCTCTCGGCATGGGCGGCCCGTAGAGGAGAGGGCTGGGTGGCTGGTGCGGTGCCTGTGCGGCGGCGGCCATGGCGGTGGTGGAGACGCGGCCGGAGCTGGTGGGGAAGCGGTTCCTGTGTGTCGGGGGCGGCGAAGAGGAGCCGCCGGAGCGCGGGGAGAGCGGGCGCTGGCGAGCTGGGGTCATCCGCGCCGTGTCCCACCGGGATTCGCACAGCCCCGAGCTGGCGGTAAGAGACCGGCCCCAGACCCTGCCCCCTGCGTGCCCCCTCTGCGCGACGGGGGGCCCGGTCACCCCCGCGGGGCCCTGCTCAGCAGGCGTTGGGAGGGTCCGAGGGGGGAGGTGCAGGCGTCGCCTGCTCTCTCTGTAGGGCAGTGCTCAGTCAGATCCTGAGGCTTGGGCAGTGGGGTGTCCTCGTTCCCCCTAGCTGGGGCCCTGCTCGGTGTGAGGGGTAGCAGATGTGGGAGTGGTCAGAGGACGCCCCCTCTGCTTGCAGACAAGAGGGTATGACACAGCCTGTCTTTTCCTCTCGCTAGGCACCTAAGGTGGGGTACGGAGTGCAGTGGTAAACACACCCTCCCCCCTGTGCTCTCTGTAGCATGGAAGTACATGTCAGCCTCTTCTCCCTGCTGCACACACCGTGGTGTGTGGTGGAGAATCAATCAGGTTGACGTGGATCACGAATCATAGAAATTATCCTGAATGCAGTAGCAAGAAGGTGCCATAATTTAGGGATCGAGATTGGGGTAAAGGTTTCTTTCGCTTCCCCAGAGAGATCGGCATCCCGATATTAATGGAAGACTTCTGTTGTGTATGTGTTTAGCATATGTGAGGACGACAGAGGAGGTGGCATTGATTAGACTTATTCTCTTTGCATGGAAGATATGGCTGATAATTTTAGTTCTTCAAATTTATATGTTACTGGGAAATGGTAAAAACTTAGCTTCTCTGTGGAGTGAAAATAACCAGCCCTTTCATCTGATAGGTCTAAGAAACAATTATATTTTTACTCAGCTTGAATATTCATAGTACAATGCCCTGTAAAAGCTGTTTTTATTTAATGTTAAGTGACAGGTTTAAAAATACTTTTGTAATAAAAATAAAAGATTATGTTGAATTATTTCCTTTCCTTGTCTGTTTTGTTGTAATTGTTTCCCTAAGGGGTGTAGGAATGTGCGTGGAAGGAGAGAACAAGCAAGAATATATTCTGTTGTGTTGAGACACATTCTTGCTGGGGGAAAAAACACAAGCAGGATTTCCTTGGGTTAGTGTTATGAATACATAATCTGTAAAATGGAGTTTGTGTGCTGTAGAAAACTCATCTTTTTATTTGTAAATTCCAGATTCTAGTAATATGTGCATTGGTACTGTTGCAACTGTACGGTTGCATATTTTATATTATTTTGAGCATCTAAATGTGCACTTGGTTAAACATCATGACTATATAAGTTATTTCTGTACATATAGAAAATCACCGAACTGCGTTGTGCAGTTCCCGAGTGCTATTGATATAGTACAGCAATTCAAGATTTAAAAACTGTCATAAGTGTAATTTCTTCTTTTATATGAAAAATCAGGTAAACCAAAATATCTGTTGTTTTAGAGGTTATTGATTGCTTCAAATGGTGGGGGGGAAAAAGTGGTCTGCTAAAGTAATCAGTGCTTGCCTTTGTTCATCCCAGGGTTTAGCTTTATTTGTATAAGTAGAAGCATTTACACTTAAACACTGTTGTCATTACCATAGTTTCTAGATTTTTCTAGTTTAGATACTTTAATTCACAACTGTATGTCATTTGTCCCTTCCTCTTCTTTGTGAAATGTTTTAAATTTTCAAACTTTGTGTTATGGTCTTAGTCTTTCTGATATCAGTTGGTTTTGTATGACACCATAAAGTTCTCTAGATGTATGTTATATAAGGATTTTGTTTTTTAAAGCACATTTAAAAGGTGGTTTTGTAGAACATATATTTAATTATGTATATATAAACATTTTGGGCAACATAATGAAAAATGTACCAACTGCTACTAGCCAGAGTCTTATACCAGTTGTAAACTGTGGGACAAAACTGTGGTGAATAGGGGAAAGTGCAGTCCATAGACTTTTTTTTTTAAAAGGGGATTTATCTTTTATGTCTTATATAGTGCCCAAAATGTGCTAGGTGCTATCTGTTGTAAATATTTATATGTTCTCATTACTGCACATTACTAAGGCTTCATCTTTTAATGTATTTATCCTCACATCCCATTTTACAGACAGGATACTGAGGCACAGAATAAGGTGACTTGTATAAAGCGTCACAGGAAGTCTGTGGCAGAGTTGGGAATTAAACTCACGTCTCTCAGGTCTCAGACTGGCACATCATTGGACTATCCTTCTCTCTATGTGCTTTACAGAATGTACAGAATTCATGATACCTGTTTTACAATTTAGGGATAAGGTACAAATGAATACAAAGACCCAAGGTGCAAGTGAGGGGAGAAGAAGAGAACAAAGGTTACAGTAAGAAGACGGTAGGGTTGTTTATGTGTGTTAGGCACATATCTTGATTGATTTTTCTTTACACTTGTAATTAATATGTCACATAAGGCTCAGCAGTGTGGACATACTATGCCGGCATAGCTCCCTCTTGTAGAGGTAACCTACACTGACCAAAGGAGGATTTTCTGTCCGTGTAGGAACACCATCTCTCTGAAGGACATTAGCTATGTAGACAGAAGCCCTCTTCTGATGTAAGAGCTGTGTTTACATTGGAGGTTTGGTTAGCATAGCTATGTTGATCAGAGGGTTCTTTTTTCACTCCCCTAACCAATGTAGCTATGATAAACATATGTCTTAAATGTAGGCCAATCCTCTGACTAGCTGGTGTTTGAAATACATGAAACCCCTCTTCCAATGGGCATTTCTGTGTCTTCCCTGCCTCCATTACCATTTGGCTGCATTTCTAATCCTTCCACAGCCTCCATTTTTAGGTGGTCTTCCCTGTGAATAGCTCCAGATCCTGCTGCTACTCATTAGCAGAGTGAAATTGAAATGCTTTTTGGTAATTTCATCACTGCATACTGTGTTCTGAATAGTAACAGATTGATTTCGGGCTGGCCTACCCTCTGTGAGCTATGAACCCTGCTGAAGCACTAGAGCTGTCCCGGGGCTTAAGAAGGCAACACTGCGTCAATTCACATTTGTAAGACCCTTTGCAATTATGTGGGACAAAAAATTTTTTTAAAATGAAAAGTTCATACACTACTATCTGTACCATACTTGCTACGGACAAATGAATTTTCAAGGCCTGATGTGCTTCATGAAATGGAAATGATTACTTTATTTATAGCTAAATTCCAAAATGTATGTGTAGTTGAAATTTCTGTATTTACTGATAAGAAATCAAATCAGTTTTAAATAGCTATTTAAAAAAGATTAAATGCAGCTTCAAAATTCTCAGTGTTAAGGAGCCTTGACCTAATTAAACAACTTTCTACATGAGATTTAAAATGGGATAAGGGCCTCCTACTGCCTATGAGTCTACAAGGGTGCAACCAGAATTTTCCAAAGGAGGGAGTTCAGCACATGTATGTCCTCGCTGAGCCCTCTGCTCTAATTCTGGAATGGGCATGGAAGCATAAGGAGATGGTGTTCTGTGGTTCTGAGAAGCAGGGAGATGGGTCTGCGGGACCAGAACACCAGGAAGAGGAGCTTCTGCTGCTCCAGGCTGTGCTGGTTGCTGACTGCTTCAGTCACTGCTTTTTTTCCATTTCCAAGGACTAGGTGGTTTCTCTGACTTGCGACCAGTCCTTGGATGGGGAAGATGCTGTGATTAAAGCTGTCAGTGACCAGCATGGCCTGGAGCAGGGTCGACAGTTCCTCCTGGGCTTTGGCCAGGGAGGCCATTTCAGATTTCTGTGTGTGGGGAGGAGGACTTGTACCAGGGGTTCAGGGTTTGCTTAGGCTCCTGGCTTTTGGATTTCTTTGAAGGTTAAAATGTAAATATCAGTCTATTTTGGGTTAATTTGTTGTGATTATTATACTACTCAGTAATGCAATCTTCCATATACTCCCAAATCACCTGGCAGTGCCTCAGCTTTCAATTACCTGGCAGCACCCCCATCCCTCAGTCAAACTCTGTTCTATGTTTCAGCAAGCTCTCCCCTGGAACCATACTTCTGGGGATGTGGAGTTGCCCAATCCGTTGTCACCACCTGATGTGCTAGCCCTTGGGTGGTAGGTGGGTGAAGTCCCCCAACTGCAGAGAGAGGGAGGGGGGCCATGTGGAGGGGGTTCCCTGTTCTGTGACCCTCCCCCTCCAGGCACCCTCTTCTCTGCTCACCTGGGTTGGTGCTCCTGGGTGCAGGCATGTGAAATTTTGTGAGGGGAGCCCTCTCCCACCCAGACTGTGGTGACTGACATGCAGGGGGACAATCATGGCACTATTGTGAAGGTGTGGCTCTGTAAAGAAACCCTGGGATCCACTTGGAGCCTATCCTCTGTGCTCAGGTTGGATTCCTGGGGTCGCTGGAGCAGCTGCTCTCCCTGCTCTTCCTCAGTGGTACCCCTAGGTCCGGCCCTTGGGCCCAGCACCCTGCTTCCTAGAACCCTGGAGAGACCAAACACCAACTTTGTCTATGGCCCAGGAGGGTGGCCTCTTCCCCCTCCCCCCCCTTCATTGAGTCATTGAGTGTGATAATTCACATCTCTTATCAGCTACATTGAAATCTTAAAAAAAAAAAAAATACTAGCTTGTATAGAACAGAATGAATGAACTGTGTAAAATAGAATATTTTAAAGCCAGAGACTGAGTAAAAGTAAAAAGTATTGCATTGTCTTGTCCCCATTATTTTATGGAATTTTCCCCTTCTTCCATTTTCCCATACTGGCTGCAATGTTTACTGTACCACTGGCATGGAGGATGGCCAAACCATCTGGCAGTGGTTGCTATACTTCTGGCATCAGTGGCTTGGAAAATGAGCATGTTGTCTCTGCAGTGCACACCTCTTCCTCTTGCCCAACATTTGGAACCCTGGTTTTTCCAAAATGTACTTCGTAGTTCATGTTTTTACAGGGTGTTTAGTACACATTTCATCTAGTATACGTACAACTCTAATGTAAAAGTACTCTTCTAACCTCAACAATTAATTTTAGTGTTTTTTTTTTTTTAAGGGTCTGGTGAACTTCTTTAAGCAGTGGTTCTCAAACTTTTTTGTGGTGTGAACCACAGATCAGTAGTGTCATAGATCACTTCACCTTCCATTTGTGAATTTGGAATAGTCCTGTGGTAACAGCAGCATTTGATTACATGGGAGAAAAAAGGAAAAGATTTAATTTGTTTTAATGTTCTGCTCCTGGTGCTTCTGTGAGAGAGGCTCTTTTGTGACCTGTTTTTCTGCTAGTAGAGGTAGCTAGGAAGGCTCTGCCTCATTTTCAGGTGCTTTTAAAGGCTTCCTGGCTGTTTGTAGTGATGATTCTGGAAACCTGCAGAAGCAGCAAGGAAGTGGAGTCAACACCCTATGACCTATCTGCTCTTTGCTGCAAGTAGCAGTTGATTTTGAGGGCACAGTTTTCAGAATACTAGTTGAATCAATATTAGCAGGATTTAACAGAAAATGTCTGCGAGAGTAAATATACTTATCTTCCCAAGTTCTGTTACTGTAAAAAGTAAGTATTTGAAGGCACAATGTCAATTTCACATCTAGTCAAATTAAAAACAAACTTAAAGTTAAAACAAGGAGCATAAGCTTATGCCCAAATAGTCTCTAAGGTGCCACAAGGACTCCTCATTGTTTTTGCTGATACAGACTAACAGGGCCACCACTCTGAAACCGGTCACCATTAAAGTTAAAAGTAGTTTTTTGGTTACAGTGACATTTGCCCCGGGTTCTGCCAGTTTTTGTGTCTTTGCAGTCTCATTTTCCTATTTGAAAAATACTTTTCTCTACACACATGAGAAACTAGGAAATAGGTTTTTAATGTTGAGGGTGCCTCTTTAAAAAGGTCATGTGCGAGGTGATCTTTTTTTTTTATAAGACTATAAATTGTAGTGAATTTATAGTGAAATCTGCTGTTTTTTTTTTTCTGATTTCTAAAGCTGTGCATTTAGTACACCAACATATTTTGATACCATTTCTATATGGCAGTGTTGGACAACATGAAATCAAGAATCCAGTAACTTGAGTCTCCTGGGAATAGTGTTTTTAAGATAAGCAGATGTGGTAACTTTCTGTATCTATCACCAAGGCAACAAATAAGCCGGCAAGTAAAAGGAAAACATTTAATTTCTTTGGGGGGAGGGCATGGCGAGTACCTCCAAAGATTTGTAAAAGTACTACTTAAGCATGTAGAGGTTTTTTCTGTGACTTTGGTATTTACGGAATAATTAACAAAACATTGTTAGGGAAAAGGTACAATAACAGTTCTGATGGAACTTCTGACATGCATTTTTTGGTTATCATGTCAAGTGGTATGTGGAAAAAAATTGTGTTGAAATTAATATTTTCTATTAGTTTCTTGAAGAGCGGTGGTGGGCTTTGCATGTCTTTATCCTCTCCAGTGTATCTAACAGAATACAAATGTACAAAATTTTGTAGTATAAAATGTAAACCTGATTAGGACACAGAATTATAGAAATTTAAAAAGGCATTTTGTAGAAATGCTCCTCATGCTGAAAAGTTTTTTTTGCTAAAGATGTGGCTAAGCATGACTACATGATATACAAAGCTGTATTTTCCCACACCTGTCTACACTCGAAACTTATGTCGACATCACTGTTTTTCAGGGGTGTGAAAAATCCATACCTCTGACTGACGTAGCTATGTGAATTTAATCTCTAGTGTAGATACAGGTAGGTTGATGGAAGAATGCTTTCTTCCATCAACATAACTACTGTTGTTTGGAGGGGTTGCATACCTACACCAAAGGAAAACCCCCTTCCATTGGTGTAGGTTGCATCTACGTTACTGGGTTATACTGGCATGGCTACAGCTCTCAAGCCATGCCCATATTAGTCCCGTAGTACATGCATACCCCCAGACTTCCCTGTTCCTGTAAATTGTGCACTCTCCTCTCTTTTGCTCACTTTTCCTGATGGACAATAACTTTGCTGTACTTTAAAGTTCAGACGCATATTTCTGTGACTGTGGTTTTTGCCATGTGTCAGTGTTAATGTGGCATTTCACTTTTGATTTTAGGTAGGGTCCTGCATTTGAGTCTTTTACTAAACTTACTAATAAAATTAAGTTGAGAAATGGAGTATTTGAGGAAAATGTTTGTTTTTTAAAGCAAATTTTACCTAATACAAATTAGAATCTGATTTTGTTTTTCCTTGTTTAAGTTTTAGCTTCTAAAAATTAACAGCTGTTGAGATCTGAGGGAATTTGGACTAGCAATATACTGGTACTTTTGCCGAAGTTGTGAGTTTGAGCCTCACCTGGTGCGCATGTTCTTTGCGGGGGAGGGATAGCTCAGTGGTTTGAGCATTGGACTGCTAAACCAGGGTTGTGAGTTCAATTCTTGAGGGGGCCACCTAGGGATCTGGGGCAAAATCAGTACTTGGTCCTGCTAGTGAAGGTAGGGGGCTGGACTCGATGACCTTTCAGGGTCCCTTCCATTTCTATGAGATAGGTATAGCTCCATATATTTTTTTTTTATTATTAAGTGTCAATTGCAGGAAAAGCTTCAAATAAAAACTATTAATGTTGGACAGAGCAGATGATGAATCATAGTTTTAAAGCCAGTTGAGCAAGGTAAAACAATACCAAATTGCTTGATGGTTGCTAACATAATTGGGTAAGGTTGTGGTTTAAAAAAGTCTTTGTGGTTTTCAGGACTTTGTTACCTCAGTTCTCTTTAATATTGGTCTGTTTATGGATGTGCCACATAGCAGTGTGATATGTCCTAGATGATGATGGATATCTGTGGTAGTAAGACTTGAAAAATGTACTAGATACCTGTTAGTGAGAGGATACTACAAAAGATGGAAGCTTCTCTGCTGGGTTCCTTGGGCTTGGCTCTCCCTCAGTGGGGATCAGATTCCCTGCTGTGCTATTTGGATGTAGTTCCTTCTTGACTATGGGAAAAATTAGTGGTGGCACTCTCCCATGTTCACCTCTCATGGCAACAAAGACTATGTCTACACTGCATTCCACTGGTGGCAGGGTATGTGTAGCTACATGTCTCAGTGAAAAGAAGGCTGTGTCCCCGCTGTGGTATGTAGCTACTTGTGTCAGTGGGACTGTCATAGGGGGAGGAAGCGGAAAAAAGCTCAAGCAGCTTTTCGCTGTTAGAGCTTCTCACTGTGGCAAGGAAAAGCTCTGGCAAAGAGGCGGCAGAGGGGAAAGGCTCCAGCAGTACGGAGCTGCCAAACCTTTTCCTTTTGCCTGCCCTGCACCAGAGCCTTTTCGTGTGGCAGGGAAAGGCTCAATGGGGAGCCATTTAGAGCTTTCCCTGTGGTGGGGGGGGGACGACACTCCACAGTGCTACAAATAGCAATGTACACAGGGGAGGCATTGCTTTGGTGTGTAGAGAACCGTGTAGGGTACTAACCCACAGGGTTCAGGGGTGTGTTTGTGTGTGTGTCTGTACTGTACTTGTCTCAGCCATGCTGTCTACACTGCTAGCAGTATAATAAATATATCCTCTGCATGCTGCCGTAAAGAGTGTAAAGTGTAGATGCATCTCCAGTGAAATGTCAGTACAAGGAGACTGCATTACTTCATAATATACTATTACTTCTACGTGTTGAGTACAGTATCATCACTGCATTTAGATTAAAACCTATTGAGATGAGATGAATATGCAGCTCACAACTTGAGCTATTGTTTCATGTTCTGTACAAATGGACAGATGATTCTGCATCAGTTGTACTTAGTGCATGTTTTCAAACAACCATAACAGCTGGAGACTTTTCAGTTTTGAAATGAGAGGTGAGGTTCTGGAAAACAAGACATCACCTAGGCAGATGTTGGTTATTTTTTATTTTCCATTCACTTTTTTCAAATATGTTTATGAATTATATTAATAGACTTGTTCTGCGTTAATATTTTGATTCTGTTCTACTCTTACTGTCTGAATAAAATGAAAATACAGAAGCTTGTTGATTGCTCAGGGGGGATATCTGTTTGACTTTTACCAGTACTTTTGTGATACAATTAAATTAGTGACATTTATCCTTATAGAATTCCCTTATTTTTTTTTAAAAGAGAAGGAAGATATTCTTGACAAATGAGAATGCAAAGTGTATAGTGACACTATAGTACTGTAGTTGAAAGGACTTGTTTCTGGGGAGAATATTTATGAAATCTGCATGATTGGGGTGGGGTGGAATTGTGTAGTCAATCTCCACCCACTTATGATGCCAGAATGCCATTATGCTACTTATTGTGATTGTGCATATCTTCATAATCTGATTCTTTTTCCTGGCATACCCTGATCAGTGGTGAAATTGTCAACAATGTTGACATTAAAATTCCCACAGTTTAGGGTTCAGAGTAAACCCCTTATTAGGATGCCTGAAATCTCAGGTAGGCATTACTGAATTGGTTCCATTTGGATTGACTATTTGAAGTTGTTAGGGGGTATATTTTTGCAGCCGTAAGGGATATAGACTGTGTTGTAAACAATGGAAGCTTAAATTCTGAAGCTCAATATTTTTGTTGCGATGGAAAAGGAACGGTTTCTGAGTCATTGCCAGCTGGCCCAGTTCAGCACCTGAATGCAATATGTATGGTGGTGGTAGCTTGAGGAGGAAGGGAAGAGTAGGAAGTGGTAGTAATAGGGAGCATTAGCATTAGGAACATTAGATTTTGAAACAAATCTCTTCCAACCTTTTTCCCGTGGTTGAAGGTTTTCTGCCCATCTATTGTAGATAGTGCCATTTGCTGGACAAATACTTGCTTGTTACACCTTCATCTGCTTTTATTAAGAGTTCTTTGTATGTAACACTTATATGTTAGTTCTTTTAAAGAGAAAGAGAGAGAGAGAGTGTGTGTGTGTGCTTTATATATTTGTCAAACTATTTTACAGATAAGATTCCCAGTAGTTCTTTGAAATCAATCATTTGCACAGTTAAGCCTAGCTCTGCCCAGCCAACTTTTTGTGCTTCTGTTGGCAGAGTATGCTACAGCTGATAGTATTTAGATACATCCCCAAAGCCCTGTTATGTAGAAGACTCACTTGTCGGGAGGAAGGGTATTGATATATACTCTCAACCGAAAATCAGAGTGGTTATAGTGCAACACAAGCCAAGGTTGCACAACGTAAAAATGTTCTTTGTAGCAGTGTGGCCTGGGATAATAAGGAGAAGGGACAAGCTTGTGGGTCTATAAATCAATGTTTTCCAACATGTAGGGTTGACCCCTTGAGGAGATACGGAAAGACTAACTGGCATAGATGTATACATTAAGACTGGCAGCCCTTTTACCAGCACATAGTAAGGTTGAAGAAGGACATACGTCACTGCACTTCACTATTTTTTAAGTGGGGGCCACTTTGGCAAAAAACCCTCAATGTGAGAGCCACATCAACTACTAAATTAATACATTGCTTACAACTCCTTAATGATGTAATGTTACAGAGCCACTCGTGTAACTAAAACAAAGTCTACTTGTACAATAAAACAATACTCCTTTTATAAAATAATAACCAGGAAAATATATGAAAGTAACAAGGCACCTATTCGAGTAAACTTTTTAAGAGCAGAATAATGCAAAACTTACTTTAAAAACTGGATGAGCGAAAGTGTGTTTTGATTTTCATCTTCCAAAGAATGTATGTCTCCCGTTTTTTTGGCTGGCTCTTGGAGGGGGTTCAGGGCTGGGGCAGGGACTTGGGCTGCAGGAGGAAGTATGGGGGGCTGGTCCCGGGAGGCTGCAGGTTGGGTGGTGGAAGAGAAATGCTGGTCCAGCATCGCTGGGCCTGCAGTACTCATGCTACTCCTGGTCTTAATGCTGCAGAGCTATTCAGAACCTGCCCATTGAAGAGGGCGGCACTTACTTCGGGCGGCTCTGGCCCCACGCCGCTCCCAGAAGGGGCCAACGCGCCCCTGCAGCCCCTGGGGGGCACGTGGCTCTGCGCGCTGTCCTTCTCTGAAGGCACTGCCCTCGCAACTCCCATTGGCCACAGTTCCCCGCTTCCAGCCAATGGAAACTGCGGGGCGGTGCTTTCAGGTAGGAGCAGCGCACAGAGATCTCTGCTTCCTCCAACCCCCAGGACCGCGGGGGCATGCTGGCTGCTTCCGGAAGTGACGTGGGGCCGGAGCAGGAAGGGAGCCTTAGCGGCAACCCTGCTATGCTGCCGGAGATTCCCGTTGATGGGAGCTACCGCTGGCTCGCGGGCCTTACAGTCAAGAACACTGACATATGTGGTATCATTTTCCTGAAGGAGGGCTCAGCTCTCAAAAGTTTGGAAAACACTGTTACAAAGTGACCTAGAAGTTTGCTTCTCTCAATCCTCTTCCTGTGTTCCCCAAAACATACCACTACCTTTTAAGTTAAAGGAATAGTTGGGGATATCAGTAGGAAATGTTTGCTTTGTACTGCTGCACTATTAGAGAAAAGCCTACAGTGGTAACGGGATAAGAAGGTACCTTTTGTTGTGGTCAGTTTGCAGCAACCACTGCTTCCTTTTCCTTTATCTGTCTATCCAAAAATCCTCTACAATCCTCTTTAATGGTTCTAAATAGTGTAAGAATGTGTGAATTGTAAGGAAGAGGAGTAAGTGCCATTTAAGAGGGAGGCATGATGGGAACATTCTAGAGTATAAAACTAATCTTGGAAGCTCAATTTGGGAAAGTAAGGGGCTATGTAATGTAAATACAGCATTAAGAACTGCAGAAGTGTTTTGTTTTTCACTGTGGTAAGAGCTAAGACTATTTAACCGTTTGCAAGGGAGGACAATTGTAAAAAGCAGATATGGTAATTTGCTTTGACTTTTATTGATATATTTGTAAATTATATTGGGCCCATAATAATTACTATTTTGGCACAGATAGACTGGGATGCACCACATGTACAGCGGAGAGCTATTGAGTTCATTTAGTGTACATGTATGCCCCTTTTTGTCATTTTTTCTCTATCAAGTTCAGTAACCAGTATTTTTTTTTTACATTAAATGGGTGTTACAGTATCTGACCTTTGACTTAAAAACAAGTTTCTAGCCCACAAGGCTGTGGGGGGGGGGAGACACCTAAAAATGTCAAACTGAATACTGTTCACATCCATATTGCCACTACATAGTGACTCTCTCTCTCTCACCACCTCAAACGTAATAATTGCTTCCATGTTCTCCCCTCTCCCACCCAAATCTCCATTCCTTCATATGTTTTCTATAATCATATGTTTGCTTTCATATTAGCTGAAGCTTTCTGCTAAAGTGATAAGCAGTGAAATAGTTGTCATTTACTTGGCTATTTTTAGGTTCCAGCGTTAACTACCCCATTTAAATGAATGAGGTATATAAAAGGTTAATGTAAATTTAGATGCAGGAGCATCCATTTGTCATAGAAACATTTGGGGACAAATATTTGAAAGTATTTGGCATTCATTGCAGTGGAAATGTGAAATTACTGTTAACAACGTTAATAAAATAATTAATATATAAGTAACTGAAATAGTAATCTGTATTTATATTTTTGCCTAGAATTTAGTTTACAAGAAGCCTGTAGCAAGGGGGTGTGGTCTCCCTGATGCATGGGGTGAGAACAGCGACCGCTCCCTGGTGGGCAAAACTGGGACACCTGTGGTTGCACCGCTGGACGCAGAGGGGTGGGTCAGGAACTGGAAATATAAAAGGCAGGCCCTCCAGCTCAGTTGGGAGAGAGCTGCTGGAGGAGTTGGACATCTCCTCCCCAACTGCTGGAGCCTGGACCTGCCAAAGGCAGCTACAGTGCCAGAGATGCGGAGGGACTGCCTGAGCTGCCAGACACCAGGGACACCGAGGAGCTGCTGGGGCTGCCACTAGCCGTTTACCCCAGCAAGGCGAACAGTCCTGGAACCCAGGTACCCCCTGACTGGGAGTGTAGGAAGGAGCCCAGAGAAAAAACGGTTACTCACTTCTTGTAACGGTTGTTCATGTCCATTCCAATCAGGTGTGGGCGCGTGCACATACATGATGGCTGGAAGATTTTTCCCTTAGCAGCATCCGTTGGGCCAGACTGGGCGCCCCCTGGAGTAACGCCTTCATGGTGCTCAATATAGAGCCCTGCCGACCCGCCATCCCTTCAGTTCCTTTTTGCTGGCTATTCCGACAGAGGGGTAGGAGGGTGGGTATTGGAATGGACATGAACAAAACATCTCGAAGAACAACGGTTACAAGAAGTGAGTAACCGTTTTTTCTTCAAGTGGTTGTTCATGTCCATTCCAATTAGGTGACTCCCAAGCCAAGTTCAGGATTTGGGGTCGGAGCTGTTCACTGATTGGAGTACTGCTCTTCCGAAGGTGCTTAGTCTCTGGCCTGCTGGGTAATCGCATAATGTGCAGCGAAAGTGTGTATGGAGGATCACGTTGCCGCTCTGCAGATTTCCTGGGTGGGAACCTGAGCCAGGAATGCTGTCGATGAAGCCTGCGCCCTGGTAATGTGTGCAGTGATCGGTGCTGCGGGAACACCTGCCAGGTTGTAGCACTCGCGGATACAGGACATGATCTAAGACAAGATGCGTTGGCATGAAACCAGATGACCTTTCATCCTGTCTGTGACTGCCACAAACAACTGGACCGACTTTCTGAATGGCTTCGTTCTCTCGATGTAAAAGGCCAGCACCCTGCTGTCATCCAGAGAGTGGAGTCTCTGCTCCCTGCCGCTGAAATGAGGGTTAGGGTAGAAAACCGGGAGGAAGATGTCCTAGTTGATGTGAAACTGTGAGACAATCTTTGGGAGGAAAGCAGGGTGAGGTCTGAGCTGAACCTTGTCCTTATGGAACATGGTGTAGGGAGGTCTGATGTCAAGGCCTGAGCTCAGACACCCTCCTGGCCGAGGTTAATGCTACCAGAAACGCAACCTTGTAAGAGAGGTAGAGCAGGGAGCATCTTGCTAAAGGCTCAAAATGGCCTATGAACCTCGAAAGGACCAAGTTGAGGTCCCAGGCAGGGATGTGAGGGTATAACCTGTTGAACCCCCTTCAGGAATCGGCTGACCATGGGTTAGCAAATACCAAGAGGCTGTGCATACCCGGGTGGAAGGCAGAGATGGCGGCTAGGTGTACCCGTATAGGAGACAACAAGAGACCCTCCTGCTTCAGATGGAGGAGGTAGTCCAGAATGTGCAGCACGGGGCAAATGGTGCTGCGCCGACCAGAATGAGAATCTCTTCCACTTGGCAAGGTGCATGGCTCTCGTAGAGGGTTTCCTACTGCCAAGGAAGACCTGTCTGACCTGGTCTGAAACAGGAAAGATTTAACCATGGAGCTTCCACGCTGTAAAATGGAGGTGCGGGTGTTGGAGACATCTGTGATCTTGAGTGAGAAGGTCCGGGGAGCGCGACAAGGTAATCTGGGCTCCCATGGACATGTCTAGGAGGGAATACGGAAGTGTACCAGTGCTGACAGGGCCAAGCCGGTGGTACCAGTATGACCCGAGCTCAATCTCTGCGGATCTTGAGCAGCACCTTGTGAACGAGCGGTATGGGTGGAAAGGTGTATAGGAGAGAACCTCCCCAATGGAGGAGGAACACATCCGTGCTGGAGCCCGGGCTGTGATTCTGGAAGGAGCAGAACTGTTGGCACTTCTTGTTGTGTCGCGTGGCAAAGAGGTCTATTGGGGAAACCCCCACCTCTGGAAGATGATAATTGCAATGTCTGGGGGAAGGGACCACTCATGGCTGTGGAAAGACCTGCTGAGGTGGTTTGCCAGCTCATTCCGAACCCCGGGGAGGTACGACGCTTGCAGGTGAATTGAATGTTCTACACAGAAGTCCCACAGCATGAGGGCTTCTTGGCACAGGGGAGAGGAGCGTCCACCCCCCGATTTGTTGAAATAGAACATTGCTGTCGTATTGTCTGTCATGATTGATGCACATTGTCCGGTTAGGTAAGGACAGAATATTTGACATGCTAGGCGAACCACTCTCAGCTCTCTGACGTTGATGTGGAGATGTAGATCTGCTTGCGACCAGGGCCTTGACTTCTGTGGTCTCCCAGATGAGCTCCTCAGCCCAAGTCTGATGCGTTCATCACCAATGACAGAGGTGGCTGTGGAGCAGCAAAGGGGACCCCTGAGCACACCTGCTGAGCATCGACCCACCACCAGAGCGAGTCGAGGACCGGGCAAGGCAGGGTCACAATCCTGTCCAGACTGTCCCGGGCTGGGCGATACTCTGATGCTAGCCACGACTGGAGCGGTTGAGGCCTGAGTCTGGCATGCTGCACCACATAGATACAGACCGCAATGTGCCTGAGAAGTTTCAGGCAGTTTCTCACTGTAGTGGTGGGGAACTGCATGATGCCTCGGATTATGTTGTTGGGGGCCTGAAACCTTGCCTGTGGCAGATATGCCCTGGCTTGGGTCAAGTCGAGTACTGCCCCTATGAACTCTATCCTCTGGATGGGGGACAGTTGATTTCGCTTCATTTAGGAATAGATCCAGGGTCTCAAAGGTGGCTCTGGTAAATGTGACCTGAAGCTCCACTTGGTTCCTGGAGTGGCCTTTGATCAGCCAGTCATTGAGGTACAGGAACACCTGTACCTGGTGCCTCCGCAAGAGTGTGGCGACGACTGCCATGCAGTTGGTGAATACTCAAGGTGCTGCTGACAGGTTGAAGGGGAGGACAGTAAATTGGTAGTGGGTACCGTTGACCCCAAACCTGAGGTACTTCCTGTGGGGCTGAGTGATTGCGATATGAAAATATGCGAACTTCAAGTCGAGGGCGGCATACCAATCTGCTGGATCTAGTGAGGGAATGATGGAGGCCAAGGAGACCGTGCGGTTTCTTTATGAACTTGTTGAGCTCTCGCAGGTCCAGAATAGGACCGAAGCTGCCTTTGGCTTTCGGTATTAGGAAATACCGGGAATAGAAGCCCTCGCCCGTATGCTCCAGAGGAACCTCCTCCACTGCCCCTAGAGATAGGACCAACTGCATCTCCTGGATGAGTAGATGCTCATGAGAAGGGTCCCTGAATAGGGACGGGGAAGGTGGGTGGAAGGGTGGGAAGGCACAGAGTTGGATGGAGTATCCCCTCTCTACCGTGCGGAGCACCCAGCGGTTCAAAGTGATATGGGACCATGCACGCTAGAAAGGGGATAGTCAGGAGGATAAGGTAAGGCGGGGTAGATCCAGTCTCTGATCTGGTGTGCCATCCTCGATTATACCTTCAAAAGGACGATTTAGGGCCAGAAGGTGGCTTGGGCTGGCCAGAGCCGAGGCCTAAGGATGGCTGATGCCTCCTCCTGCCACTCCTGTTCCTCCTCCAAGAATCGTCCTGTCGGTTCTGCTGCTGGAATCTCTGAGGAGCTTGTGGGCGGAAGTGTCTCCGCTGTGTGGCGGGAGTGTGCAGGCTCAATGACTTGAGGGTGGCTCGTGAGTCTTTCAGGCTGTGCAGCCTCTTGTCTGTTTTTTCAGGAAAAAAAGGCTCACCCTCAAATGGGAGGTCCTGAATGGTCTGCTGGACCTTGTAAGGGAGCCCCGAGACTTGGAGCCAGGAGCCCCTCCTCATGGCTACCTCAGTTTCCAATGCCCTACTGGTAGCATCTGCAGCATCCAATGCGGCCTGGAGGGAAGCCCAGGAGAGACTAGCTTCCCGTCCTCCACCAAGGCCGAGAACTAGGTTCGGGAGTCCGAAGGGAAGAGCTCTGTAAATTTGGCCATCGCCGCACAGGTGTTGTATGAGTTCCTGCTGACAATGGCCTGGTGGTTCGAGATACAGAGTTGCAGACTCCCTGTAGAATAGACCTTTCTCCCAACCAGGTCTAGATGCTTAGCCTCCCTGTTTTTTGGGGAAGGCCCTTGGAAGCCCTGTCTCTCACACTGGTTAGCAGCGTCCACAACAAGAGAATCGGGGGTGGGTGGGAGTATAAACGTTCGACCCCTCTGGAGGCACGAAATAACACCTCTCATTATGCTTGGCAGTAAGTGGCAAGGAAGCTGGGGTCTGCCACAGGGTCTTAGTGGTGTCCACAGTGGTTTTAATAAGTGGAAGGGCAATACGGGAAGGTCCTGAGCGTGTGAGGATGTCCACCACGGGATCAGCCTCCTCGACCTTAATGCCCAGACCCTGAGCAGCCCTGCACAGCAACTGCTGTAGCACCCTGTTGTCCTCAAGCACAGGGGCTACGGCTGTACCTGTCAATGCTTCGTCTGGTGACGAAGAGGAGGAAGCGTTTATAATGAGTAGATGCTCCCTGCTATCCGCCCCCCGGGGATCCCGAGACTTTTGGGGCAGCGTTGGTGCTAGTGGTGCGCCTGATGGTGCCAGAGATGCAGACGCTGGACCAAGTGTTGATGTCGCCATCAGTACGATGGGAGGAATCATCGATGGAGCCGGTGTTGATCCGCTCGCAGGCGCAGGGCCCAACGCCGACATCAGCACCGGGGCTGTTGATGCCTGCGTTGTAGTCGACGTCAACAAAGATGGCATGGGAGATGGGTGTGAGGATGTTGCCAAGGGCGGTGCTGAGGTCTGTGCTGAGAACGGTGCTTGAGTCAACGACGGTGCTGCTGTCAGAGGCGTTGGTGTGTGGACAGGCACCAAGGGCAGATGCGTAGCTGATGGCAGGACAAAGGTGGCTGAAGCCACAGAAGATCCTGCGGAACGGTGACTTTGGGTTCCTCCCTGCCATGGGTGAAAGGCCCAGGGGGTCCAGAAGGGCCACTGAGGTGGGTTCTGCCACTGCAGAGGCTACAGTTGGGACTCACTCCTGTCTCTCCCAGACCTGGATCTGCGGCTCCTCCTTCTCCTGGAGCGATAGGAGTCGGACTCTGACTCCGACTCCAGGGTCTCTGAGAGTGAAGACCATGGAGGAGCCGAGCCTTGGTGCCTTGAGCGTCAAGAGCTCAGGGAGCGGTTAGGTTTTCTGTCCGAGTGAGCTGGTGCTAAGGGGGGGAGCGCCTCGACATCATAGCCAGCTTCCCTTTTGACTGTACCGGGGGGTCCACCAGCGCTGAAGGTTCTTTCCTCCTGGGGGGAAAGAACAGCGCCGTAAAGTGCAGGAGGTCCCAAGCGGCTTGGTAAGCTTCTGGTGTCAAAGGGAGCTGTAGCTGCTGTGTAGGGACTGGTGACCGGGGGCGGGGGCCAGACTCAACTGCCTCACTTGGGCCAGAGTCGACACGGCCCCAACGGGATCCAGAGCTGTGGCCCACCTGGGGTCTCATCTCTTTGTTTAGCTGGAGGAGAGTGGCTGTCCAGCTTCTTTTTCTTCTGAGGCACCAGCGAGTGGTATCGGTGCCTTGAGGTGCTGTGTCAGTGTCGAGCATCTCGGGACGAGTCCTTCTCGGCGCCAAACTTGACAACAATGCCGGGTCACTCTGTGTTGAGAACGAAGCATTAGGGGCCGGGTCCCCTGAGCCTGGATCGGAGTGGGGGCGTAGGGCTGTCTCCATGAGGATCACCTTAAGCCGCTGTTCCCTTTCTTTTAAGAGTTTTAGGTCGCAACTTGTGGTAGATCTTACAGCAGTCCTTTTGGTGTCCCTCTCCTAGGCACCATAAACACGACGTGTTGATCGCTCTTTGGCATGTGCTTCCCGCAGGCCACACTGCTTGTTTTAAAATCCTGGGGACCGCGGCATATCACGGCTTGGGGAGACAGGATGAGGAGGGGAAACCCCCAACAACTCTGTACTAAGAACTCTAATACTAAGACGACACTAAGGTAACTATATACGAGTATAGAACGCGCTTGCTAAGCAAGGGCGAAGGAACATTCCAGCCAACCGTCACTGGCTGTAAGAAGGAACTGAAGGCGTGGCGGGTCGACAAGGCTCTATATTGAGCACCATGAAGGTGCAACTCCAGGGGGCGCCCAGGCCAATCTGACGTATGCTGCTAAGGGAAAAATCTTCTGGTCACCGTGCACATTTACGCGCACACACCTGATTGGAATGGACATGAACAAGCACTCGAAGAAGAAGCTGAATAGGATTCGGCTGTGTTACTAACTGCAAGCTGGCTGGTATGTTGGGGCTGGATTTCCCCGCTGACCCAGTGGCGGACTGCTTCACCACTGTTAGGGCCCTGGATTGGGATGCAGTGGAATGGGCGGGCCTGCGTCCCCCTGCTACCCCACATTTCGGCCAAGAGGCCTGCATTGGTCTGGCACCTGCCCAAGCTAGGACATCAGACAGTTTTGCTGGTGCTCTCACTACAGAGCTGATCCTCCCACCCCCCCAGATTGCTGTGTTGCTCTACCTGACTGCAGGCCAGAGCCTTTGACTGATTACTGCCCCACCCTGGTTGAGGGCCTCGGATATATAGACTGCCCACTGCTCTGCCTGCCTACAAGCCAGAGCCATTAGCTGAATATGGTCTCACCCTAACTGAGGGCGCTGGGCCTATAGACTTACTGATACCCTGCCCGACTGCGGGCCAGAAGCATTAAAGCTGTGCTATCCCACTCTGGCTGAGGGTGGAGCTCACAGACCCATTTGCTGCCTGGCCTGGATTGCAGGCTTGGACCTATTACCTGCCACCTAATTTGCCCTGAATGAAGTCGCTCTAGGAGCATTGCAGCAAGAGGGCGTGATCTCCTTCCCTGACAGACAGGGAGAGAACTGAGACCACCTTACAAAGATGAAAGGGAAGTCAAGGTTGGGCAATGAATAAAGGACAGTGGATGGGAAGACAGAAGCAGGGAATGGAGATTGCTTGAGGGTCTGGGGCCAGGGAGCAGGATTAAAGGAAATTGAAGAAATGAAATAACATCTCAATCTAAAGCTTTCTTTGCCAAGGAATGTAAAACTTAAACTAGTGCTTGAGTTTTTTCTCCTCACTGCTCCTTATGAATGTACTTGGGGTGGGCAGGGGCCAGGCCATGTGGGCTTCTGGCAGCTGTGTGGGTGGGTGCTAGAGGGAGTGGTGGATTTGTACTGGCATAGCTTCAGTAGCCCATAAACATACACTGGCAGCAGTCCACTGGAGCACAGCTCTAGACATTCCACTCCATGCTGCGCCCGCTTCTGAAAGCCCTGGGGCCATGCAAATCCTTCAGCATGTTGGGGTGCCATTATATGCTTAAACATTAGAAAATCTAGGAAATTTGAATGCAGAAAACTTAATTGTGAAACAGTTTCAGTTGCCCCCCTCCTCTACCACAGAGCAATGCAATGAGAAGACACTTACAAGTGCCTTCCTTGTACTTCTTCCCCGCCCCGCCCCAGAAATAAATCTTACTATTACCAAAGTCAGTAACTTTAACTGTGACTCAGTAGGGATGCCAGCCTCCAAAACCCTACCAGGTATGTTGTTGCCAACAGGATTTATTTTTTTGCTGCTTCAGTTTGATTTTTCTATTACTAATCTGATACCCGTGTTTATTTGTCCACTGCTGTTGATGGTGAGAGGTATTTCTGAGTTGGACTAGTGTGTTTGATAAAGTCAGTTTCCCTTTTAGTTTATTTGTAGTATGAAATTTAAGAATACTTCTGTATTGGTGGCATTCCTATGTTCCTGTCATCTCCTTGAGAAATCCTTGTGATATGTGGAAAAAGGTATGAAATCTAATGTATTTAAAAATCAGTTGAGTTTTATCTGGGACTGTGAATTCTAAAATGTATTAGTCAAATGTGTATGGTTACTTCCTGGTGTTGCTAAAGGGCAGAGTTAAGATTCTTTGGGTGACTTAACTATGCAATTCCATGCCAGAATGTGAGTTGGGTTTCTTTTAAGTTTTACTGAACTAAATTTCCTGGATTTATAATACTTGTTTTTTGGGATAACATCCTTATCAATAATCTAGGGTAAAATATATTATATGTACTGTCAACCTTAACTTCGTCTTAATGTAGTTTTTGTTACCCTAGCTACTAAATTGTGCTTCAGAACCTCAGCTTTCATTTAAATAAAAATAAGGTTTTAGTTCTTTATAATTGCAGCAAGAACCTTAAAAAATGTGATGCATACTGATGTAATATTGCCTTCTGAGTTTGCAGAAATCCCGAAGCAGAAGAACTCTCAACTACTTCATTCATCTTAGTCAGGGCTGTATGGACGTCTTGATTCCATGGCTGTGAATATATTTTTTCCAAGATGGCACAGAATTCAGCATTTGGCTGCAGCCTGATACTGTGTTCTGTTTCCTTCCCTGCCAGGATCTGTCAGCAGCTGCCTTTTGCTCTCCAGTTTTCGCCACATGGGAGAGTTTACTGGATTACAGTGCATGCTCCCTGTGCTATTCCATGGAACCAGGTATTTGGGTCAGGAAGCCACAGCTGGAGTCCTTGCAGCCATGGAGAGCGGGAAGTGAAAATTGTAGGCTGGTAAGCTAGGCAGCCTGGAGAATAGTATAGCAGCTAAGATCCTGGAAGCTGTGGAGATGAGACTCTGAAGCTGTCTGCATCTCTTTCCCTGGCACACATGGGGAGGAAGGAGTCCCTTAGTTAGGATGCCTGGGCAATATCATGGGAGTGGAGCTGGGCTGCTTGGAGAACACAATGCGCCCCCCCACCCCGCCAAAAAAAACCCCAACAACAACAACAACAAAACCCTCACCCCCAAATCCATCCTTAAATTACTGTCAAAAATAATTAATGACTTTTATGTTAATGAGTATTTTCAACGGGATCTATAGCTGTGTGTGTTTCTGTGTGGCAATGGGAATTAAGAGTATTTCCTGGCAGTAGAATAAACTAATGTTGCCACAGAACTTGGGAGTTAGTTCAGCAGATTTTGGTCCTATTGTGCTGTGGAATACACAGTGCCCTGTCTATAGTTATGGTTTGCTGGTTGGAGACACTCATAGATATGAGAACAGAATTTAGGTTGTGTGTGTAGTCTGTACCGTACAGTATTTGTAGTAGTGGAAAAGGTTTTGGGTGGGCCACGGAAAGTGTGTATTGTTTGTTTTGTTTACTTTTGTGTTTCTGTATTGGGTATGTTGCATGTAGCAACCTTAACTGTTTCACAACAATTTTTTTGCTTGTGAATATGGTGTGTGACTAGAATTGTTTTAAAATGGGACGTGTTTTACACAAACATACTTGCCAACTTTAGCTGAAAAGATTTTTACTTGCACATTCTTGGATAAAAGAAAATTTCCGTTGGGCAGTGATCAAGCATGGAAATTTTCATATCAAAAGGTGAGTGTTTTGCAAAAAGATAAACATGTGAAATAAGCTTTTAACTGAAATTGTTTTATAACCTTCACTGTAAGAAGTGTTATTGAGCATCTGCTGTAAGTTTACAGCAGTAATTTTTGTTTTTTCTGTGTTGGTAAAATTGTAATTGGGCAGCTAAGTTTAAAGTAAGAAAATTATAACTTAAACTGTAGAATAAATTAATTTTGCTAGAAAGAGCTTTTGCATCTTCAACCAATGCATATAGTCATTTTCAGACTTCAAAAGACATTGTAAATATGATCTGGACTTAGTGTTTTGAAATAATAGTATAAAAACTAGTTCCACATATATCTAATTTTCTTTTTCTTCTCTTCTGGTGTTGGAAATGCCAAATCACCAAGGTAGCTAGTATAAGAATGCAGGTGATGTGCATCTCTACAATAAGAATGCATGAATAAGGAGGAGAAAAAGGATTTATTGGTGGCAATCCATCCCTTGTGGTGTGGGGGATGGATTGAAGAACTGTGTGCCACCTTCTTCAGAGTATGGACTGGAATTATTGATGCTGCCTTTCCACTTTCCTCTTTCAGCTGCTGAACCTCCATCTGAGGAGTTGTCTAAACCTTTTTCCCGTTGCCTCTTCCCCATCTGCTCCGATTCATGAACTTTGTTTTAACGTCTGCCCTTCAAGTAGCTTAGTTCTCATTCCTGCTTCTTCCTATGGCAAAACTTTTCCAAACTCATCGCAAACATTTTTTCCACCTCAGTATGTGATCTGATAGTTCTACCAGCCCCATCTTTTAAGTAATGAGACATGGAAACCTTGTCTTAATAGCATCGAATTTAAGTTTAAATAGACATAGCTAGTGGACAACTACTGATAATTTGGTTGGTTATGGAGTTGACATTAACACTTCTTGTAGTATCGAATGGTGGCTTTGTTGACTCAGCTTGTCCTTTGCTGGTCAAGGATGTAATCATTTGAATGGAAGAAGAAAGGCTGAAGAGATGACTTGTATATACTCTACATTTGATCTGAAATGTAGTAGATCCCCAATTCCAAATGTGCACTCATTTGTTCCAGTCTTTTATGAGAGTCGGGGGATAAAACCTATAAATTCTACATAGTGAACAGAGGACACAGTTACACTCCAGAATGTATAATGAACTTCTGTCAGGCCTAGTATTAGAATTGCTGAGGCTACTTCTTTGATAGTATTAGTGTTTATCTCTGTTACTGTTTGTGTCACACCAAGGAGCCCTAATCATGGACTAGGAAACCATTGTACTAGGTGTTCTACAAACACAGAACAAAAAGATGGTCCATGTCACAAAGAGAAGACAATCTAATAAGACAACAGACCCAGACAGGAATATAAAGAAACAATGAGACGGGTTTGTCTCATGGGCCGATCAGAGGTGTGAGTCGACGTCTGAATAGTGAATGAGAGATGCTGAAAGGTAAGGTGGGGATAGGTTGTGAAGGGTCTTTAAAGTGAAGACAAGCAGCTTATGTCAAGGAGGAGCCAGTGAACGGATGCAAGGAGCGGGGTGATATAGTGAAAGCGATTGCTAGGAAAGTGATCTTTGTAACAGCACACAGCATGGATATGAGTAGGACAAGATTATATTTGTCAAGGCCAGAGAAGAGGATGCTGCAGTAATTAAGTAATTGAGATGAGAGTCTGTATATGAGTTTGTTTTGCAGTTGGATAGGAAAAGCCAGATCTTAGCGATATTATGCAGAAAGAAATGGCAAGTCTTAGTTATAGCTTGGATGTGAAGACTTGAAAAGATGTCACAGTAAAAGATAACACCTAAGGTATGGACCTGAATAACAGGATAGTGGGATTGTCCATACTGGAGAAGAAGCAGGGGAGAGAGAAGATTGAGGTCTGTTTTAGCCATTTTGAGCTTGAGCTAACTGCAAAACATCCATGAGGAGTTGTCAGAAAGCTGGTTTGGAATCTTGGCCTCTCTGAAACCATGGGATTGTCTCAAGTACAGTAGAACCTCAGAGTTATGAACACTTCGGGAATGGAGATTGTTCATAACTCTGAAATGTTTGTAACTCTGAACAAAACATTGATTATTTAAAAACTGTACAACTGAACATTGACGTAATTCAGCTTTGAAACTTTAGTATGCCGAAGAAAAATGTTGCTTTTAGCCATTTTAATTTAAATTTAAACAAGAACAGAAAGTTTCCTTACCTTGTCAAATCTTTTTTTTAAACTGTCCTTTGTTTTTTAGCAGTTTACACTGCACTGTACTGCATTTGCTTTTTTTTTTTGAGGGGTGAAGGGGTCTCTGCTGCTGATTGCGTATTTTTGGTTCCAAATGAGATGTGTAGCTGACCGGTCATTTGGTAACTGTGGTGTTCTTCTTCGAGAGATGTCCCTGTGGGTGCTCCACTACAGGTGTTGGTGCGTCCCTGCGCCTTCGCCCGGAGATTTTTGCAGCAGTACTCATAGCGGCCACGCATGCTCAGAATCTGCCCCCCCCCCCGCTGTGACTCTAGGGTAATAGAACGCATGCGTGGCCGGTCTCCTCAGTTCCTTCTCAACCGTCCCCGGCCTGAGACGGAGCTCAGCAGACTCATTAGAGAATCCTTCACTATTGCCTTAATTATCCTTTAGAAACCAGTTTTTCTGTCAGTTTTCTCTGTTAAAATAGTTACTTACCCAGTTTATCTTAAAAAAAAAAAAAAAAAAAAATTCCTGTCAGCCGCGGCTATGCCGGGCTCCACCGGTTTCAAGCGCTGTGCTATTTGTAAGGAAGCTATCCCGTCATCGGACAGGCACTCAAAGTGTATAAAATGTTTGGGGGAAGCTCACATTCCCCAAAAATGTGCCCACTGCTGTAAACTCAGCTCCAGGGCACGGAAAGACAGGGAGCTTAAACTCAAACTGCTCCTGCTTCAAAAATCTATCGGGTCAGTTTCAGACCCAGGCATTGAAGCCGGCTCCGCTACCCGACACAGCCCCCCCCCCCTCAAAAAAGCTCAAGAAGTCTACGAAAAAGGGGCACCTTTCCTCACCGAGCAAGACTATGAGGCATAAAGTTTCTCCAGGCAGATCAACGATCTCTCTGCCTGTGATTCCTCGCCTCAGCAATTTTCATGAGCCAGGCTCCTCCGGAACAGCGCAAAAGCCGCCTGAGGCTTCAGCGCCGCCGAGAAGCTCCGGTGCCGAGGCATCAGGCTTCCAGTTGCCTGCCTCAGTGACGGCACCATTCGGCACCGCGAATGAGACGGTGCCGACATTCCACAGCACGCCTCACCCGAGGCAGCCCGACATTTCTCGCCCGGCACCGACCGCGGCACCGACGCCTGCGGGGCATTCTGACACACAGATCACAGCCAGAAGCCCCGATCGCAGGAATGCTCTTGTGCAGCAGCCTCTGTCGGCTCAGCTTTCATCTCCCGCAGGAGCTGCTTTCACTCCTTTTACCCAGACAGCTGATCTGCTAGTATCACCTACCTTGCAGTCTCCGCTCATGAATGCATATTCTGTTTCGATGCCTGAGTCAGGATCTGAGCAGTTTTCCTCCAGTGAGGAGGAAGCAGATCCACAGGGAGTTTTTTCCCCATATCTTGACTCCCAGCCCCGGACCCAGAGCAATAAGGGCTATGGAAATACTACCTCATCCCACTCTCAGGACCCTGCCCCTTGGGGGATGAACCCCTGGATGGCACCACCTATGCCCTACCCGCCACCATGGCAATACTGGACACCATGGACATCATACCCTCGGGAACACATGCCCCGTAGCCATTCGACCAGGCGCAACACTGATCCAGTGCCGTCTCCTAATGCATATGCTAGTGACACGAGACGCCTGGCAACACAGCCACGTTCCCAGGATAAACCTAGCCCTTCTCCTGGTCCAACAGATCCGGAGTTAGCACCGGAGGAAGCATTACTTCCCCTTCCTCCCACTCCCTCTGATGAATATACAAAATTCCAGGACCTCTTTAAGAGAGTTGCTAGTGACCTGAACATTAACCTGGAAGTGGTTCCCGAACAACAGCATGAGCTAACGAACATCCTACAGCCCCCTTCTTCCTCCAGAGTGGCACTTCCAATTAACGCAGCCCTTTTAGAACCCGCTAAGTCCATCTGGCAGACTCCAGCGACAAGCCTACCTACCTGCAAGCAAGCGGACAAGAAGTATTTTATTTCTCCAAAGGACTCTGAATTTCTTTTTACCCACCCAGCACCAAACTCATTGGTAGTAGACGCTGCGAACCAGAGGGCTAGACAACAGTATTCTCGTTCTGCCCCACCTAACAAGGATAGCAAACGACTGGACCTGTTTGGTCGCAAGGTCTATGCATCCTCCACCCTCCAATTTCGCATAGCTAATTATACTGCAGTCCTGGCAAAATACGACCATAAAAACTATAATAAGTTAATGGACTTTATTGATGACATTCCAGAACAAAGAAAACAGTTCAGAGCTATAGTTTCTGAGGGCCAAGCCATTTCACGCACCGCTCTCCAAGCAGCCCTCGATGTAGCCAACACAGCGGCAAGATCTACCGCTACGGCGATAGTCATGCGACGGGGCTCATGGCTCTCCTCTTCCTTTTTTCCTCGCGAAGTTCAGAACACAATTGAAGATCTTCCCTTCGACGGTGACAAACTCTTTGCTTCTAACACGAATGAAGTGCTTCATTCAATGAAAGACTCCAGAACAACCCTCCGGTCTTTAGGTCTCCAGACACCTACGGCAAGAAGACGGCAATATCGATACCAACCATACCACCGGCCACGTTATCCCGCATTTACACAACCTTCCCATAGACCGCAGGAACAGCAACAGCCGCAACGTCCACGACCAAGATTCCAGCGACGTCGCCCAAACTCTACAGGGACGCCTCAACCCCCACCAGCTAATAGGCAGATTTGAAAACTTGGTCGAGGGTTTAGAAAGCAATGCCCTCACTTCAGCCGGCACACCAATCTTTGGACACCGCCTACGACCTTTTTTCCAACAATGGAGGAAGATTACCTCCGACAAGTGGGTCTTAGAGGTAGTTACAATTGGATACGTCATCCCCTTCCTCTCCTTACCTCCCACCCACCCACCCTCCCCGTCCCTCTTCAGGGACCCTTCTCACGAGCAGCTACTCCTCCAAGAAGTGCAACATCTCCTTCATCTGGGAGCAGTAGAAATCGTGCCAGAGCGACACAGAGGGAAGGGTTTTTACTCCCATTATTTCTTAACGGAGAAGAAAAATGGGGGATGGCGACCAATCCTCGATCTCAGGCGGCTCAACAGATTCATCAAAAAGCAAAAGTTCAAGATGGTGACCCTCAATACCATAATTCCAGCGCTGGAGCAGGGCGACTGGTTTTCTGCCCTCGACCTACAAGATGCCTATTTCCACGTCACTATACATCCGGCCCACAGATGTTTCCTCCGATTTACCCTTGGTTCCACACATTTCCAATACAGGGTACTCCCCTTCGGACTATCTACAGCCCCCCGTGCTTTTTCCAAACTTCTAGCTGTAGTCACTGCTCACCTCAGGAGACAAGGGGTAATAATATTTCCGTACCTCGACGATTGCCTCCTCAAAGCTTCAACATTCGACGAGGCGCTCCGGTTCACACGACTCACAGTCGAGTGCTTTCTTTCTCTCGGCCTACAAATAAACAGACAAATCCACATTACGCCCCACCCAGCACCTTCAGTTCATAGGCGCAGACCTCGACTCTCGGACCGGGCTAGCATCGCTCCCACCCGATCGCTACAATTCCATAAAACAACTGACCACAACTATTCGCAACAGCCCTCAGGTAACTGCCCGAGACTGCCTGCAACTACTAGGTCACATGGCCTCGTGCACTTTTGTCGTCCAGAATGCACGCCTACACATGAGGTGCTTCCAAGCGTGGCTGGCAACGGTTTACAAACCGAATATGCATTCTTTAAACAAGACTCTCTCCCTGCCTACTCCAGTCAAAGACTCCCTACGTTGGTGGACCGTCCACTCCAACCTTTGTTCTGGAGTCCCGTTTCTTCAACAGGCTCCATCACGCATTCTGACCACCGATGCATCTATGACAGGGTGGGGTGCACATATGTCTCATCACACAGTACAGGGACTATGGTCACCAACCGAGACCTCCCTGCACATAAATGTACTAGAACTTCGAGCCATTCGCAACGCGTGCCGTCACTTCCTGCCACTAATCAAACATCATCACGTACGCATAATGACGGACAACATTGCTTGCATGTTTTACGTAAACAGGCAGGGCGGAGCTCGTTCCCATTCGCTGTGCACAGAGGCTATGAAGCTCTGGAATTGGTGCATTGTGAACAACATCCGGGTATCAGCTGCTTATCTTCCCGGGATCATGAACACCACAGCGGACGAACTGAGCAGACGCTTCCCATGGGACCACGAGTGGGAGATAAACGACAAAACCATTCACGAGGTATTCAGCATCTGGGGTTACCCAACAATAGACCTCTTTGCAACTGCAAAGAACAAGAAATGTCTCAATTTCTGCTCCAGAGCAGGACTGGGCAAACATTCCCTGGGGGACGCATTCATGATCTCATGGCACCGAAACCTATTCTATGCGTTTCCCCCGATACCAGTTCTCAACAGGGTTCTGATAAAAATACGAACGGATCGAGCCAAGGTGATCCTCATTGCCCCATCGTGGCCCAGACAACCATGGTTTCCCTTCCTCACCAGAATGTCAATCCAACCACCAATCTCCCTGCCGCTTATTCCGAACCTTCTATCTCAGCAGCACGGTCGTTTTCTCCACCCCAACCTATCCATGCTTCACCTCAAGGCCTGGTTCCTACGTGGTTCTCCCAACGCGAATTAGATTGCTCCGAACAAGTTCAGGAGGTACTCCTACATAGCAGAACGCTCTCTACTCGCAAGACCTATCTTCAAAAGTGGAAACGATTCACACATTGGTGTTCTGCCAAACATCTTTCTCCTACCTCGGTACCTCTTCCGTTTATATTGGACTATCTCTTGGGCCTTAAGCGATCCGGCCTTTCTTTCAGCTCCATCAGGGTCCATTTAGCTGCTATTACGACTTTCCACGACAAAATTGATGATACGTCTGTCTTTGCTCACGCTACTACGAAGCGTTTCCTCAAGGGCCTACAAACCTTATATCCAGACATTAAACAACCGACCACCCCCTGGGACCTTCATCTGGTACTGTCTGCCCTAACTCAGCAACCCTTCGAACCCCTAGCCACGTGCTCCCTTTTACACCTCTCCATGAAAACAGCATTTCTAGTGGCAATTACTTCTGCCAGACGGGCAGGAGAAATAGCAGCTCTCATGGCTCATCCACCATATACGATATTTTTTAAAGACAAGGTTACCCTCAGATTGCATCCCAAATTTCTTCCAAAGGTACACTCATCATTCCATATTAATGAACCCATACACCTCCCGACTTTTTTCCCGAAACCACATGCAAACTCCTTTGAAGCCTCAATGCATACACTAGATGTTCGCAGAGCCTTGTCATTCTACTTGGATAGAACCAAACCCTTTAGAACCTCTTCTAGACTTTTTGTCTCTGTTGCAGAGCGCTCCAAGGGCATGCCTATTTCTACCCAGAGACTCTCGAACTGGATCTCCCAGTGTATCCGACTGTGCTATCAGATGAAAGGGGTTGCACCTCCAGATGGCATTAGAACACACTCCACTAGATCTCTGGCTGCCTCCATCGCGTTCTTACGCAAAGTTCCCTTGGCTGACATTTGTAAAGCAGCCACCTGGTCATCTGACCATACTTTTGTTAAACACTATGCCCTTATTCAAGGCCCTTTATCTGACATACGCTTGGGCAGGGCGGTACTCTCGACGGCGTTCCTACCAGATCCGAAGTCCCTACCTCCTTAAGATACACTGCTTTTAAGTCACCTGTAGTGGAGCACCCACAGGGACATCTCTCTCGAAGAAGAGGAGGTTACTCACCCTGTGCAGTAACTGACGTTCTTCGAGATGAGTGTCCCTGTGGGTGCTCCACTACCCACCCTCCTCCCCTCTACTTCAGAGTTGGGGGGGCCTCCGTGGTAGAGAAGGAACTGAGGAGACCGGCCATGCATGCGTTCTATTACCCTAGAGTCACAGTGGGGGGGGGGCAGATTCTGAGCATGCGTGGCCGCTATGAGTACTGCTGCAAAAATCTCCGGGCGAAGGCGCAGGGACGCACCAACACCTGTAGTGGAGCACCCACAGGGACACTCATCTCGAAGAACGTCAGTTACTGCACAGGGTGAGTAACCTCCTCTTCATAACTGTGAGGTTCTACTGTAGTTTGATTCAGCTCATAGCAGTAGATACGTTCTGAATCTGATCTTTTTTGGCCGTGTTGAGCCATTGGGACTGAACATGAGGTATGAAATTATACTGTGGACCTTAGCTTCTTTTTTCCAATTCCTCCAGGTTGTGCTCAAGGTTTCTCCTTTTGAGGTGGTGAACTTATTTCTGAGCTCAGATAAAGAAATGCTCGATGAGGTCTTGGAATGCCTTGTGCAATTTTGTGCAATTCTGATGCTGATCTAGTGCAGTGGTTCTCAACCTTTCCAGACTAGTGCAAGCCTTTCAGAAGTCTGATTTGTTTTGTGTACACCAAGTTTCACCTCACTTAAAAACTATTTGCTTACAAACTCAAGACGTAAAAATACGAAAATGTCACAGCACACTGTTACTGAAAAATTTCTTACTTTCTCATTTTTACCATATAATTATAAAATAAATCGATTGGAATATAAATACTGTACTTGCATTTCAGTGTATAGTATATAAAGTAGTATAAACAAGTCATTGCCTGTATGAAATTTTAGTTTGTATTGACCACGATAGTGCTTTTTATGTAGCCCATTGTAAAATTAGGCAAATATCTAGATGTTGATGTACCCCCTGGAAGACCTCGGTATACCCAGGAGGTACATGTACCATTGGTTGAGAATCGCTGATCTAGTGGAATAATTGAATCATTTGTTGTTCACAGCCAGTACAGTGACATTTAGATGACTGCATCATTCTCACAGGTTGCCCACATATACAGATGATCAGTGGTAGCGGAGAAAACTAAGTGCTGGTAGGCTCAATGTGAGTCAGATCACATGTTACAGGGAATTTTTATGTTCCTGTGCCATGGCAGTGGTTGAGGTAAAAATTCTTGGCTTCCATTTTGGCCACAAAATCTGAACATTCAGGACCAGCAGAATAGTTGAGTCATACATTAACCTGGTCTGCCTCAGTGTGGTAAAAATTGAGTGAGTTTGTTGTGAGGAATGGACAGTTTTCTTAGGATGTCAGTTGGCTGCAAGCCATCTTAAGCATTTAAGTGGGAAGCATCAACTGAGAGGAAAAAAATAATCTATTCTGATTGGTGGTCACTGAGTTTTACCTAACAAAGTTTTGGATGTTGACTAGTGAGTTGGCACCCTTCACCTTCCTCCCTTCCCTAATCCCCCAGCCTATGAAATCCGTGTCTTTTATAACTGATAAAACTTGACAGCAACTGAGCCTGTTATACCCATCTTTCCCAAAAATCTTTACATCTTGGGTCTCATCTTGCCGCCCTCTTGTTCAATGTCTGTATGAAGCCACTGGGGAGACAGACATCCTGAGGTGTATTGTCTGCAAAAGTCTAGTGCTTCTCAGTTCCAGATTTTTTTTTTTTTAAGAACCCTAATGTGATCGATTTGATACTGGCCAGTAATTTATAAAGACAGTATGCTGACCTGGTTATTGGGATGTTTACTGCATGAGTATATTAGTTTAATTTAATAGGATGCTATCGGGAAAAACAAGAGGAAAGGAAAGTAGGGCTCAAGATAAGCTGCCATTTAGCTAATACTTGAGGGATGTTGAGGGACAATGGAAAAGCCTGGGAGCACAGACTCTGGCAGATTAAAAAAGGAACACATTTTCAAGGGGGGCGGGGAGAGTTAAAGGGAATGAGACTGTGATACAAGGACCCTGTTGCAGCTGTCTGAAGAAGTTAGGCCTGCCTAGGTTACCATCAGGAGATGGTAAGCCTTTAGGTAACATAGGTGTGATCTGTTTTAAAAATCTTTCCCTAATGCTTTTTATACTAGGGCTGTCGATTAATTGCAGTTAACTCACATGATTAACTGAAAAAATTAATCGTGGTTAAAAAAAATAATCGAAGTTTTAATTGCACTGCTAAACCATAGAATACTAATAGAAATTTATTAAATATTTTTGGATGTTTTTATACATTTTCAAATATATTGGATTTCAATTACAACACAGAATACAAAGTGTACAGTACTCACTTTATTATTTTTGATTCCAAATATTTACACTGTAAAAGTGAACTGAAAAAACTTTTATCACCTCAGACAAGTATTGTAGTATGATCTCTTTATCGTGAAAGTGTAATTTACAAATGTAGATTTTTTTTTTTTGTTGGATAATGGTTTTGTTTTTGAGTGCAATATAAAACTTAGAGCCTACAAGTCCACTCAGTCCTATTTCTTATTCAGCCAATTGCGAAGAGAAACAAGTTGGTTTACATTTGCGGGAGATAATGCTGCCCGCTTCTTATTTACAATGTCACCTGAAAGTGAGAACAGGCATTTGCATGGCACTTCTGTAGCAGGCATTGCAAGGTATTTACGTGCCCAATATGCTAAACATTTGTATGCCCTTTCATGCTTCAACCACCATTCCAGAGGATATGCTTCCACGCTGATGAGGTTGGTTAAAAAAATCTGCATTAATGAAATTTGTGAATGATCTCCGTGGGGGAGAATTGTATGTGTCCTACTCTGTTACCCGCATTCTGCCATATATTTCATGTTATAGCAGTCTCAGATGATGACCCAGCACATGTTGTTTGATTTAAGAACACTTTCACTGTAGATTTGACAAAACACAAAGAGGGTACCAATGTGTGATTTCTAAAGATAGCTACTACACTTGACCCAAGGTTTAAGAATCTGAAGTGCCTTCCAAAATCTGAGAGGGATGAGGTGTGGAGCATACTTTCAGAAGTCTTTAAAGAGCAACACTCCAAAAAAAAAAATCAACCTTCTGTTGGTGGCATCTGACTCAGATGATGAAAATGAACATGCGTTAGTCCACACTTCTTTGGATCGTTGTTGAGCAGAACCCGTCATCAGCATGGATGCATGTCCTCTGGAATGGTGGTTGAAGCATAAAGGGACATATGAATCTTTAGTGCATCTGGCACATAAATATTTGCGACACTAGCTACAACAATGCCATGCAAACGCCTGTTCTCACTTTCAGGTGACATTGTAAACAACAAATGGACAATATTATCTCCTGCAAATGTAAACAAACTTGTTTGTCTGAGTGATTGGCTGAACAAGAAGTTGACTGAGTGGACATGCAGGTTCTAAAATTTTACATTGTTTTATTTTTGAATGCAAATTTTTTGTACATAATTCTATATTTGTAAGTTCAACTTTCATGACAAAGAGATTGCAACTACAGTACTTGTATTAGGTGACTTTAAAAATACTATTTCTTTTTTTTACAGTTCAAATATTTGCAATAAAAATATAAAGTGAGTACTGTACATTTTGTATTGTAATTGAAATCAATATATTTGAAAATGTAGAAAACATCAAAAATATTTAAATGGTATTCTATTGTTTAACAGCGTGATTAATCACGCTTAATTTTTTAAATTGTGCAATTAATTACGATTGGTTTTTTAATCGCTTGAGAGCCCTAGTTTCTACTGTTAAGAATAAATTATACTTGGGTTTTAAAAAGGCAGTCACAGTCCCATCGCTAGATACCATTGGTCACAGATGCATGAAGGGAAGATGTCTGAACTGAGTTGGACCTTTTGGGTAAGAAGAGCGTTTACACAGAATACTGTAGCCTGGGGAGGCTTGGTCTGAAAGTCAAAAAATTATGGAATTGTATACTGGGGAATAGGATAAGGTTCCAGTCCGGACACCTGAGAGGGTGCAATCAGAGACCAGAGAGGAGCAGCTATTTCTGTACCGGGACATCTGGTTCTGCAGTCTCATCAGTCTCAGGTGAGAGTGGATCTTGTGTACATGTACGTGTGCTAGCTTGAATAACAATAACCGTGAAGCTACAGCAGCACAGACTCTACGAACCTGCCAAGTACTTTGGGTATGTATCTGAGAGGGTAGCCTTTGCTGTTGGGTGCGTTGCTGTGGCTTCATTGCTAGTGTTATTCAAGCTGGTTAGATCTAGCTAGTTCGGGTATATCTACAGTTGCTGAAGTCACACCTTTGATTGCAGCATAGACATACCTGTAGGGTTTGTCTATGCTTGGCACTAGGGCTGTGATTCCCTGGCTCGTGTACAGATACTTATGCTAGCTCAATGAGAGCACATGGCTATGCTGTTGCGGCTGCACTACTGGTTTTTAGTGAATCATAGAAGATTAGGGCTGGAAGAGACCTCTGGAGTCATCTAGTCCAACCCCCTGCTCAAAGCAGGACCAACCCCAACTAAATCATCCCAGCCAGGGCTTTGTCAAAGCCTCTAAGGATGAAGATTCCACCATTTCCCTAGGTAACCCATTCCAGTGCTTCACCACCCTCCTAGTGAAATACTTTTCCTAATATTCAACCTAGACCTCCCCCACTGCAACTTGAGACCATTGCTCCTTGTTCTGTCATCTGAGACCCCTGAGAACAGCCGAGCTCCATTCTCTTTGGAACCCCTCCTTCAGGTAGTTGAAGGCTGCTATCAAATTACCCCTCACTCTTCTCTTCTGCAGACTAAACAATCCCAGTTCCCTCAGCCTCTACTTGTAAATCACCTGTCCCCTAATCATTTTTGTTGCCCTCTGCTGGACTCTCTCCAATTTGTCCACATCCTTTCTGTGATCTTTTCTGATAGTGCTCTTGCTCGGAGTATATACAGATACTTTTGGTCAGATGTGTTTGTACTTGGCATGCCTACCCTTGTCACTGCTGCCTGCGCTACTGCGGCTATGCCATTATTTTTAAGTATGCTAGCTTGATGAGAGCTAGCGTGAGTATGTCTGCTCATGCTGGAGAGTCATATCCCAGCTCCTAGTGTAGACCTACCCTTAGATAGGGATTTAGAAGAAGGTGATCTCAAGCTCCATGTGATGCTTGTTGGTGGGGGAGAGCTTTTAGAAGACAGACCTGGTGTTTGAACCATAAGCGGTGTTTGAACCGCAAGTTAAGGGTATATGCCTGACTTTCCCAAAAAATGAGTGGCAGATTCCTGATAATTTCCAAGATATGGGTGGCAGCCTGTGGATGTGACTTCATTTTCTAGAAGTGGTTGTTGTGAGTTTGTAGCTACAGTTGAGTACCATTTTGCACTTAAAGCAGGAATTCAGTGTTTTTGATTTGTGTGAGAAGTGTAGCACATCCCACCGCCCCCAACTTAGAATACTTACTCTTTAAGTACAGAATTATTTTTCAGTCTACAATTACATCTACTAGTTTCACTTGATAAATTTCTTAAAGGAAAAATTAAATAAACTGTCTTTTTTCTTTATCCTAAATATTCTTAACAGTGGAATAGTGGAGACACCACTAAGTTATTAATGGCTGTTGTATCTAAGTATTATGATTACATGGGCCACAGACTCACTCAGGTCAGTCTTAAATGAAGCCATTGTGATATTACAAGTAACTGCATCAAGTGCCACACTTCCTCTCCATCAAGGAAGCCACAGTTCTGTTGGCTGAAGTCACTCAGTAGTGTGAGGAAGACCGGACATTCATATAGAGAGTTCTCATTGACAGATTACTTTACCCAACTATCACTGCTCTCCAAAGGCTCCGTAGCTGTGTACTGGCTGTTAGTGGTTGAAAAGCTTCAAATGGCATTGCTGCTTTGGCTGTATTTAGCATTGAGGCATCACTGGTGGTGGAACTGACACAGGAGTGCAGGGGGCATGCAGACATTAAGATTCAGGGTCTGGTTTCTCACTGCCTTCTTTTCCTGTAGCAGTAGTCTCTCTAACACAGCCCTCTGAACCAATGAGTAAATTGAAAATTAAGGGCCAAATGCATAAGTATGCCTTTGCTGCTTCATGGTGCTCTGGAGATGTAAAGCCGCTGATATGGAAAAATGAAATGTTCAGAAAATCAGTAGTCTAATCTGGGACCAAAGATGCTAAAGTGCCTTAATCATAGTCTTATGATAATTGCATGTTGTTGCTACAGGGCAGAGTTAAGGTTGTTTGGGTTCCTTAACTCTGCATTTCTTAAAAGAAATCTACACTTCTTAAATTAGGTTTAATCTTAACTCTCTATTTCCTGAATTTGTAATGCTTGGGTTTTGAAATACCTACAACATCTCTATATCATCTGAATGAATTACAAGTTTGTGTGAAAACGTATGTGTAAAAAATATTATAGTATTTTAAATTTTTCTCCTTCCCCCACATACCTTTCTTAAAGGGAAGAAAAAAGAACCCTGAGGTAATAGTTTTGTGGTTGTTCTCTTTGTGTTCTAGGGGTGAGTCCCACAGTCATTTCCTGTCTCCAAGAGTTTCACCCTTGTGGTTGACAGTTCCATTGTTCTAGTGAAACAATTGTCTTTGGACAGTCATGGTCATTCAGGAGGAGGGGATTCGTCAGGTAATTAGTTCCAATGAGAGCTTTGAATATACTACCAAAACCTTGAATTGGGGCTTGTCTACACTGGCACTTTACTGTGCTGCAACTTTCTCGCTCAGGGTTGTGAAAAAACACCCCCCTGAGCGCTGTAAGTTTCAGCGCTGTAAAGTGATAGTATAGACAGTGCATCAGCGCTGCCCAGTGCTGGTAGCTACTCCCCTTGTGGAGGTTGGTTTGTTATAGCGACTACACAGGCAGTGCTTTAACGTTGCTAGTGAAGATATACCCTTGGAGTGTCTATTGTACAGGGAGCTGATGCAAGGAGTGGAACAGTGAGGTGATTTGCTATTGGTAGCTTGTATTGCTGAGAAGGCAGGATAGCTGCATTTTGAAACTACTGAACCCTTCTCCCCCCCCCCTCCTCCCAAGGTCCTTACCTTCATTCCTAGGAATAATGAATTGCAATATTTAAGTCTCAAGATGATTTGCTGGTGCATGACATTTCTCATTCCATCTGTTCAGTTTTAAACACCCACAATTTTTTCTTCCATAGTGTTGGCCCCATATCTGTAATCTTCCCCAACCCACATTTTATTTTGTTGGGCACATTTCATTTATTTTAGCATGGGGTTGAAGGAGGGTGGTTTATTGTGTTTTTTTCTAATATGGTACAGTCACCTGATTTTCCTCAAAATGGATGCGAAGTCCTTTTATAAATACTAATCCTATTCTTGAGCTTGTTTTTGGCTCTTCCTGTATTTTCGACTTGTAAGAATTTCTTATTCCATTAAATAATGCTATTTAACTTAAAATGTGTGTTGCTTATACTTTAGCTTGTCACTAAAGTCTTCAATCACTATTGATTATTTTTTATCTTTTTACTTTCACTTTGTTTTTGTTTTCTAATGACACATTTCCCACTTCTCCTGGAAAAGACAGCAGATCAGCACCAGATGTCACTAATTACTCCATTCTCTTAAAATGCAGGCGTGTTTTTGTAGAATTCGTCCTGGAAAAACATGTCTCCAGCTCTGCTGAAGAAGAAATTTTTGATTAAGAACAGCACAAAAATGACCATTTATCATTTTAAAAAAATCTTTTAATGTGGCCAGTGCATGAAATTTCAGTGAGTTTTAACTACATTGGAAGTGTGAATGGTCTGCCTTACTCTGTTAAATCACTCAGGACACAAATATGGTCTGACACACAGTGCTATATTTCCTAAAGGATCCAACCAGACTTTCTGGTCCTTAATCAAATGATATTCTTAGTAGTTATTTTAAGGATCTTTCCGCTTGTTTCCTCCCTCTTCCCGCCCCCCCCCCCACCATCGTTAGGATACTGTGTTCAGTGACTGTCCTGTTGGCTGAGATGATGACTTGATTTACAACTCATTAGAGCTGTTTGTAAGTCATCTTAATTGGTTTTGCTTGAGAGCAGTATGAGCTGCACCCTCTGGACTGTTCATATTGCCACTACAGATGGCCCCCGGGTTACGCAAATGCGCACTTACAAAAAAAGTTCTGTAAGCTAGAAATAGGAGGTTCTTTTGATTTGTTTTTTTGCATAATTGTCAGGCATATGTTTCCAACTTACGCAAAATTTGAGTTACGCAAGGCGTTCCGGAATGGAATGCTTGCGTTAAGTCTGGGAGCATCTGTACTGTGATGCAGGCCCATGAGCACACTGATTCTTTGCAGTGGCAGAGCAGGGTACTGCTACTAACCAGCCATGCTGACCTCTGGATTACATTGTTTGCCTTGTTAATGAGGTTAAGAAAAGAGTGCAAGATTCTAATTGTATTTCCTTTCAGGCCTTCTTGAGAGAGAGTAGTAAGAAGTAATTTGGACTGTTTGGGACTCAAAGGCAAGAGTGTGCTTTGGAAACCATATCCAGGAAGGGGACTCTTTTTTGAATAGATTTAACACAATTTAAATTAGATTAACTAGAAACTTTTTACTTGAGCTGCTCTTAAATTATTAACACCTATGTTCAAGTGATTATACATTTAAAAGTATCTTGTAGTTTGCTTAAAGGAACACTTGAGCTGTTTTAAATTGACTACAATTTAAAGAAATTATATTTTCTGACAGCATCATTTAAATAATGTCCTGAAACTTTTTCTTAAATTTCTTTTATAAGCATTCTTCTTGCTGATTAGAAGAAAGTATCTTGGACTTGAGAAACATCATGCTTATAGGGGCAAGGACTGGGTGTTTTGTTGTTGTTTTGTTCTGTTTATACAGCACCTCAGCACAGTGGGGCTCTGGTTCATCACTGGGGTGTTTAGGCACTATGGGAATATAAAATAGTAATAATCACCAGTAATGATTGGGCTCATCCCTTCTTTCTTCTTTATGTATACGTTTGCCAGTTTTCTCTTTGCTTTCAATTTGTTTCAGATTTGCTGCTGTTTTTCCAGGTAAAAATTCGCTTTCAGGGCGTGTGTGTGTGTGTGTGTGTGTGTGTGTGTGTGTGAGAGAGAGAAGGCATGTGAAGTCTTTACAGGACAGTGAAGAATGAATGATGATATGCTTTGTGCATGAGATATGAACTACAACTGAGCCATCAGTAAAACACTGAAACTTACTGAAATTATATCAAACATGCAAAGCAAACTGAAAAATATATATATTTTTTAAATTTTGTTATCAATTATAGTAATCTATGGGGTTCTAATAATTAGTTACAACATTTTCTGATAGAAATATGATTTTTCAATAAAACCCTTGCCGTAGCTACGTGAATGGGCTTTATTCAATTTGAATCCGTTCACTATAACATAGTTGCATATATTGGTCCACATTTCAGTTGGGTTTTGAAATGTGTAGCTCTCCAGTGTGTTTCTTGGCTTGTGCCTTGAAATTGTGTTTAAGTTGAAACAGATGTTTGCTTTTTAGGTCATGCAAAGTATTCTTTTCATTGCTTGTTTTGTTCAAGTAAAATACACTTCATTCTGGCTGGTTTAGTTACTGAGTGTAACTAGTGAGTTTACAAATCAAATTTATTATTGAGTGTACTTAATGTTTTGTATGGTGATGAGTGCTTTCGGGAAAGGTGGTGGGGATGTTCACTATCACAGTAGTTATGTTGATATATGTGATGTGCAACATCAGGTCCTTCCTTTACCAAAGCTTGACTTTATTTGATGGATTGCAATATTCACTTTGGGCTTGATCTGAATGTCTGACCTATTTTAGTCAATGATAAATTAGCTTGAGAAGGGCTGCAGGATCATTGTTTTCTTAAGATTTCTCTACGTGAGAGACATGGGTTGGTTGTTTTTTTAAATAATTTTTTTAGTATAACCTGTGGTGTGAATTTAAACAGGTCAAGGCATACTGGTGTAATGTTCTGTGTAGGTACTCTTATTCTGGTATAAGTGGCTTTTTCATTTTAGTTTGTTTCTTGGGATGAGGTTTAAACTAAACTGAAAAAAACCACTATTATATTGGAATCCGTGTTCACAGAGGGGCTTGTACCAAAATGTGTACTATGTCCTGGTTTATAGTTAAAATTTAGATCAACTTAGCTAAATCTCTCAGGGGTGTGAAAAATTGGATACTTCTGTCCAGTACAGCAGAATGGAGGCAATTATGGTTTTCTGTTGTCATGGTCACTTCAGCAGACATGTCACCCTCAATCTGACTCCATAGAGGAGAGCAGATGTTTCCTTTTGCTATCTGTGAGAGACTGTTTTGCAAAATATTTTTTTAATCTTGGGTAATAAGTTTCCCTTTGGTTCTTTTTTTCCTCTAGCAGTTTTCTCTCTCTCCCTCCAGCTTGGCCTTCCTCTGTAGGGGAAATATTCTTAATTGAAGCATGTTGTGGAAGACTGGGAGCTCCTAGTCTGGATCCACAGTTCACTACTTTGGTTGAATGGCTGCAGCAGCAACAGAAAAGAGCTCTTCCTTGTGCTTCCTCGCTCAGAAAAGGAATTTTGAATTTGGATTAGAGTTCATTGCTCAAAGAAGATTCTCTTAGAACTGGAGGGTTCCTCCAGCATTTACTATCTTGTGAGGATAAGGCAGGATACCTACTTCCACATCAATAGTTTAGCTGTCTCTGTCCTAGTGTGTTGTACCTATATACAGGTACAGCATAGTGGGTCTCATTCAATAGATTCAGCAAGGAGGTTTTGACACTAGCCTATCTCCTTTCAGTATAATTATTATGCTTCCTTTGGGTGACACTGCTCCACGTTCCTGGTGAACAGTTCCTGAAACATACTGGGGAGAGAAGTATAGCAATTTTTGAACCAACACGACTAGTCAGCTTCTCACCTTCACCTACATCATGCCACAAAGCCTGCAAGACAGTTTAGTAAGATAATGAAAACTTCAGAGTCTCATATATACATCATAGAAGCACAGGCAGCCTAACAACAAGGCTGCTCTCAAGAGCAGTTTAGGGAGTATCCACAATAGTAACATTGGCAGTACCTCGCTACTGCTTCTAATCTAAAGCACTACCAAGAAGTAAAACCAATGCACCACTCCAGCTCCACAGAAGCAAATGATCGACCTGCCTGGGGAACACAGCTCACAAAAAAGAGACCGCTGACTCCACCACTCTACTAGTTATGATTTTCATGACAATCCATCATGCTGTCCAGGCTTGCAGAGCCAATGGCTTGTAGAACCAAGCACCCTGGGTCAACATCTTGCCTTGTAACTAAGCAGTCATGACCTACAGCTACCAAGAGAAAAATATTAAAATGCAAACAGACTGCAGCTGTAAAGGATAGGATGTGGGCAAATAGAGCTGAAACTGAACCAAAGTAAGCCCCTTCTCAGACTTTCTGGATGCAGCCTACTAAAGGGAATTGTGGGGTAACCTTCTTGAAGATTAATAATGTTTCAGTCAGGATTCTGTGGCAGCTAGAATTTCCAAATGACTCAGTAGACCTAAGACATGAACACTTAAAAATTCCTGGTGGGAAGTTGAAGGATTTGGAGTTCTGGAAGAACAAAGCAAACAATTTCTCCGTATGTTCTCATATTCCACAGTTTTGGTGTCTGTGCCTGTCAACTTTTCATCTTTTCATGAATGGAGTTATTTCCTCTAAGTAACAGTCAGAGATTATTTTGTATAGTAAACTTTTGTGTTTCATGGATGCAGTGAGTAGTTTTTCAAATTCTGTCAAGTTTCTACTTCCGTTCACTTTTTTGTGGAGGCGAGTTAAAAAAAGTCTCAATTGTAGATATTGATACTGTGGAATTTTGATGTCTATTGTGAGTTGTATGTCCTCAAGTGATTTTTTGAACAGTTGTCTGAATTTTGATATACTTACAAGTTCCCAAGTGTTAGAGCTTCCCTGGCTTTTATTGGGGTTAAATTCTATATCTACTGTGAGTGTTAGAAGCAATGGGCCTGGGCATAGCTTTCTAAATAAATGTATCCCAAGTTCCTTTTATAAAAGGGTGGTTATATATTGATTTTGGTCTATAGCATTTCTTCATAGGATCCTGTGGTGTTTTATTGAACAAATATGAGCTTGTTCTATCTCTACCCAGCGCTTATTAAGGTTTGCTGTTATGCAGTACATCAGGTTTCTGATCTGACTAGGCTGAAAATAGTGCTTAATGTTTGGCAAAGCCACTCCTCCCTTTTGCCATGGCAAAGTAGATTGCTTAGCCCTGGGGTTCTTATGTCCCCAAATGAATTTGTATATCATGGATTGTCATTGATCTAAAAGATTGCCTGGGACTAAAACTAAGAGTGTTTGGGGAAAAGTAAAATGTAAAATATTAATTTTAATTGCCACAATTTTGCCTAAGCATGAATTTTCATATTTTGACTAATGTTTTGTTTTGGTTTTCTTGATCAAAGGAGTAGAACTGATACTATGTAAGTCTTGCCATCTTTTAGAAATACGTATTCTCAGGTATCTTATTGAAGTAGTTAGCTATTTGTATTTATCTTTTTATATCTTTCTGTAGGTCAGAACCCACAGCTACCTCCAGGAGTTCTGACTTGACATTGTTTATTTAAGTCCAGGAGTTGAACCATTAAAAATTTTGGTTCAGTTCTCGTTTGGGTTTATCAATATTTCCGTACTCTCCGGTTCAGTTCCGGATCAGACATTAACCTAGAATTATGGTTTGGTAACGCATTCCACCTGTTTGAACCCGTTCTGATGCATTTCCTGCAGATTAATGTCACATACTCATATGCTTGCATTGTAACTCGTAGCAGAAGAATACAATGATAAATATTTTTCACCATAGAAAAATTTATTTTATGAACAAGTTATTTGCACACACTAGTACAACATCCTTCAGAACCCTGTCAGTCATATTTGACTGCTGAAGTGACAAAATGAATTTAAGCCCAGAAAATGCCATTTCTACACTAGTGTGTGTAGCAGGAGCACCAAGCATGATGGTAGCCAGTTGATATAGTGCAGGTCTTGTTATTTTTTTGTATTTTCACTTTTATGGATGAGGCTCATCAATAAAAGAATCCAGGAAGGGGGACTAACCTGTTTTTTGGCCTTGCTTCGACCAAAATTTGTCTCTTGCTTCTTGGACTTCTCACATTCTTTGAGGAAAAGCTTAGGGTCTCATCTGACTGTCCGGACATATTTAACTGAAAGTCAGTCAGTTCATCATTTGGAATATCAGATATGGGCTAATTGGGAATTATTACAGTTTTAGTTAGATATATTTTTATCTTTTTCTTTGTCCTCATCTGAGAAGCAGCAGTTTGTACTGGGGTCAAGGTAAATGCAGGATTAAAATGCATCATTGTCCAACATTTTCTCTCAGCTCTTCATTGAGGCCAGTAGTTTTTCAGTAAAAGGTGAAGACACCTTTGATGGATTGAGTTGGCATTTTAGCTAGGCTTTGTAAAAATCACTTAGAGTAAGTTCTTATTGAAGTGTCTTTGTTAATTTAGCAGGCTTTAGTGCTGCCATATTTTTAATGGCCTTCCATTTTGTCACTTATATAAAGGTCTTGGTACATATCCTTACAAAAATCCTTGAGCTCTAAGAGTCTTTCAGGCATATCACACATGGAATGCCATTTAGTTGGACAATCTAGGATTGACTTCTTTAAATTAAGCTTTTTTTGTGATCACTGTACTTGTTGGGTTCCTAAGCCTTTTCCAAATCAAATATGCTTTTCCAGCTATGTGATTCACAGAGCATTCTTTCATAATATCCTCAACAGCAAGGTATGAGCAGAACAGCGAACTTCTCATAGAGTAACTCCTCTAGCACCCACCATGTGGAATTCTGTCTCTTTAATCATCTGAAACTGGTTTTGTTGTGTAACATCTTCTGGAGTCTCTTTCACACGCTCATCAGTTTCATTTTGTTTTTCCTTTTCTTCCTGATCTGCAATCACACACTTTGATAGATTGGACAATATTAGCTGCATTATTAGTAGAACTGCTTCAGAGAACTTCCATAACAAATTATGATTTAGAGTATCATTGCCTGCAGGTGTTAAGAAGGCCTCTCAGTGATCTGCTTCATAGCAAACATGCAGAGGATAATTTTTCCATCTCCAATATACTGCATATTAACTCTAGTATGGATCTATCGGGATGAGTAACACAGTCAGCTTTCAAAGAAATAAGCTAGCCTTTAGGCCTGCCTGTTTAATTTAGTGACGTACTCTGGTTGCAAGGTCAGCAACTTGGTCTTAAATATTTTCATCATTTATTGACTGTTGACAAAACGTTCAAGGAGAGCGTTAAGAATATTTCTGAAGCCTGAATCTTCCATCAAGTTAAAAGGTCTACCATTCACTGTTGTTAATTTTGAGGTAAGCTTCAAGCAAAAGAGACTGACTAGTCTTCACTTTTGTCTTGCTTTTCAATATAGAATCTTGAGTACATTTGTTTGAGGACTAAATCATTTTTCTGCACAGAGGGTTAGGATTATTTCCATCATTGTGTGAACTTGTCTCACTTCGGGATAGCTTACTCATAGACTCTAAGGTCAGAAGGGGCCATTATGATCATCCAGTCTGACCTCCCGCATGATGTGGGCCACAAAAGCTGACCCACCCACTCCTGGAAGAATTCTCTCCCTTGACTCAGCTGTTGAAGTCCCCAAATCATGATTTAAAGACTTCAAATCGCTGAGAATCCTCCAGCAAGCGACCCCTGCCCCATGCTGCGGAGGAAGGCGAAAAACCTCCAGGGCCTCTGCCAATCTACCCTGGAGGAAAATTCCTTCCCGACCCCAAATATGGCGATCAGCTGAACCCCGAGCATGCGGGCAAGATTCTCTAGCCAGACCCTCTGGAAAAAGTTCTCTGTAGTAACTTTTAATATCCCATCATTGACCATTGTTGCTGATTACCAGCGATGGCACCTAATGACTAAAATCACTTTATCCCATCAAACCATCCCCTCCATAAACCTATCAAGCTTAATCTTAAAGCCAGAGAGGTCTTTTGCCCCCACTGTTTCCCTCGGAAGGCTGTTCCAAAATTTCACCCCTCTGATGGTTAGAAACCTTCGTCTAATTTCAAGCCTAAACTTCCCCACGGCTAGTTTATATCCATTCGTTCTCGTGTCCACATTAGTACTGAGCTGAAATAATTCCTCTCCTTCCCTGGTATTTATCCCTCTGATATATTTAAAGAGAGCAATCATATCCCCCTCAACCTTCTTTTGGTTAAGGTAAACAAACCGAGCTCCTCGAGTCTCCTTTCATACGACAGATTTTCCATTCCTCGGATCATCCTAGTGGTCCTTCTTTGTACCCGTTCCAGTTTGATTTCATCCTTTTTTAAACATGGGAGACCAGAACTGCACACAGTACTCCAAATGAGGTCTCACCAGTGCCTTGTATAACGGAACCAGCACCTCCTTATCCCTACTAGAAATACCTCACCTAATGCATCCCAAGACCGCATTAGCTTTTTTCACGGCCACGTCACATTGTCGACTCATAGTCATCCTGCGATCAACCAGGACTCCGAGGTCCTCCTCCTCTTCCGTTACTTCCAACTGATGCGTCCCTAGCTTATAACTAAAATTCTTGTTATTTATACCTAAATGCATAACCTTACACTTCTCACTATTAAATTTCATCCTATTACTATTAGTCCAGTTTACGAGGTCATCCAAATCTCCCTGTAGGATATCCCGATCCTTCTCCGAATTGGCAATACCTCTCAACTTTGTGTCATCCGCAAACTTTACCAGCGCACTCCTACATTTGGTTCCGAGGTCAGTAATGAATATGTTAAATAAAATTGGACCCAAAACCGAACCTTGAGGAACTCCACTGGTAACCTCCCTCCAACCTGACAGTTCACCTTTTAGTACGACCCGCTGCAGTCTACCCTTTAACCAGTTCTTTATCCACCTCTGGATTTTCATATTGATCCCCTTCTTTTCCAATTTAACCAATAATTCCTCATGAGGTACCGTATCAAATGCTTTACTGAAGTCGAGATATATTAGATCCACCGCATTTCCTTTATCTAAATAATCTGTTACTTTCTCAAAGAAGGAGATCAGGTTGGTTTGGCACGATCTACCTTTCGTAAAACCGTGTTGTAATTTGTCCCGATTGGCATTGTCCTCAAGGTCCTTAACTACTTTCTCCTTCAAAATTTTTTCCAAGACCTTGCATATTACAGATGTTAAAGTAACAGGCCTGTAGTTACCTGGGTCACTTTTTTTCCCCTTTTTGAAAATAGGAACCACATTAGCTATTCTCCAGTCAAACGGTACCACCCCCGAGTTTACAGATTCATTAAAAATTATCGCTAACGGGCTTGCAATTTCTCGCGCCAGTTCCTTTAATATTCTTGGATGAGGATCATCCGGTCCGTCCGATTTAGTCCCCGTTAAGCTGTTCGAGTTTGGCTTCTACCTCGGATATGGTAATGTCAATCCCCACTCTTTATTCCCATCAGTCTCGCTTCTACTATTCCTCAGCCTTTCATTAGCCTCATTAAATACCGATGCAAAATATTCATTTAGATATTGTGCCATGCCTAGATTATCCTTAATCTCCACTCCATCTACAATCTTAAACGGTACCATTTCTTCTTTCTTTGTTTTTTTCCTATTTATATGGCTGTAAAAGCTCTTGCTATTGGTTTTAATTCCCCTCGCAAGGTCCAACTCTACACGGCTTTTGGCTTTTCTCACTCCATCTCTACATGCTCTGACCTCAATAAGGTAGGTTTCTTTGCTGATTCCTCCCATCTTCCATTCCCTGTACGCTTTCTGTTTTTGCTTAATGACCCCTCTGAGACGCTCGCTCATCCAGCTCAGTCTAAATCTCCTGCCTATGAACAGTTTTCCCTTTCTCGGGATACAGGCCTCCGACAGCTCCTGTAAATTCAACTTGAAATAATCCCAGGCTCCTTCCGCCTTTAGATCCCTAAATATGTTAGTCCAATCCACTTCCCTAACTAGTCCTCTTAATTTATTAAAGTTAGCCCTTTTGAAATCGTAAAACCTTAGTCTCCTATTTAATTCTGTTAATCTTTCCATTTAGTTTAAACCGAATTAGCTTATGATCACTCGAGCCAAGGTTGTCCCCTATAACCATTTCCTCAACGAGATCCTCACTACTCACCAAAACCAAATCTAAAATGGCATCCCCCCTCGTCGGTTCAGCAACTACTTGATGAAGGAAATCATCAGATATCACGTCTAGGAAAATCTGAGCCCTATTATTGTTACTAGCATTTGTTCCCCAATCTATATCCGGGAAGTTAGTCTCCCATGATTACACAGTTCCTATTAGTATTTACTTCCCTAAAAACGTTAAAGAGTTCTCTGTCCATATCCAGGCTAGATCCTGGCGGTCTATAGCACACCCCAAGCACTATCCCAGGGGAGGCTCTAGTAGTTCTTTTACCCAATGTGAGTATTGCCCAGACAGACTTCGTCTTATCCATTCCATCACTTATTTCTTTACAGTTTACCTCATTATTGACATACAATGCTACTCCCCCTCCTTTACCTTTGATCCAGTCTTTCCTAAACAGCATATACCCTTCCATACCTGTACTCCAGTCATGACTACCGTTCCACCATGTTTCAGTTATTCCTACGATATCCGGTTTCATTTCTCGGACCAGGAGCTCTAATTCCTCCATTTTGTTACCTAGGCTTCTCGCATTGGTGTATAAACATCTTAATTTATGCCGTTTGGCCTCTCTCACATTTGTTATCCTATTTGCTATGGACACTGTACTGTACTGCTAGTATGACCTACTAGTCTAGTATCCATCCTCCCCCTCCTCCTTATGTCCAATCTCTTCCCCCTGGCTATATCCGTTCTTATCTCATTGTCCTCCCTCTCAATGTTATAATCTGGTGTGGAGATTAACTGGACATCTCCCAACTGTCTCCCCCAAATTCCTAGTTTAAAGCTCTTTTGATGAGATGAGCCAGCCTTCCTCCCAGAAGTCTATTTCCTTCCCTACTCAGGTGAAGAAATGTTTAGGATTAAGGGTAATTTTTTGCCTTTCTTCATAGCAAAGTTTCTCTTTCAGAGGGAAACTATTTCCATCTTTCAAAAGTTCTATTTTCCATTATTCTTAATGGAAATGAGGCCCCAGACTGCCCTTAGCAAAGATGGGCACTGTCTTCCAAATTTATTAATAATGAGAGTGAAGCCAAGCTGCTCTCAAGGAAGATAGTGGCTTCCTATGATGTAAGGAGGCGGAAATGAGCACTGTGAGGATTAAAAGAGGCAGCAGCTATTTTTGCTAAAGGGTAGCCTGTGGTTTCATTCCCTTTGAGAATAATTAGGAAGCAGCAGCTGTGTGAAAGAGGACAATTTGTGAATTTTTCTGAACAATATTATTCTTCATCTTCAGAAGAGCAACAGGAGAAAATGTCTGCTAATCCTAAATTTTTTTTAATAAGTGACTTATTGCACTGGATATATTCAAGGTTGATTTTGAATTCATATTCAGTTTGTGTAAGCATTCAGTAAATGACTGAGATTTGGGACAAAATTTGACAGTGCTACATTTCTTAAAGGACTAATTCTTAATTTCTTAGCTCATAGACTAGTGGATTTATTTGCATATTCTCAGAAAATCAGTACAGTATATGAAGAGTAAGTACTGTGATTTTGAGGAGAATTAGTGTAGTTGATTGAATCCCAATTTTTAAGTACAAAACTCAACTCATCCACAACAATGTAGCTATGTCCAGCACCTCCATAATGATCACATGGTATTCCCCTCCCCCCAAGAACCCCTTTTTTGTTCATTGCACAGTTTGGATGGTGTATAGTGAATGAGAGAACAGTTATATTTGTATTCTGACTGTTCAGTGAGTGGACCTCTGCCTCATTCACTGCAGTCCAGTGGGGAGGGATAGCTCAGTGGTTTGGGCATTGGCCTGCTAAATCCAGGGTTGTGAGCTCAATCCTTGAGGGGGCCACTTAGGGATCTGGGGCAAAATCAGTACTTGGTCCTTTTAGTGAAGGCAGGGGGCTGGACTTGATGACCTTTCAAGGTCCTTTCCAATTCTAGGAGATGGGATATCTCCAATTAATTTATTTAATTTTATTTATTTATTTAGTCCAACCACCTGCATACTGACTGAAGCAGACATCTTCTGGAGCACATGCTACACAGTCAGTCTAGTCCTATCCATCTATATGGATAAAATTTGGCCCAAAATGTGAGAGTGGTCCACTAGACCATAGTCAGCCTTGTTCAGTGCATGCCAATCCAAACTGTGCACTGACGGTAAAGGGGATACTGTAAGGGAAAAGTCTTCAATTACATATCATAAAACATGCACAGTGGGGCAGAATGAGGTTGTATGGGCAATTCTTGACTTAATGCTTCACTTTGTGGCCTTAACAGTCTCTTTAATGTAACTGTTTTTACTTTTTTTTCCACTGTGTGGTTTAAAAAAATCTTCTAGAATAAAGCAACTCTGATCTCGAAGTATCTGCCAGATGGTACTAGAAATCTGAAAAAAATAATCTCATTCCATATATACTTTGAGATGAAAATTCCACTCACTGTTGTTGTACATAGTGCCAATGTCACAAAGGGAGATTATGAACACTTTTAAACAAATGCCAGAAATAAAGTTCACTTGATGTCTGCTTTAAGTACTTCGACCCCACTAATTTTCAATTTTCTACTCAGGACCACAGTGGTAGTGTAATAAAGGTGCAAAATGCTTTTTACAGAGGCAAAATTAGTGTTCACTTGTTCTCAAAAATGGCAACCTCTTTTGTTGAGACTTTAAAAAAGCTCTTTGATCTGTGTCTTGAGACCAAACTTAGAAAATTTGAGCCTCAAATGTGGCAATTGGACTAAATTATTCAAGCAACTTAGAATAGGAGCACTTAGGTAGCCTTGACTATAGTTGGTGCTGTCTACTCCTGGTGTAACAGAAATCTTTATGAACTTTGTGGTTTAATAATTATTACAGCTATTTATAGATGATACTTATGTTGGAGCAGAATCTGAATGATTTGTTGCCAGCAGTATGATCGATGATAATGGCACAATATCAGTTTAAGCAATGCCATAAAATCAGGAACATGAATGAAACAGAGCTGGAGCTACCAGGCTGTTATATAAAGGACCATGTCTAGTCTTTTTTCTGTCTTTCCTGGACAGTAATGTTTTGCTCTAGGTTCTGATTTTCTAACAAGTAAACTGTCATAAATAGAAGCTAGTTAACATACAAAATAAATTAGTATGCTTACCTCATGTCACTTTCATGAATTTGTTGAACTCATTGAAGTATATCAAATATACTACTTTTGTGTGTAGTTGTATGCATACTTTATTTAGTTTGCTCATTCGGTGTGATTTCCTATGTCTTCGCTTTCAATACAAGGAGTGGCCTGTAATAGTTTCATGCTTTCAGTACAACTGTGAATATGGATAGTACTTTTTAAAATGATAATTTAGGAAAAGTAACAGAATACTTACTTGTTTTAAGATTACTGAGAAAGTATGGCAAGCTATAGTCCCAGAAATAAATCTATTGGAAGTTAAAAAAAATAAACGAATGGTAAAAGATTTTGCACAACACTCAATACTACTTAATTGTTTTTCTTCAGTTTTATTTTACAAGTTTGAAATTAGAATGTTGTAGTATTCAGAAAAATAATTTAAAAATCTTAACAGTATGGTAACAATAAGATTCTTCCTCCAATGTTAACTTTGCCTTCATCACTTAATGGTGGATGAGCCCTACTAATTGCAACATAGAGACTTGATTTCTCTTCTTATGTACATGAAATACATTAAAGTGGTGTCTTGTATGATTATGCTGGTTTTTACTGACTAATGGGATTTCCCAGACCAGCTCTTTGAGGATGTGCATGATATTGAAGGAGTGGGGCAGGACTGGATGTCTGTGGCCTTTGTGTTCAAGGAGGTTGTGAAGAACATTGATCACTGCTATGTACAGGGATAAATTATTTTTAAGTAAGAATGTTACGTAAGTGTTTGCACTATTTGAATACAAGTCAGGCTAAATGAATGTTTGTGTGTGAACTGTCATGTTTACAAAAAAATTGTGTGACTCATATATTTACAGATTTTACTATATGGTAATTTGTCACCCCAAGTTCTGCATATTAAGGCTCCATCACTTGAATGATGTGACTGTTCTAAACTTATTCCAGTAAAAATGTTTGTAATGGTATATAGTGATATTAAAAATTTTTACATTACCATTGTGAGAGGAGGGCGGGGAATGACAGAAATATAAGCTACAGGGGATGGTTGTTAATGTCAGAGTGGCATGCTGATGCTGCTTCATTTCACCCCACCCTTTCATCTCCAGTAGGGCAATAGCCAAGTGGTTGAGTTACTCAGCAGATTGCTGATAATCAGAACCTTTTCACTCACCTTCTGTTATCTGCTATGTCGTAAACATAACAAAAGTGCCAGCTCATGAGGTAGACCCTAGTGGACTCCGTACCAATGAAGATCCTCAGCAAAGCCGCTGGTATGAGACCTAATATTCTGTTCAGACTGACAGATGAGTGAAGAAGTGCATATAACATACAAGTCACTTTAGATAACTAGTCATGCCCCCTCTCCCCCCAAGTTGTTGAATGATTTTAGTATGTGCAACTTAATACTATGGCCTGAAATAAGATCGTTGGATTCCTGTTTAGGTCTAACACTGAATTTCCTTGATTTTGTATGTAGACTGTTGTTTTGAAAAGGCACCTCAGTAATTTCAATTGCTTATATTTTTTGTTTCCACTGCTGGAAAATTTTTGCCTTAAATATTATTGGCCTTTTTCCATTCCTAAAGTACTAAAAGAAATCTATTATAGCTCTTTAATTTATAAAATCACCATTTAAACTTGTGGTACTTCATAATTTTATGGAACCAAAGCAGTCTAGACTCTGTAGCATAGTGGTGAAGTTGAACTTCTGATTCAGAGGAACAAAACACTGGGGGTAGTGTAGGATCTACAAAACTAGTAAGTTGTGTCTACTCTATCTCCTTTCACTTCCTCCCACATTCGCTATAGAATGGTAGTGGTTCCTTTAAAAAATAGAGAGGAAAAAAAGTGACTTCTAAATATAAAAATAGAAACAAATGCATTCCAGTGATGATCCTCCATAGCAACAAATCTAATTTACAAAAATTTCACCACAACAAAAATTTGTACCAGTTTTGAACTTGGAACTTCCTCCGATCATCTGGTATATTATGTGCCTGCCTGTCTGTCTCTTTTAAACTGTAAGGCCCTGTGGCAGCACTTATGGGGAGGGATAGCTCAGTGGTTTGAGCATTGGCCTGCTAAACCCAGGGTTGTGAGTTCAATCCTTGAGGGGGCCACTTAGGGATCTGGGGCAAAATCAGTACTTGGTCCTGCTAGTGAAGGCAGGGGGCTGGACTCGATGACCTTTCAAGGTCCCTTCCAGTTCTAGGAGATAGGCTATCTCCATTAATTTAACACCCTAGAAAAGTAAACAGTCTTATGTTCTCTTTTGAAAAGTGTAATAAATGCTGACAGTTTACTATGTGACAGCACTAATAATACATGATTAGAATTGACCTATAGAACAGTTTTCAAAGTAGCAGCCGTGTTAGTCTGTATCCGCAAAAAGAACAGGAGTACTTGTGGCACCTTAGAGACTAACAAATTTATTAGAGCATAAGCTTTCGTGGACTACAGCCCACGTCTTCGGATGCATATAGAACAGTGAGATTTATACAGACGCTTCCCGGGTTACGCAAGACCTGACTTACACAAATTTTACCATACACAAAAAGTTCCATAAGGCATAAATAAAATTTCTGAGTTGCGGAAAATATCATGTAGCGTATGGGAACGCAAAGTGCTGTATTGCTATTGCTGTATTCCTCCGCACACCACATCTCCTACAAGGGAAGGCTTTGCGCTCTCACAGCCTCTCAGTCTTGTGTTGTTTTAGTGATCTGTATTTCTGTTATTTCACCCTATTATTTCATTCAAATCATGCCTGTTTCCTCCTCCTCCTTCCTCATCTACAAATTAAGCCCATTGTCATCCACCACCAAAATGCAGCCTTCATTGTGCCAGGATAACAATAGGATTAAGGTAAATGCAATATTTTTGTTGTAATTGTTTGGTTTTATGCTTGCACAAAATAAGTTTCCGACTTATGTAATTCAGGTTACGCAAGGCTTTCCGGAACGGAACGATTGCGTAAGTCGGGGAGCATCTGTAATTAAAATTTCTTTCCTAACAGGGACATACTTGTAGTGACGTACTTGTAAAATAAGCAAAATAAAGATTTACTTAGTTAACATAGGATAACTTTTGGTTTCTGGTGCAAAAGCCAGATTAAAAGAATTTCAACAGTACTTGCCAGGTGTATGAATATTATGTGGTAGTGGAGGAAAAGACTTTGCTGAACAGAGTGTTCAAAAATTTAGGTTAAGTTTCTTTACTTATGTAAAACATTGGTCTTTGTTTGGAGCTTCTTCTGGTGCTGAGAGAGTTGTGTAGCTCCATTGATTGGTTCCATGCAGTGGAAATCTGACCTTTAGCAGATGTTTGAGAAATTGCCAACTTTCAGCAGACCTAGGTGGTTTTTTCCTTATGTCGACAAGAACCTCTCTTGAGTAATATGCCATGACAATGTTAACGCTTCTTAATACTAGAAGCTTTCTGAAACAAGGCAAACGTTTTTCTGAATTGTTTGTTTTTGTAACTTTCTATATGTAAAGTTGTTGGCAATTTATCTGCTCAGTTGCACAAAATATTTTGGTATTTAAGTATGCTTGTCAAAAAAAAAATTAGCAAAGGAATATAGATAAAATTTTGAGGTTTTGGTTTGTCAGCATTCTTGTTACAGCATTAACTTGGGGTGAATGCTTTTAAAGAAAACAGAAAAAAGCTCAATAGGAAAAAAAATAAAAGCAGCAATGAAACATATCCCATCTGGAGCTTTTGGCTATGAACAGGATGTTGCATAACTCCATGTGAAGCCTGCTCTCAAGAGCAGTATTTTAGGGGATGTAGGAGACTCAACTGCTTAGTTGTGGGAGTTTTAATGTGAACACTACAAGCTCTGTTTTCTCCAACTCCACCAGTTAGCACTACAGGAAGGGGGTGGGATCTAGTGTGAGATTTGTGATGAATAACTTGACAGTATCAGCAGTTGCCAAATGGGACCTTTCCTGCAGGTGCTAGTTTTCCTAAGGGGTTTACAATTGTTTTTCAATGTGTTACATAGAGTAAGAAAAAATATATTATAAGAATTAAAGGTTGGATATGGAAAGATAGAATGTCAACAATGCATATTTCTAGTCTTAGCTTTGAGGTGAATCAGCGAATTGCATAAAAATTGATCTTGCATTGGCAGTAAATGTCCAGTATACTTACTATACATATTGAATTTTATGTTTTAGACCTGAAACAATGTATTACGACTTCCACTTACATTCACTTTTGGTTCCAGTTACTTATCCCTTATATCTGTAATTGCATTATAAGTATGAGTAAAAATGTAGTCACGTGAGGTGTGCTTAAGATAAGGTGTTCTATCCTGTTACTTAAAGGTGGTGTGGTTCAGTGTCTTAGAAATGATCTAATGGTGTATTTATAATCACTGCAAAAAAATCTTAAATTAGGAAGAGAAAATGGCATCTTAAATAATTGAAAGGATTTGAAATGTTTTCATTTTAAAAGCTAGTATATAAAATTAGCACCTCCTATCTGAATTTCTGTAAAAAGGTGACCTTAAAAGGTTGCCCCATAAGGAGGCTGTAGGAAACCACTCTGGCATGGCCTGTGTTTAGCATACAGCATGTATGATGATACTGTGGCACCTTTTAATACTACAGTATATGTGCACCTATATTATATATTGATATAGTAGAACCTCAGAGTTACGAACACCTTGGAAATGGAGGTTGTTTGTAACTCTGAAATATTCATAACGCTGAACAAAACGGTATGGTGGTTCTTTCAAAAGTTGACAAATGAACATTGACTTAATGCAGCTTTGAAACTTTAATATGCAGAAGAAAAATGCTGCTTTTAACCATCTTAATTTAAATAAAACCAACACAGTTTGCTTAACTTTGTCAAATATGTTTTTTAAACTTTCCCTTTATTTTTTTAGTCGTTTAACACAGTAGCGTACTGCATTTGCTTTAGAGTGTGTGTGTGTGTGTGTGTGTGTGTGTGTGTGTGTGTGTTGGTGTTGCTGCTGCCTGATTGCGTACTTTTGGTTCCAAATGTGTGATTGATTGGTCTGTTTGTAACTCTGATGCTCTATTATACTTCTACATTTTTAGCCACCTGGGTTTATTTTGCAGGTTCTGAAATTGGCCTGTATTACATTGGAGCTTGCTGCCCTATAATTGGCTTAAAAGTCTGTATTATCATATCAAAAAAGTGATATAAGTATCTGTCTCATTTTGGTCTTTCTTAAAGTTGCCATTTGTTTGGGATGGGGAGCAGCTATATTTATTGACCACATTCAAAGAATACTGCAGCTGCATAGTTCGGGGGCTTGGATATAGCTGATATTATGACAGTGCAGTAAATAAATAAAAATTGTGCTCAAAAATCTTGATACTACCAATACAGAGCATTTCTCCTTAAACACATTTAATTGGCATTAAATAATGTTTTCATAACCAAATAGAACAGTGGTAATCCACACATTGTTAAACTACACATTTTTAATCAGGATTAAAAAAAAAATAAAAAAATCTCCCCACATCCCAAATTTACCATGGATACTGAAGTTGGGTCTTTCATTGATAAATCTACTGTGGTTATAAAAGTTAAGTCTCACTGGTCGTCTATGATGTACTGTAAAGTTATAAATACAGTTTAGGAGGGGCCAAGCTGGACTGTCTCCATATTGGATGTCAAAAGGCCACTAGAAAGCATCTGCTAAAGTCAAGGTAGAGACCTTGGCGCTCATTCCTTATTCTTGTGTGTATTTTTGGAAACGGATAAAGGAGAATGGGTGAATCCTTACACCTAGTTCTGGTTTTCCTTTTCTGTTTTTATAAACACCTCTATAATACCTCTGAACTCTCTCTCTGATAATGACTTCCATGGTCAAAAAATTTATTTCTCCCTGAGGGACCTATGGGACAGACACCTGCTTCTTCACTTTAAGGTTAAATCATGAACATATGTCCAAAAGCAAATAGTTCTCTTGATACATGTATCCAGCACCTTTCATTCCCCTGATTTATTACAAACAATAGAATTGTTGCATGCAGCTTAGCTGTAGAGGAAACGTTGAGATTGGTTGAGTTACCCCTGTACTAATAGATTCTAGGACTGGAAAGTATCTTGAGAGGTCATCGAGTCCAGTCCCCTGCCCTCATGGCAGGACCAAATACTGTCTAGACCAGGGATCGGCAACCTTTCAGAAGTAGTGTGCCGAGTCTTCATTTATTCACTCTAACTTAAGGTTTCGCGTGCCAGTAATAGAATTTAACATTTTTAGAAGGTCTCTTTCTATAAGTCTATAATATATATAACTAAACTATTGTATGTAAAGTAAATAAGGTTTCAAAATGTTTAAGAAGCTTCATATTAAATTAAAATGCAGAGCCCCCCAGACTGGTGGCCAGGACCCGGACAGTGAGTGTGCCACTGAAAATCAGCTCGTGTGCCGCCTTCGGCACCTGTGCCATAGATTGCCTACCCCTGGTCTAGACCATCCCTGATAGACATTTATCTAACCTACTCTTAAATATCTCCAGAGATGGAGATTCCACAAACTCCCTAGGCAATTTATTCCAGTGTTTAACCACCCTGACAATTAGGAACTTTTTCCTAATGTCCAACCTAAACCTCCCTTGCTGAAGTTTAAGCTTCTTGTTCTATCCTTAGAGGCTAAGGTGAACAAGTTTTCTCCCTCCTTCTTATGACACCCTTTTAGATACCTGAAAACTGCTATCATGTCCCCTTTCAGTCTTCTCTTTTCCAAACTAAACAAACCCAATTCTGTCAGCCTTCCTTCATAGGTCATGTTCTCAAGATCTTTAATCATTCTTGTTGCTCTTCTCTGGACTCTCTTCAATTTCTCCACCTCTTTCTTGAAATGCGGTGCCCAGAACTGGGCACAATACTCCGTTGAGGTCTAACCAGCACAGAGTAGAGTGGAAGAATGACCTCCCTTGTCTTGCTCACAACACACCTGTTAATGCATCCCAGAATCATGTTTGCTTTTTTTGCAACAGCATCACACTGTTGACTCATATTTAGCTTGTGGTCCACTATAACCCCTAGATCCCTTTCTGCCGTACTCCTTCCTAGACAGTCTCTTCCCATTCTGTATGTGTGAAACTGATTTTTCCTTCCTAAGTGGAGCGCTTTGCATTTGTCTTTGTTAAACTTCATCCTGTTTACCTCAGACCATTTCTCCAATTTGTCCAGATCATTTTGAATTATGACCCTATCCTCCAAATTGGATGTGGTAATGGTCTCACTTAGGAGTTAACTGAGTGGTTGACCTGACTTGTCTGTAGCCTGTATAATCATAATACGTAAATACACAATCACTAATTTAATTAAAACCTAGTTTGTTAACCAAATCTAGGCTGTGCTCAAAATTTCAATGAAAGTTAACTATATAGAAGGTTTGAAGTTTGCTTGGTGTTCCATTAAGATCATTTGGGACAAAATAAAGGCTGACATAGACGCTGAATTTTGTTAAAGGATCCATTTTAGAATTATTTAAAACCAATAAACTAATTTGACTTACTACTAAATGCTCAGAAGAATCATTCTATGTGCAGAGTAAGTGTTAATATGGAGAGGATAAGCTGTATTTTTCATACATAACAAAGCTTGAATCTCTGCTTTAAGCATAAAATGCAAATCTGTCTTAATTCTGGAGCTGTAACTGATGCCTTGATGATGTACCTCATGTGCACTGTAGAAAGCTTCAAGCGCCAAATTTTAATTGTTCAATTGGCTTTTTAAAAATCCATTGTACTTTTGGAAACTCCACAGAATCAACACACAGCCTAAGCAAGGAGATGTGTTTATTGTATATTGGGTTTATAGTATAGACTGCTTTCTCAGATATAAGGCAAAGGTTTATTTATTTATTTATTTTTGTTTTGTTGCAGAAACTTGAATAGATGGTAAGCAAATCCTGTGTAGTTCTGAGTTCGTGCTTTTTATCCACTGCCCTGTAAAGTGCATTTTGTATTAAAGGGTGGAATTTCTTCATGTCAGGCCTAGCTTCATATGCTTGAAAAGTTACCACCTATAAAAGAAGCTTTCATGAAGAAATCATATAAATTAACTTGTACTCTATTTGAACTTTTAAAGGATATCACTGATTTGAAAACACTTTGTTTAAAAGTGCTTTATCTACTGCAGTTACAAGGAATACCTAATATTACAAATGAAGAAATAAATTAATGAAAATTTTCAATCCCTAGCTTTGTTCTTAGTAAATATTACAGCATTTTGTGCATAGCTAGTTTTATTGTTTTGTTGGTGGTCACTTCCACTTTCTGTCGTCCGCATTAACAGTGTTGCTCTTGAGTCTGCTCAGTATCCGTTGCTGATAAGGATGTTCTGCTCCCTGTTAATGTTAAGACCTCTATAAACACTTAAACAATAAAAAATAAAGATGCAATTTAAAGGATAGTCTGAACACTCAAATTTTCAAAAATTTGAAAATATCCATTGAAACACATTGTATATTGTTTTTATTTCTAAATCTATTCATGGACTTAAAGCAGACTTTATGAAAGGTGAAAATTTTGTTTTAATTTTCTAACTCAGAGGTTTGTTACCTAATCTGTCTTTGGGCTTTGAGTAACATCCAGATGGTTGGGTTGGGTAGGATTTAAAATGGTTGAACCAACTTGTTCAGATATTCTTTGAAGAGTTCTGTCATTTAATATGCAGAAGGACATGAAAATAAAAATGGTATATCACACTTGTCCATGTTAAGTTTTAGAAATTAAAGACTCAGTTAGCTTTAGTTGTCCTAATTCATGGAAAGATTTGAAAGTGTGTGGTGTGAGGTGTGCCATCCTACTCTGTAGGTTGTTTTTCTTCAAGTATGTATTGTGGATCCCACTGTAAGTACTCATATGCCTTGTGCTAGGCCTAGATTCTTTTTAAGTGTCTCTTGGGCTGCACCAGCAGCCTGATCCTGTATGAGGGCATGAAGGGTGGGGGAAACCATGACCCTCCCACACTTTCCTCTTACTACCCATGGCAGCAAGTCTTTACTCAAAAGGACCTGCGTCTTAAATTGTAAATTGTTTGAGGGAGGGGACCATGTCGTGTTCATACAACACCTAGTAGAACAGGGCTGATTGGTGTGTTTGGGTGATACTGTAGTATCAATATTCATTAATAATAAAAGGGACAAACAGGTAATACAGTATATGAAAATTGTAATGTTAAGATGTACATTTGTGAGTAACTTTTTTTTTTTGATTTTCTCTACAATAGGAAGAAGTTAAAGAACACGTTTATATATTTAGAAAAATTCAATAGAAACCAGTATACTTTTTTTTTTTTTTTTAACTCAACTTTTTCTCATGGTTTATTTCCTTTGGTCTTTTTAAATGCTGTTGAATTGAAATCTTAGCAATATGGGTCTGACCTTTTGCAATTGTTTGTCCAGCTTCGACATACAGACATCCAGTGCAAACATGGTCTTCTGCAGGCATGCCTCCAAATGGCATGAGTACATTAAGTATTTGTGTGTTTAAGCCAGGTGTACCTAAAACATATCTCTGCTTCTGAATATGTAGTGTACAAATTATTTAACAGTTGAAGAATTGAGACTTTATAGCATATTTTAATTAAGTGGATGGAAAATTAAATGTAGATTAGGTGTAGGAAGGATGCTCTAGTGCCTTGGACATTGGACTGAGGACGCAGGAGACATCAGATCAATGGCTGAGTCAGGAACTGAGTGTGTGTACTTGGCCAAATCACGTAATCTACTCTCTGCTTGAGTTTCCTGCCTGTACAATGGAGATGAGGATAATTCTGTATCTCTCTGAGGTGTTGAAGATAAAATTCATCTATGATTAAAACACACTTGGATGGTATGCTAATGAGGGCCATATAAGTTCCTAGGTAGGCAGATGACAAATTGAGAATATTTAATGTAAATTTATGATCCAAATTTAGTTAATGGAATAGAGAATCTTTTTCCTCAAAGGCCCTCCACAACAATGTAGTGGAAAACTGCTTGAACTGAGAAGTTCCTATTTTGGGTATCCATCTTCATTTGGATACAATACTGTTTGACTTCTGGAGCAAATTAGTTAAAACAGTGGTTTCCAAACTTTCCCTGTGTGACCCCCATCCTCAGATGTATTGCTTCCCATGACCCCTGTCAGCAGGGGGGAGGCCATTTAAAAGTGGCATCCTCCTCACAGCATGACCTTGAACACCGTGTATGTGAGGTAATACCACATAGAGAATACTATTTTATAGAGCAAAACAGTGTATTCCATGTGTGGTGTGACTTCAGATGCACTGTACATGCAAGGTCATGCTGTGCGGGGAACGCCATCTTTAAATGGCATCCTCCATGCTCGCTGGGGTAATAGAAACAAATATATCTGCCGATGGAACGACCCCATTGGGGTTGCAACCCACAGTTTGGGAACCAGTGAGTTAGAGTAACAGACATTTGATGATAAAGAACAAAGATACAGTCTGTGTGTAGTAACTTTGGAAACTGGGACCATTTACTTGTAATTCAGCAAATATAGAGTGTGTGTAAGAGTATTGTGCTCTGAGCAAACGGAGGGAATATTCTTCTACTGATGATTGCACTGCATTATAATTTCTAGTATTTTCCCAAGCGTAAGTACTGGTAGGAAAAATTATTTTTCTGCCAACTATAGTCACATGGTCCTATAACACTGAAGCTATAAAAAGAACGAGGATAAGCAGCAATATAAAATTATGATTTATTTGATTGCACTTGGTAAAACTATGGTCATACTGGGGGAGAGGGCCTTATTTGGAATGGTAGCAATTTTAACATATTACTCCTGGGGAATTCTGTGCCACTGCACAAGTGCAGAATTAATAGTCCCTGCAGATTTTACTTTTTCCTCATAGAATAATTGATTCACACACCTCTCCTGGCCAGGGGTTTCAAGTGGGTGCATCTGGTTTGGGTGTTGGGAGCAGCTGAGGGAGACATAAATCACTGTCTCCGTGGGGAAGAGCTGGGTGTATGTGCAAGACTCTGTCCCTCTCGCTCACTATTGCGGTGTGCCCAGAGCTGGGGAGGGGCAGGGCTCAGGTTGCCCCAGGTGGTGGCTCTGACCGTGTGCTGGCTCGAACTCTTAGCCCCAGCTGGGGTATTGGGGGGAGGGATGGGACAGGACTTCCTCTTCCCCTCAATGGAGGGGCTGGGTCAGGCCCACACCTGGGAACCTCTCTTGGCTGCAGGAAGCTCTGCACCCCCCCCCCCTTCGCTTCCTGCCCCCATTGGTCCCCAGCCACGGGCAGAGGGGTCGCTGTACGGTGTGCTGCTCCCCCCACTTTCTGTCCCATCACTCCCCAGCCATGCAGGGGAGGGGTCATTGTATGGAGAGCTGTCCCCGCGTTTGGCCAATCCCTGTGTATCTGGATCCCACACCAGCCCTGTATCTAGATCTCCACTCCCGCATCCGGACCCCCTTGCTGAGCCGGTTCTCTCGAACTCGCACCTTCCAAGCCCCACCCTTCCTCACCCAGAACCCCCACCCATGCCCCGTACCACCATACCCAGGTTCCCCCACTCAGCCACAACCACCTTTTCCTGGATCCCCTGCAGAGTCCTGTTCCTCCTGCACCCAGAACTCCCTACCCAGGCCCCGTGCATCCAGATCCCTCCCCTCCCCCCGAACTTGGACCTTCCCACTGAGCCACCTGCACCCAGATTGCTCCATACAGAACCTTCTCATCTCACACCTAATCTCCTTCCCCCCTCTCCCCCCCCCCCACGCACAAAGCCCTTTCACACTTGGATCTTGCTGGGCTGAGTCTGGTTGCCTCACACCTAGATTAGGGGCAGGGCTGGACATGTGTGAGAGACTCTGTGCCCCTCACTTGCTATCATGGTGTGGAGGGGCAGGGCCCTGGGGTGTTTCTGGGGCAGGCCTGGCCCTTGCTCTGTTAGAGAGTTGGGTACAGCCTCACCAACAAGTCTGTGTCCTGGTGCAGGGGAGGGCTGCAGGGTGATTCCCCATCTCTGTGCAGCCAGTGGCCTGCGCACTCCACTGTTCTGGAGCCTCCACTCCCAGTGCCCTTATAATCTATTATCTGCAACAATTTCAGTTCTAGTCCAGTGATGGTCCAGTGACATACTGAGTACTACACTAGGTATTAGCCAGGCCATTCACTAAGACCCAGTCTGGTGAAGCATTCATTTCAATGAGGATACTCAGGTGCTGAACTTCATGCACATATTTAAGTGCTGTGCCAGATCATGGCCTAACTTCATTCCTAAGAATGTGGTGCCCTTTACGGTATGTGTACACAGCAAAGAGAAATCTGTGGCTGGCCCATTACAGTCAATGTGGGCTCGCGGGCTTGGGCTAAAGGGCTGTTTCTTTGCTGTTTAGACACTGGACTGGGGTTGGCACCCAGGCTCTAGGACACTGCAGGCTAGGAGAGTCCCAGAGCTCCGGCTCTAATCCAAGCCCGGATGTGTGCACAGCAGTGAAACAGCCTCACAGCCCAAGCCCTGCGAGCCCGAGTTGGCTGACACGGGCCAGTCGTGGGTTTTTCTTTGCTGTGTAGACATACTCTTAAAGTCTTCTATGCTTGACATACATAAAAAATATTAGTATTGCCCTCTGCTCTGTGGAGCCATATAGATGTGCTCATATGCCTAGTAAGGAATCTATTTGTCAAAAAATATTTTTCTGAATCTTTTTTTGTTGTCTGTATTGTTACCGACATACTTGCTGACAAGTATTTTGAAATAAATTACTAAAATAACTGAAAATGGCATGATATTTGTTTATTTTGACAATTAAAATGTGCAGAAATTAAAATGTTTTGGCACAGAATTCCCTCAGGAGTAATGACAGGTTTCAGAGTAGCAGCTGTGTTGGTCTGTATCCGCAAAAAGAAAAGGAGTACTTGTGGCACCTTAGAGACGAACAAATTTATTTGAGCATAAGCTTTCGTGGGATACAGCCCACTTCATCGGATGCATAGAATGGAACATATAGCGAGGAGATATATATACATACAGAGAACATGAAAAGGTGGGAGTTGCCCAACCAACTCTAAGAGGCTAATTAATTAAGATGGCCTGTTGTCAGCAGGAGAAAAAAACTTTTGTAGTGATAATCAAGAGAGCCTATTTTGTCAAACTGATTATCACTACAAAAGTTTTTTTCTCCTGCTGACAACAGGCCATCTTAATTAATTAGCCTCTAAGAGTTGGTTGGGCAACTCCCACCTTTTCATGTTCTCTGTATGTATATATATCTCCTCGCTATATGTTCCATTCTATGCATCCGATGAAGTGGGCTGTAGCCCACGAAAGCTTATGCTCAAATAAATTTTAGTCTCTAAGGTGCCACAAGTACTCCTGTCCTTTTTTTTCCTCAGGAGTAATGACATACATATTTTAGTGTGTTGCAGCTAGACATTTAACTATGCTGTTGCCAGACATGGGTAGATGGTTTGATTAGCCTATGTACATATACTGGCCATTGAGCAGCTGTCAGAAGTGTTAATAGATTTAAAATATAACAGCAGTGCCATGATAGAGAGTCTTTTATACCACTGCAGAAAAGAAGGTGGAATAAATTTCTCGTAAATTATGGCCTTTTTCCATTTAGGAAAAGTAATTGTGAACTGTTGTTACTAGGACAATAAGACATTGAAGAATGGCACTTAGTATATTTTTAAATCTCTGTTCAAACACGTAAAGGAGATTTCAAATGGGAAAAGAGATGTTGCAGGATAAGATAAAAATTATTTATATTGCGGGAGTACCCAAATGCTCTGGTCAGGATGGGCCCTGTTGTGCTAGGTGCAGTATAGATACCTAGGAAAACAGTTTCTGTCTTGAAGAGCTTACTTTTTTTCGTCATTTTAGATTGTAAGTGTTGAGAAGGAAAGAGAGACAGACAAAGTGACTGGGATGATGGTAAGGCTGTATTGTTGTAGAACAAGATTCATGAAGCAGAGAAGAAGGGATAGAATGAAATTATGACTCTAAATTTAGAGTTCCAGAAAATATGGAATGGGGATCCAGATATAAGTCTCACAGAAAATTATCTAAAAGTTTCCTTTTGCATTAGTTAGGGTTAGCTAAGAGATATGCAGCCAAGATCATTGCCTTTGCCTGTTCCTCAAATATTATTGTGGGCAAATAAATAACTTTTAGTATGAAGAGGCACTCTTGAACTGGAAGAAAGATAGGAGTTTGGAAATGTATCAATTTTTCTTACTTCTGGCATTGTGCTTTGGTTCATCTAAATGTTTTCTTGTTTCACAATTTTAGAACTTTTTCTGGATTATAGATTAGTATAATCTACAAAGTCAGAATTTATGAAGAAACTAGCTTTTGCTGTACATAGTAAATTTTTAGGGGAGGGACAGTGGCTTTGTATGCTTGTACAGAGCCTGTCACAGTAGGATCCTGGTCCATGTCTGGTGTGTCAAAGCATTATTTCAGTAGAAACAATAAATACTAGTAATAAAGGCTCTATGAAGAATGACTTGGAGCAGTGTTACACCGAGTAACTCCTTTTATTCAAAGGCAACTACAAAATGCTCCTATTATCAATGGATTTGCTATTCTTGGGGGTGAGGATGGAAAGGGAAGGTATTCAACCCAGATCTCCAGGCATTATATTTGAAGGCTTGGGCGATAGGTCTTTGACAGAAATAGAAAGATTGTGCTATTTGAAGTGCAGAGAGTTTTAAATAATGCCAGAAAACTGTCAACTAGAAAAAAAAAGTTCAAGTGGAAGGAGTTGTTTTGTAGACAAGTGGGAGAGTTTCAGCTCCAGTACCATTTATTCTGGAATATCAGTTACAATTAAAAATAAATGAGTTGTATCTGCCCTTTAAGATTCATTTAGCAGCATACCATACTCAAGTTAATGGCAAATGTATTTATTCACTTAGGTTGGTCAGGAACTTTTTGAAAGGACTATCCTGCATCACCCAGTGTGGGACCCTGTTCCTTCATGGTATTTCATTTAGTTTTGATGCAGCTGATGTTTCTACCATTTGAACATATAGTGAGCTGCTCTTTGTTCTATTTCTGTGAAAATAGCTTTTATAATAGCGATTCCTTCTGCAAGAAGAATTAGTGAACTACCTGCATTTGTGGTGGACTCCTGTGATGCTGTGTAAGAGAGAGATGACCATTTATATTACTGTAACAATAGTAACAAGTTTCCATAAATCTTATACAAAGTGCATCATGTAAGATAGCAATGGAAAAATTAGTGCCTATCTAGTATGGTTATTCTGGTTAAATCCATGCATCATCTCTGTATCTGAAATTATAAGATTGGCTCTACATTTGTATCTGAAATCTATGTTGTATTCCTAGGTGATACCCACCCGATAGCTTTCTAGCCTAGATGTAAGTCCTATGTGTTGATAGCCCATTAAGGACACTTCACTCTAACAGTGGGCCATAGAAGAAACTCGTACTGCCCCAATAGGTCTTCTTGCGGACATCTCAGACTCCAAGGGGCCAATGGCCATCCTCTGTGATTCAACAAAACACGTAATATGCCATGTGACTCTGTACTTCGTCTTGGGCCAGTAACTTTTTACAAATGGGCTGTGGACTTTGTTTGGGACAATAAATTTCCAATCACATGGCAGAGGATATAAAAAGGCACCTGAAACGTGCATTTTGTCTTCATTTCCTGCTTCACTTCTCTGGACTGGATTTCTTACAGGAAGCTTTGAACAAGGACTGATAACCCCCAGTCTGTTTGGGTGATTCCAGAGAGACTATTGCAAGCTAGCAGTTTATTCCATCAGTGCTATAAACCTGATACAAGAACTTTGCCGTCATTTATATGCATATGATCTATTAACAGTTATCACTCTTCTTTTATTATTAAATCTTTAGTTTTTAGTTACTAAAAGATTGGCAACAGTATGAATATTGGGTAAAATCTGAATTATATATTGACTTGGCTAAGTGGCTGATCCCTTAGGATTATGAGGACCCTATGTCTAATGAAATTGGTTTTCACTAACCACTCATCATATTGTCCAATGTTGGGGTGATGAGCCAAGGACTGGAATGCTTTTGGCTTCTTGTTCACTGGGGTGGCAAACAGAAGCTCATTTATGTTACTGGTTTGGTAAATGCTAATGATAGAATAACCGCCAGTTTGTTGTCTGTCCTGCTTCTCAGCAGTCTGTCCTGAATTGATATTCTCAGCTGTGAGCTACTGAGGCATGGTGACACCCTCCTCCCCCATACTACTTTTTATAAGGACAAGATGTTTCTTAGAGCACACCCTAAATGTTTTCCTGAAGTTGGTTCTGAATTTTATGCAAATCAAACCATTAATCTATCGCTATTTTTCTTTCCAAAGCTTCCTTCATCTAAACGGAAGGCCATGTTACATTTGTTGAATGTCAAGAGTACTATCATATTAAGTGGAAGAAGACTTAAAACTCTTTCTTCTATATGAGTTGTTTGTTTCATGTGCTGTTAATCCCAAAGGAAAAGCCATTTAGTCTTAGTCCCTGTTTAGGTGGGTTAGACAGCTCGTTGAAGAGTGCCATAGAGGAGCTTCTCTTCTTACTCTTAATCCTTTTAGAGCTCATTCTGCTAGGACAGTGGTTAAATCTGCAGTTTTTAATAAATTTTTTTATTGAGATATGCAAAGCTGGAAGTCAATTCATACTTTAATGAAGCATTATGCACTGGATATATTATTCAAGTTGGATGGGCAGTTTGGTATAGCAATACTCCAATACTTTTTTAAGAAAAACTCCACATTCCTCCATCCCAAAAGTGGGAATATGCAGAGGCTACCGAAAGAAGTACTGAAGATTACTTATTTGTAGGGTGACCAGATATCCCGATTTTATAGGGACAGTCACGATTTTTGGGTCTTTTTCTTATATAGGCTCCTATTACCTCCCTCCCCCAGTCACGATTTTTCACCCTTGCTGTCTGGTCACCCTACTTATTTGTAACCAGAGGTCTTTGATGTGGAATCGTCATATTTGCACTGCCTGCCAAGCTTCCCTTCCCTGAGGAGTCCAAATTAAAATATCTAGGTTTTCCCATTTTAAAGGTGGAAGGAATTGAGTTGGCAGTGGCACCACACCCCTTATACTCTCGCACTCAAGTGCACTGAGGGTTAGATGGGAAGGCGTGGAAGTGGGGACACTGCTACATGTTCAATTATCCTGCTGCACTGGTTGGATAAAGTCTCAAGAGTATGAATATGCAGAGATCAGTGTGAAGAACTCTGGTTACAACTAGGGGTAGGTCTACACTTACCTCCGGGTCTGGCGGTAAGCAATCGATCTTCTGGGATCGATTTATCGTGTCTTGTCTAAACGCGATAAATCGATCCCAGAAGTGCTCGCCGTCGACACTGGTACTCCAGCTCGGTGAGAGGAGTACGTGGCATCAACGGGGGAGCCTGCCTGCCGCGTCTGGACCCACGGTAAGTTCGAACTAAGGTACTTCGAATTCAGCTACGTTATTAACGTAGCTGAATTTGCTTACCTTAGTTCGAAATGGGGGGTTAATGTGGACCAGGCCTAAGTAACCTTCAGTTCTTATATAGCTTTGTTGTCTGTGCATTGCTAACAGGAATACAAAATAGTAAAAACTTGTCATTAAAGTAAGAAGGTATAACCTGAAATATATGCAGGCAGATGATCTGTTAAATAACAAGACTAAATCTATTCTGCTCATTTATGCAATATTGCTTTCTTTACCTGTATTGGTTTTGTTCTCTGATAAAAGATTGATAGATGCTTTCTAAAATAAATTCTTAATATAAGAAGAGCTAAGGATACACCTTAGTTTCCCCGTCTGATTTCTAGCCCTATCAATAGTGAGGTAATAAACTCCTTCAAATGTTTCAGCAAATAACTTTCAGAAGTAGATGAATGTTTAGCTATATTGATTTCTTTTCCAAAGTAGTATCTGTTGCTTCTAGGGCTATTCTGAAGAGTCTTGTACCTCAGAGTTATGAACTGACTGTCAATCACGCACCTCATTTGGAACTGGAAGTATGCAATCAGTCAATAGCCAAGATGGGGGGAAAAAAGCAAAACCACCAAATACAGTACAGTGCTGTGTTAAATGTAAACAACTAAACAAATAAAGGAAAAGTTTTTTTTGGGGGGGGTAAGGTAAGGAAACTGTTTCTGTGCTTGTTTCATTTAAATAAAAATGGTTAAAAACAGCAATTTTCTTTTGCCTAATAAAGTTTCAAAGGTGTATTAAATTAATGTTCAGTTGTAAACTTTTCAAAGAATAACGTTTTGTTCAGTTATGAACAACCTCCATTCCTGAGGTGTTCATAACTGATGTTCTACTGTACTATGAGACTTAAAACTCCCCATTAAAGGCTATATGTAATAAGTTTTTGGCCTAGTTGTTTTAATACTGTTTATATGCACCAAGACATTTTGGATGTTGTAGTAAAAACCTTGTTAAAGATGACTTTTTTTCTCTTGCTCAGCTCAAAAGAATTAAACATAGCTATTTCTTTTGGGTAGTCTCCCATCAGAGTATATGCTTCCTGTATATGTCTCACTGGGAATGCAGTTGTGGAAGCTGGAACATCAGGGCAGCTGAAGTCTACTTATTGATGCCGAGCTCTTTATGATGTTTCTAATTGGGCAGATGAATCTGACCTTGATTTGAGAGAGGCTTCTTGAAGCGGTCAGTTAAACTGATTTAGTGTTTTCTACAGGTTTTTTTTTTTTTTTTTTTTTCATTTCATGTACTTAAACCAGTATGTAGCTGAGACATAGATGCTGGAACTAGGAGTGCTGCCATACCCCGTGGCATGAAGTGGCTTCCATTTTATGGCATTTACAGTTTGGTTCACTGTCTCTCAGCACCCCCACTATAAAAATTGTTCTAGCGCCCCTGAACTGAGATCTTATACTATAACAGTTTTTTAAATGTATTCATGCAAACAAATGCTTATTGTAGTTAAAATATTTTCTTTAGTAATTATCTTTGTAGTTTCTAAAAATCAAAATTGTAATATTGGAATTTTAAAAGTAATTATCATGGTTGTTAAAACATGACTTATGATGTTAGATTCCAGTCCTGCTCAAACTTAACATGTCCTTATTTTGCATTATTGACCGATTTTTTTCCCCCTCCCCTTTTCGGGGGGGGGAGCAAGTTTATAAAAGCAGACTGCAAATTACTTATTTTAAGAATCAATTTTTGATTTTATATATAAAGGCCAAAAGTATAACTAGGTTAAAAATAAGTTCACGAAGTATATACCCATCAATGGCTGTTAGCCAAGATGGTCTGGGACGCAACCCCATGCTCCTGGTGTCCCAAAATCTCTGACTGCTAGAAGCTAGGACTGGGTGACAAGGAATGGATCACTTGATAAATTAATCTGTTCTGTTCACTGCCTTTGAAGCAACTGGCATTGGACATTGGTGGAAGACAGACTACTGGGCTAGCTGGACCATTGGTCTGACCCAGTGTGGTCATTCCTATGTTCTTCCTGTGGAAGCCCATATTGTGAATGTACTCTTTTCAGCAAGTGTAAGCAGAAAAACAAAAGACTCTGAGTGCTTAGGACATTGTTCTAGGGAACTTTTTGTCTATCAGACTTACTGTTCCTGTTTAACTAGTGGGGAGTGGTCATTTAGCTGCTTTAGATCTCGTAGGCGTGAGCATCGGGTGAAACTTCCTCTCAGGGAGGCTACTTCCTCTCTCGTCTCTTCCACCCATGCCCCCCCCACACACTTCACCCCCGCTCCACCTCAGTCCTCCCTCCAAGCTCCAACTGTGAAACATGTGAGACACTCCAATTGTTGATTTCGATTCATGTGTCAAGAAGAGGTAGACCGGAGCATTTCCCCAGAGACTAGAGAGTTCTTCCTCTCCAGGACCTTTGAACAGAGACACGAGTTTGACATCTTAGACTTGTCTCAAGTTCTGCAGCCAAAGGGTGGCCAGTGGCTTAAGATGGGTCCCTATGGCACCTCATACCAGCAATAAAAACAGTGCCTGGGATACTAGCTAAATCTGCTTACCACCTTCACTTCTGCCTCAACTTTCACTGTACCATCCCCTTCACCTCCAATGGGTTATTCAGCACCAAGTGACCTGTCTGTGTGCACAGTATTGGAATCCCCCTTGTTCTTGTACGAACTTGGCTGTTGGTCACCAAAACCATGGTACTGCACATAGCAGTTGAGACACTGGTATAATCTACTTTCCCTATCCAGATACAAAGAATGCATGAGAGCCATAGCACATCAGAATGGGTTGCCCAGAACTAGAAGAGGTGTATTTGTTGTTTTCTTCCACATTGAGATGTAGAATGGACTCTTATCCTGCACATACCCCTTCTCCTCCATTGCCACCACACTTGGGAGTTAAGAAGGTCCTCCAGAGACCTCTCTTTGGGCAGGTGAGTTGTGTGGGTCTCCTGAGGGACCAGACTCCCCTTTGTGTGTCCACCAGTCTGGTATCCATATGTTCCTCAGTCATTGTCCTACTGGGTGCCCTGAGGTATGCAGCCATATGATTGCAAACAACCATCTTTCTCCCACCTTCCCATAAGAGTGAGAAGGATCAACAGGCAGAGGTGGCGGAAAAATTTACCCCAGCAGCAATTCTATCATCCTCCCCTGATGAAGCCATAAGTCCCTTTTATATCTTGTCCTGCAGACGTCTTTGAGGCGTTCCAAGATCCGATGATATGCATTGCTGGGACCCTTGATGTCCCATTGGAAGTAGTGCAAGAGAAGTCTCACAAGCCACTAGACATTTGCATGTTTCCATGCCTAGGAAACTTGCTATGCTTATTAATGAAGGATTTTTACAGCCTGCTAAGGACTTTTATGGCAGGCTTCAGCATCATCAGTGCCTGCAACTTTCAAGAGGGTACATACACAGAACCAAGTTACTCCTAAGGGCTTTTGAGTACTCTGATTTTCATCTGCTGTCAGGCTGTTGTCGTAGTGGCTGTTTGGGAAAGATCTTAACAGAAGGGGCCTCCTAAAACAACACCGAGGGAAAAGGATCCTAAGAAACTGTCAGTTTTCCCCCCAAAAAATAAAAATTAAAATAAGTCTAATCTTTTGCCCCTCTCCAGATGTGCATTGCTTACCACTAGGTGCTTTTAGCAAAATGACTTTCTATACTGGGATAAATTCTCACTTTCTTTTGGAAAGATTCCTTTAGAAGTACAGGGAAGAATTAAAATCCATAATGCTAAAAGTGTAGCTGATGGCTGCCACTTTCTTGGAGGCTGCTTTAGATGCACCTGATACGTCTACACTCACCATTGTCACATTTGAGGTATCAAAATTCTTCTGGCTCCAGTCATTGGGAATACCCTTTGAGATCCAAACCATGATAAATAATCTTCCATTTGAGGGTCATGACTTCTTCAGCTCAAAGACTGATGAAGCCCTCTACTCATTAAGAACTTGAGAACGAACCGGTTTGCATGGTTGTCAATGGGCTTACATACTGCCACCCCAAGAAGAAAGCAAGCCAGACCTCAAACCTCCTTCAGACCACGTCTTCATACTATAATCAATGACAGAAGGCATCAGTGTCTGGACCAAAGCATGAGCGGTGTGGCCTAGTGGTTGGAGCGAGGTGAAATGAGGAACAAGAGCTGAGAAGTGGAGCTGGAGTCAGGAATCAGGAGTCAAGAGACCAGAGCTGTGGACGAAGGGTTGAGCAGCCAATGACCTGCTGGTGCTGCTGGCTTAAGAGCATGCCAGCAATCATGTGGTTCTGTTGTAGCCCATTTGCGCTTATTAGTCTGCCTGGAGATTGAATTAGCTAGTCTCAGGCTCAGCTGCAGGCAGGCCCTCATTCCTGACAATCGGAGGCACTGAAAAAAAAGGAGCGGTTCCAGTTCAGATTACCCATCACCTCTTCCTCAGCTACACCACACTTAATCTTCCTCTTGACAGCTGATGTCATGCCACAGTTGAGAGCTTGCCAGAACCTTTGAAGTATGATTGTCAATTTGCCCCCCAAACCTCCACCATCCTCCTTTTCGCAGCTGCCTTTTTTTCTTTTTTTTTAAATCAGGAATGCTAGACTGAGATCACTGCAGACCAGTGGGTCACAGAGTGTCATGCAATTCTAGACTCTTCCTACCCTTACTTCTCACCCCTCTTCAGTGACCCTCCTCCCAAGATATTATTGAAGTAGGAGGTGGATTTTCTTGCATCTCAGAAGTGCCCTTAGAATTCAGGGGCAGGAAGTTTGATACCCATGATTTTTTCATTCTAAAGAAGATAGGAAGATGATCTTTGATGTCTTAACAGGTTCATCCATCAGTGCATATTCAGGATGGTGCCTTTGACTTCTGTAATTCCCTCACTGGATCCTCAAGATGTCTGTTTTCTTATTTTCATACTCTAAGGTCACAGGAAATAACTCACAATCCAAGTAGGAACATCTCACTACGAGTACCGCGTCCTACCCTTTGGTCTTTCCACAACACAAGGTTAATTACCAAGTGGTTGGCAGTTGTGGAAACTTATCTAAGGATCCAGTTCTACCCATAGCTCAACAACTGGCTGATCTAAGTAAATGACCCCAGTTGGTGACCAGCTTTATCCAAGTGACATTTTAAGTTCTTTACTAAAAAAGGACAGCTACTGCACAAATGTGTCCCTAACAGATGCTGCTGGCCAAAAGAATCCGATCTCATGCATATACACCAAGAGCGGAATCCTTATGAACAACACATCTCCAACCACTACAGCTATTGAATGGTAAGTAACAGTTTTCTTTTTCTGGACAAGGACTCAGTCTCAGAAGCAAGACTTTTATCTGTAAAGAAATTCTAGTGGCATTAATACAAAACTGATCAGTAATGGCCATCTTAAAGCTAAACCTGTACATCCAGAAGATGTTAGAATAAGATGCCAAGATGCCTTTGATAGGAAATCCTCTCCTGCTTGTCCATTTCATAAATGTTATTCCCTTTTCCAAGTATGTGTTTAATCTGGCATAATTTGTTCTTGTCGGTCTAGCCGTGATGTCTCTGAAGATCAGTCTCATTAGAGAAAATGAGTGTCCTGAAATGGCTCTTTGAACAGAAGGTTGGAATGGGCAATAAGGATTGTTTCCTAGGCTTATGAATGTTTTTCCCCTTTTTCCTTGTTGGGCAGAAACTTGCCTGCTTTCAGTGATTGTGTTGGCCCAATGACTCAGAGGAGCTCAGTTCTCTCTTGGAGTGGGCTTCTAGTTTATTTGATTTTACTGATAATGAACATTGATTCTTTTCTCATTTTGTGGATGGCTCTGTAATGGCCTGCCATGCCTTATGGCTGTATTCAGCTCTTATTTGGAGAAGGTGTAGAGATGCTCATAAGATGTTCTGGTCTTTCTCAGGATTGACTAGAAACCCACACTGGTTTTATTCTATAAGTGGTTCCTATAACTGATGATAACAGGGCTTTTTAGATTTTATAACTTGAGGCTAAGCAGTCATATGCATTTTCAAAAATTTCCAGTTCTAGTCCCTTAATAAGGGAAGGCAACCCAAGGGAATGGTTTCCTTTTAGAGTCCTAGGTAGGCATGAAGGTAATGAAGTAATCTGTCATATGGTAAAGTGCCAACATTTTTTTAGGGATGTGGTCACTGTCAGTAAGGAAATTAAAACCAGTAAAATGTAGTTTTATGTGGGATTATATCATAAGAGGACCTAGAAACTTCAGCAAGAGAAGAATGTGGCTGCTTTTGTGCTTAGCATTGCTTGTTGCAGAGACTATGTTACATTTGCTTTGTAATGTGTAATGGCATCCAGTTTTACTGGACCACTTAACAAATGAACACTTAAAACGTATAAATCCTAAATGGCTTGGGTTACAGTGTTACATTTTGATAGTTAAAATCAGGTTAGGAGCAAGAACTAACACCTCTACGTTTAATTAGAAAGAGTTGGGGCCGGACTGTTCTCAGTGATATATTATTCCTTAGTCTGTAACTTGTTCTTTCTCTCGGTCTGTCAGAACCTCATATATTAACCTTCAAGTCATACTGAAAATGATATTCTAAAATGTATCATTATATTATTTTCTGGAAAAGTGGGTTGTCCTGGAGGATATTTTGGTTGGATTAGGATGATTTCATATCATAGACATTTGAATCCTACTTTGGATTCTATATTTGTTTTTGTGCATGTGCCCATTCAAAGCTCTTGGCACATTTTAAAATCCAAAATAAATCAACGTGTGTGCTAGATATGACAATCCATAGAAACTCTCTGAAATTCCTGCCCATTTCTTTCTTGCAAACTTTTTTCGTTTTAGTCATTGGAACAGGCTGGTGATTCCCAAGTGTTGAAATACTTATTACAGATACAGGCCATGCCATCAGTCACATTCTATTGGTGATTCCCAAGTGTTGAAATACTTATTACAGATACAGGCCATGCCATCAGTCATGTTCTACACCATTTGTAAAGGGACAGCATGTTTCATCTGTTTTATCATTTCAAATGGAGACGAGACATGCCAAACCTGCCCCCCCCCCACAAAAAAAATCGCAGAAATTGGACTTGATTTTTGGCGTAATTGACTTGTGAGTTGCTTGCTGGCTAGTTTTGGCTTGTAGTTTGTTGTTTGGCTTATAGCTTGTTGCTTCTTTTTTTGATCAGTTCCTGGCAAGGAGGGGAGAGAGTCAGGGGTGCACAGTGGGCCCACCATAGGCCCAGACTGCACAGTGGGTGGGATCTAGTCACATAGAATGTTGGGGTTCTTAAGGATTGGCTTGGTTTGGCCTCGTTTTGAAATGGGATTAGCTTGATTTTTGGCTTAGTGTGAAAGTCGGAGTGCTTATTTACCACGTGAAAGTTGGCAAATGTGATGGAGACCTCATGGTCTGAATTTCAGGCCATGAACCAATTTATAGAATTATAGGACTGGAAGGGACCTCAAGAGGTTATCTAGTCCAGTCCCCTGCACTCATGGCAGGACTAAGTATTATCTAGACCATCCCTGAAAGGTGTTTGTCTAACCTGCTCTTATAAATCTCCAGTGATGGAGATTCCACAACCTCCCTTGGCAATTAATTCCAGTGCTTAATCCCAAAACAGGAAGTTTTTCCTAATGTCTAACCTAAAATTGCCCTTGCTGCCTTGTAAGCCATTTGCTTCTTGTCCTGTCCCCAGAGGTTAAGGAGAACAATTTTCTCCCTCTTCCTTGTAACATCCTTTAATGTACTTGAAAACTGTTACCACGACTCCTGTCTTCTCTTCTCCAGACTAAACAAACCCAATTTTTTCAATCTTCCCTCATAGGTCATGTTTTCTAGACCTTCAGTCTTTCTTGTTGCTCCTCTCTGGATTTTCTCCAATTCGTCCACATCTTTCCTGAAGTGTGGCGCCCAGAACTGGGCACAATACTCCAGTTCAGGCTTAATCATTGAATAGTAGAGGCGAAGAATTCCTTCTTGCGTCTTGTTTACAACATTCCTGCTAATACGTCCTGAAATGTTTGCTTTTTTTGCAACAGTGTTACTGTTGACTCATATTTAGCTTGTGATCCATTATGACGCCCAGATCAATTTCTGCAGTACTCCTTGCAGGATTTCCCATTTTGTATGTGTGCAACTGATTGTTTCTTCCTAAGTGGAGTATTTTGCATTTTTCCGTATTGAATTTCATCGTATTTACTTCAGACCAGTTCTCCAGTTTGTCTAGATAATTCTGAATTCTTTAATCCTATCCTCCAAAGCACTTGCAATCCCTCCCAAGTTGGTATCATCCGCAAACTTTATAAATGTACTCTCTATGCCATTTTTAAAATCATGGATGAAGCTATTCCAACCAGGTGGGCGCCCACCTTACAGTACCTCCATCTAGGTTGTATTTCGCTAGTTTGTTTATCAGAAAGTTATGTGAGACAGTATCAAAAGCTTTACTAAAGTCAAGATATACCACATCTACCACTTCTGTCCTATCTACAAGGCTTGTTACCCTGTCAAAGAAAGCTATTAGGTTGGTTTGACACTGTTTGTACTTGACAAATCTATGCTGACTGTTACTTATCAGCTTATTATCTTCTAGGTGTTTGCAAATTGATTGCTTGATTATTTGCTCCATTATCTTTCCGGTTACTGAAGTTAAGATGACTGATCTGTAGTTCCCCAGGTTGTCCTTATTTCACTTTTTATAGATGGGCATTATATTTGCCCTTTTCCAGTCCTCTGGAATCTCTCCTGTCTTCCATTACTTTTTGAAGATAATAGCTAATGGCTCAGATATCTCTTCAGTCAGCTCCATGAGTATTCTAGGGTGTATTTCATCAGGACCTGTTGACTTGAAGACATCTAATTTATCTTAAGTAATTTTTAACTTGTTTTTTCCTTACTTTAGCATCTGATCCTACCTCATTTTAACTGGCATTCACTATGTTGGACATCCAATCACTACTAACCTTTTTGGTGAAAACTGAAACAAAAAAGTCATTTGGCACTTTTGCCATTTCCACACTTTCTCTTATTGATTCTCCTCCCACCCCCCCTTTTATTGAGTAATGGGTCTACTTTGTCCCTTTGTCTTCCTCTTGCTTTTAATGTATTTGTAGATTGTTCTCTTGTTACCCTTTATGTCTGTAGCTAGTTTAATCTTGTTTTGTGCCTTGGGCTTTCTAATTTTTGTCCCTATATACTTGTGCTATTTATATTGTTTGTTCTTTGTCTCACTACATCTTTATGAAACTGCTTAGGCATCACAGTTTTTTTTTTTCTTGGAGGGCATTACATTAAAAATTATATCTTCAAAGTGGCCACTACTCCTGGAGGTAGTTGATAGTAATTGGGGTCCTACCTTCAGCACGTGAAATAGAAACACTGTTTGTGTACAAACAGACCTCTCTCGATGAGCTAATTTGTGTTCCCTCAGAACAGGAGGCCAGGTTGGTGGTAATGAAGATCTAGGAATATGCAGAGGATAATCACTATGTTGCGACACTCAAGGTAAACTACCTGTATTGATATTAAAAAACAAAACACAAAGCATCTTTGCAATTCAGCCTTCTCAATGCAGTTGGCAGCGTGTCAGTCTCATAATCTGAAGGTCCTGAGTACAAGCCTCAGAGAGGGCAACTGTTTTATGGGGGGAGGGATAGCTCAGTGGTCTGAGCATTGGCCTGCTAAACCCAGGGTTGTGAGTTCAATCATTGAGGGGGCCATTTAGGGATTGGCAAAAATCTGTCTGGGGATTGGTTCTGCTTTGAGCAGGCGGTTGGACTAGATGACCTCCTGAGGTCCCTTCCAACCCTGATATTCTATGATTTTAAGTCTGGTCCATGCATGAGATTACTCCTGAGAGCATTTTGTGTCGTCAAATTTGAAATTCTGCACACAATATTTTAAAATTCTGCTAATTTTATTTGTCAAATAAATGTGAGGCTCCAGCATGTCATTGAGGAGCACAGGCCACTGTGCTCAGTGCAGCTTTCTCTCCCTCCCCCCCCCCCCGGATTCAGAGGTAAGCCTGCACCCAACCGTGACACCAGCGCAAGAACTGGGCCTGCCCCTGAAACACCCCAGAGCCCTGCCCCTCTATGCCAGGTGCACCAGGTGTGGGCTGGCAGGATCCAAGTGTTGAGGGGCTTAGTATAGGGGGATCCAAGTGTGAGTTGAGAGGGTTCTTTGTGGGGCAATCTCGGTGTGGGTTGCTGAGTGGGGGATCTGGGTGCGGGGTGGACATCTGGATACACAGGCTTGTTGGAGGAGAGGTTCTGGGTGAAACAATAATGGGACTCGGGGGGGGAGAGGGGTGTACAGGTGAAGGTGGTTGGGGCTCAGCAGGGAGGGTCTGCAAAGGGGGGGATAGAGCTTGGTAGGGGTGTCTGGGTGTGGGGAGCTCACTGAGGGGTCCAGATGCTGGGGGAGTGGGGCTCAGTGGGATGGGGATCCTGGTACAGCTGCTTGTGGCTTGGTGGGATGGGGATCCGGGTATAGGTTGCGCCTTGGGGTGGTCCAGGTGCAGGGGGAGTGGGGCTCATCAGGAGGGGGTTCTGAGTGTGGGGCGGTGAGGCTCAGCTGGAGGGTGTAGGTATGAGGGGTGCCTGGATGCATGGGGGTTGGGTGGATGGGGGAGCAGCTCCCTATACAGGGATCCCTCCCACTGCAGCTAAGGCCTAGTCTTCACTTACCGGCTGGTCCGGCGGCACGCCATCGATGTTCTGGGATCGGTTTATCGCGTCTGGTTAAGACGGGATAAATCGATCCCGGAAGTGCTCACAGTCGGCGCCGGTACTCCAGCTCGCCGAGAGGAGTACGCGGCGTCGACGGGGGGAGACTTACGGCCGCGTCTGGACCGCGGTAAGTCCGGACTAAGGTACTTCGAATTCAGCTACATTATTAACGTAGCTGAATTTGCGTACCTTAGTCCGAAGTCCGGACTAAGTGGGGACCAGCCCTTAGGAACGATGGGTGTGGGGAAGGGGGAATTTGCAGAGCTTCCTACAGATGGAGGAGAAATCTGGGGCTGGGTTTGACCCAGCCCCAGATGCCATGCAGGGGAAGAGGAAGTCCCATCCTCCATAGCCAGGCTGGGACTAGCATGTGAGCCCAGCGCAAGGGTAGGAGCCAGCAGCCAGGTCTTCCCCAGTCGCGCCATCTGCCCCACGGTGACTGACTTGTTTGCCGGCTGCCGTAGGCACCTGAAACATACTGCTGGGGAGAGTCGCATGCCCGCTTTTGTGGCTTCCCTTTGCTTCCCCATCATTTTTCTATGGGGAAGCAAAGACGTCTGCGGGAGCCATTAATTCTGTGCATGCGCAGTGGCGCAGAATTCCCCCAGGAATAAAGATAGCTAATGTAACAACCAAAGCAATGAAATAAGTTGAGGAATGAAAAAGTACTCAACTTCTACTCCCCCACTTATAGGCACACTCCTCAACTCTAGCACAACCACTAATCGCAACAAATAATGCATCACAATTTTAACTCTGTCTTATTGGGAATGCTAATTCTCCCCTACCCTTTTCCCCCAAACTCCCTGCCACCACAGAGGCTGAATTTCTCCACTACCATGCTTACATTTTCTCATGTTTGGGGAATAGTGTGTTTCCTGGGGCCTCTGTATGTCTTGCCTTTTTTTTCCTTCTTGGTCAGAAACTTGCCTGCTTTCAATGATTACGTTGGCCCAGTGACTCAGAGGAACTCAAGTTTTCTTGTACTTGTCTCTGTTCCTTTTTCCTAATAAGCGTTCCAGGTTTTTCTGTAGCCAATTTTTATTGGCTGGCTTAGCCACCATTTCCTTTTTTGCAAATTCAGATTGTTGATTTGAAAGTCTGCCAAATGGTATGTTGGTGAACAAAAGTAACCAAAGCTGCTTTTTTATTTATGACTAATATTTCTCTTTATAAAGGATAGGATTTTCAACAGCGCAACAGCTACTTTGACAAAAATTAGGCTCTTCTGGAGCTGACAGAACACTTTCACGAGCTGTGCTCCTGAGCTGGTTTGGGACTTTGTCAAAGATCCTGGTCTTCATCAAAATAGCTGTTTCTTTGTCAGAGAGCCTCATCCAAAAAGCAACACAAATACTGCAGGAGTCCTTTTTCCCCAACTTGCTTCAAAGCTTTTCCCCTCTAGCTTATTTTAAAAGCTTCCATATGCCATGTTATCCAACAGAAGTAGCTGACATGTCATCCATCAGCTCTGTCGTGCAGAAGTTTTCAGTTATGGTGACTAACACTATTTTTCTTTGTGGTAATAAAATAATTATGTATCACCAGGAAGAGGGAGACCCTAAATCTGACTATATATACATTTTAAACTTCTACTGTCTGTAGCTTTTAAGGTATAGGGGCCCAAAAGTTGAAATTAAAAATCTTAACTTCTTTAAAATTTATTTTTAATTGATTAGAACTCAAACTAAGATTTACTCAGACTGTGTGTTGTAAATTTGGGGTTAAGCTGTTTTTCTAACAAACAGAGGCTGAATTCTTGCCTATTTATGTAGATTATTATAGGCCCTCATTTCCATAATCTGAGCACCTCACAGTCTCTAATTTATCTCTGAACTCCCTTGTGAGGTAGGGAAATATTACTTATCCCCATGTTCTTCTTCGAGTGCTTGCTCATATCCATTCCATTAGGTGTGTGCGCGCCGCGTGCACGATCGTCGGAAGATTTTCTACCCTAGCAACACCGGCGGGTCGGCTGTGGAGCCCCCTAGAGTGGCGCCTTCATGGCGCTGAATATATACCCCAGCCGACCCGGCGCCCCCTCAGTTCCTTCTTACCGCCCCTGACGGTCGTTGGAACTGTGGAGCGCGGCATAGCTGTCCTCCACTCTCCCTAGCTTTGTTTGTTGTTCATAGTTGTAGTTATAGTTATAGTTCTAGCGTTTGTAGTTAAATAGTTAGTAGTTTCAAAGTTGTTTTAGTTGTTATAATAGTCCAGGGGACTAAGGGGGTCGTCTCCCCCTTTCTCCCCCGGCCGCGGGCCCGGGCTCATGCCCAAACTCCCGGCTTCAAGCAGTGCGCCTCCTGCGCTAAACCTATGCCCACGAGCGACCCGCACGACTCCTGTCTGAAGTGCCTGGGAGAGTCCCATCAAACAGATAAGTGCAAGATCTGTAAGGCCTTCAGACCAAGAAGGAGCGGGACTTTCGGCTCCGGCAACTCCTGATGGAGGCGGCACTTAGTCCTGACGCTCCATCTACAAGTCAGGCCCCAGCACCTAGCGCCTCGGTGCGCAGTGCCCCGGCGGCACCGGCCATGACGACCACGCGAGTGGTGTCGGACAAGCCTCCCCGGCACCGGACCTCGTCGGCACCGCAAGCACAGCAAGTGCCTCGACGCCGGTCATTATCCCCGGGGCATAAAAAAGCCCATAAGACGGGGACCTCCGCGCCGAAGACGCCGGCTCCCCCAGTGCCGGGGGTAGAGCCGCGTCCGCCGGTGGAGCACCGGAAACAGGTGCCTCCAGCACCGTCGACTCCGGCGCCGAGGCCGTTGAGTCCGGTGCAGATAGCGTCTCCACCGAGGCCGGCGGTGATACAATGCCTCCCGTCGACTCCAGAGACCTTCACGGCGGCGAGAGACTTAATAGCTCTCACGGAGCCGGCACCGCCTCAACCACCGGCACCGACGGCACCGTTGACTCGCCCGGTCCAGTCGAGAGGGAAACCTGCACTGATGCGCCCTCCATCGCAAGGGCTGGAACCTCGGCCTCGATCCAGGTCCCGAAGCAGGTCCCCACGCCGCTCGCAGTCCCGGCACCGAATATCGCCTCGGCACCGGTCGTACTCGCGGCCAAGATCTTCTTCGCGGCACCGCTCTACGTCTCAGCACCGCTATGATCGTCGGCACCGATCAACGTCGAGACGTAGTTCTCGGCACCGCTACGGTCGACGCTCGATGTCGAGAGGCCACTCCCGGCACCGGGCATACTCCAGGTCCTCGTCGAGGTCCAGATCTGACTCCCGGCACCGACGAGGTCATCGGCACCGGTCGCGGTCCCGGCACCGATCGCCGGCACCGCGTAGAGATAGATCATCTCCGGACCGGCACCGTGCGGCACCGCAGCCCACGGGAATCGTCTTGACGCTCTCGGCACCGCCGTGGCCATCGAGATCGGTGTCCCACTCCTCGAGATCGGCATATCCCCCTCAAGGGCAAGCCGAGGAACAGGACTTGGGCCATTGGCGGGAGATGACAGAGGACCATTCTCATGGCCCATCTCACTGGTCGTTCTGGACCCCGTGGGCGTACCATCAGGAGCAAGGGGCTCCAATACCCTCGACCTCTCGCTCGAGTCACTCCGTTAGAAGGGCCCCGGAGTCCACCATCTCTCGGCCTCCGCCAGGGGACATGGAGGCTTCCGTGTCCGCACCGCCTGACGCCCTGGACCCAGGCGCAGGTGATGCTCCGGCCCAGGAACAGGGAGACCAGGACCAGCCCTTGGATCCTGTTCCACCGGAGGCATCTTCCTCTTCTTCGCCGGACGAGGCAGTGGCGGGCACATCGTGCACGGGCCCACCTCCAATAGATCTTCGGGCTCACCAGGATCTTCTGCGCAGGATGGCCCGTAATATGGACCTGCAGGCGGAGGAGGTAGTGGAGGTGCACGACCCGATAGTGAATATCCTCGGAGCGGATGCCCCATCGAGGGTAGCGTTACCCCTGATCCGCACGATACAAACTAATGCGGATACGATATGGCAAACTCCTGCCTCTATCCCACCCACAGCGAGAGGGGTGGAACGGAAATACTTTGTCCCATCTAAGGACTACGGGTACTTGTATACCCACCCCCAACCGTGTTCACTGGTGGTGGCATCAGTGAACGCACGAGAGCGCCACGGCCAGCAGGCTGCAGCGCCTAAATCAAAAGAGGCTAAGCGGCTCGATTTGTTTGGCCGTAAGGTTTATTCAGCCGGAGGGCTGCAACTTAGAGCGGCGAACCAACAGGCACTACTGAGCCGCTACAATTTTAACTCCTGGAACTCCATGGGGAAGTTTAAGGAGTTGATTCCCCAAGAGTCCAGGGAAGAGTTTGGAGCCATGGTAGAGGAGGGTAAGAAGGTGGCTCGGACCTCCTTGCAGGCCTCCTTGGACATAGCAGACTCGGCTGCGAGGACCCTGGCTTCGGGTATCGCTATGCGGAGGATCTCCTGGCTTCAAGTTTCGGGTTTGCCTCCGGAGCTGCAGCAAACCCTACAGGATCTGCCCTTTGAGGGACATGGATTGTTCTCGGACAAGACGGACTCTCGCCTGCAGAGCCTCAAGGACTCGAGAACAATCATGCGCTCCCTGGGGATGCATGTTGTGGGCCCTCAGCGCAGACCATTTAGGCCGCAGCCTCAGCGCTTCTACCCCCCCCCGCTTCGTCAGAGACAAGACTCGGCCCGGAGGCGAGGGTGAGGTGGTAGGAGAAGGTGGACCGGCCCTCAACCCGGCCAGAACCAGGGGCCACCTAGACCACCTTCAGGCCCCAGGCAAAACTTTTGAAGGTGCGGTCGAGGACGGCGCCCCAGTCATCCCCCAGGATCCAGCCCCCTCCTTTCGGGATCGTCTCTCCCACTTCCACCGTGCTTGGTCCCTTATAACTTCGGACCGTTGGGTCCTCCGCACGGTGGAAAGGGGATACACTATCCAGTTTTCTTCTATCCCCCCCTCCCACCCCCCTTCCCCGTCCCTCTTCAGGGACCCTTCTCACGAGCAACTTCTTATACAGGAGGTTTCTACGCTCCTGGCCATGGGGGCCATAGAGGAGGTTCCGATAGAGTTAAGGGGCAGGGGATTTTATTCCCGTTACTTCCTGATCCCCAAGTCCAAAGGAGGTATGCGGCCCATCTTGGACTTGCGCGGACTCAACAAATTCGTAGTAAAGTTGAAGTTCCGCATGGTCTCTTTGGGGGCCATTATCCCTTCCCTCGATCCTGGAGACTGGTTCGCCGCCCTCGACATGAAAGACGCATACTTTCACATCTCAATTTACCCACCTCACAGACGCTTCCTGCGATTCGTGGTAAACACGGTGCACTACCAATTTGCAGTCCTTTCCTTCGGCCTATCCTCGGCCCCAAGGGTGTTCACGAAATGTATGGCTGTCGTGGCAGCGTACCTTCGTCGGCAAGGGATACAGGTGTTCCCGTACCTAGACGACTGGCTGGTACGCGGTCGCACCAAGGAGCAAGTTCAAGCTCATGTCCACATAATAGTGCACACATTCAACGAGTTGGGCATCCTACTCAACAAGGACAAATCCACTCTAGAACCTACCCAGAGAATAGAATTCATCGGCGCAGTTCTAGACTCCAGACGTGCACAAGCCATCCTGCCAGACAACCGCTTTGGCACCATCAAGAACCTCATTCAAGGGCTCAAGGCCTTCCCTACTACCACGGTGAGGTCGTGCCTTACCCTGCTGGGTCACATGGCTTCCTGCACGTACGTAACCAGGCATGCCAGACTTCGGCTTCGCCCACTTCAAACCTGGGTGTCATCAATATACCGTCCACATCGGGACAGCCTGAACATGGTGGTCACGGTCCCGAACTCGGTCCTGACCTCCCTCACCTGGTGGCTAGATCACAATGTGGTCTGCGAGGGGATGCCTTTTCACACCCCACAACCCTCTCTGCACCTGGTCACAGACGCTTCATCTCTGGGTTGGGGCGCCCATCTCAACGAACACCATACCCAGGGCCTGTGGACTGCACCCCAGTTAGCCCTGCACATCAATGTTCGGGAACTGATGGCGGTGCGCCTGGCGTGCCAGGCATTTCTCAATCTCCTACGTGGCCGTTGTGTGTTAGTTCTCATCGACAACACCACGGCCATGTTTTACATCAACAAGCAAGGAGGAGCACGTTCGTCAATTCTATGCCAAGAGGCCATTCGCCTGTGGGACTTCTGCATCGCCCACTCAATCCATCTCACGGCATCGTTCCTCCCTGGAGTCCAGAACACTCTAGCGGACCGACTCAGCAGGTCCTTCCAGACGCACGAGTGGTCTATCCGTCCGGACATCATACATTCCATCTTCCAGAAGTGGGGGTTTCCCCAGATAGACCTGTTTGCATCTCGAGACAACAGGAAGTGCCACGTGTTCTGCTCCCTACAAGGTCGAGCTCCGGGCTCCCTCTCGGATGCGTTTCTCCTTCCCTGGAAAGACCACCTGTTTTATGCCTTCCCTCCGTTTCCTCTGGTCCACAAGGTACTGCTCAAATTGCGCAGAGACCAGGCACAGGTAATTCTGATCGCTCCAGCGTGGCCGAGACAACATTGGTACACCACACTGTTGGAGCTCTCGGTTCAGACACCGATCCCGCTTCCATTATGTCCGGATCTCATATCTCAGGACCACGGTCGGCTGCGTCACCCCGACCCGCAATCACTCCACCTCACGGCGTGGCTGCTCCATGGTTCACCCAGGCAGAGCAGCAGTGCTCGCACTCTGTCCAACAGATTCTGCTGAGCAGTAGGAAGCCCTCAACACGGACCACATACTTGACCAAGTGGAAGCGGTTCTCCTGTTGGTGCGAACAACGAGCCACGTCCCCGTTGCAGGCACCCATTCCTCTCATATTGGAATATCTCCTCTTCCTAAAACAGCAAGGGTTGGCGATATCTTCAATCAGAGTTCACCTGGCTGCTATATCAGCCTTTCACCCGGGGGAACTCGCGTCCTCGGTATTCTCTAACCCGATGGTCGTTAGATTCCTCAAGGGCTTAGACCGGACGTACCCACAACAGCGTCAGCCCGTCCCGACGTGGGACCTTAATCTGGTTCTCTCCAAACTCACAGGTCCTCCATTCGAACCACTAGCCACCTGTTCACTGTTGTACCTGTCCTGGAAGACAGCCTTCCTCGTAGCCATCACCTCAGCAAGGCGAGTTTCTGAACTCAGGGCACTTACATCCGAGCCCCCTTATACAGTTTTCCATAAGGATAAAGTGCAGCTTCGTCCACTTCCTGCCTTTCTCCCTAAGGTGGTTTCTCCATTTCATATCAACCAGGACATATTTCTCCCGGTCTTTTATCCCAAACCACATGCCACTCGCCAGGATCAACGTTTGCATTCCCTGGACGTAAGAAGGGCCCTGGCCTTCTATATTGACCGCACAAAGCACTTTAGAAAGACGACGCAACTCTTCGTTGCAGTGGCCGACCGAATGAAAGGCTCACCGGTCTCCTCACAACGCCTATCCTCCTGGATTACGTCTTGCATCCGGACTTGCTATGACCTGGCAGGTGTCTCAGCACCGCACCTCACCGCTCACTCCACGAGGGCCCAAGCTTCCTCGACTGCTTTCCTGGCACATGTTCCAATCCAGGACATTTGTAGAGCGGCGGTTTGGTCATCAGTCCACACATTTACAGCTCACTATGCACTAGTGCAGCAGTCCAGAGACGATGCTGCTTTCGGATCAGCGGTTTTGCACACAGCAATGTCTCACTCCGACCCCACCACCTAAGTTGGGCTTGGGAGTCACCTAATGGAATGGATATGAGCAAGCACTCGAAGAAGAAAAGACGGTTACTCACCGTTCTAACTGTTGTTCTTCGAGATGTGTTGCTCATATCCATTCCAAACCCGCCCCCCGTCCCCACTGTCGGAGTAGCCGGCAAGAAGGAACTGAGGGGGCGCCGGGTCGGCTGGGGTATATATTCAGTGCCATGAAGGCGCCACTCTAGGGGGCTCCACAGCCGACCCGCCGGTGTTGCTAGGGTAGAAAATCTTCCGACGATCGTGCACGCGGCGCGCACACACCTAATGGAATGGATATGAGCAACACATCTCGAAGAACAACAGTTACAACGGTGAGTAACCGTCTTTTACAGATGGGGCACTAAGAGTAGTCTGTATTGCAGTGGGTAGGTATGATTCCCCATGCAGGTAAATACTTGTGCTAGCTCTACTCGTCCTAGTGCACTAAAAGTAGCAGTGTGGACAAGATGGCTGAGGTGACAGCTCTGTCTTGCCACCTGAGTTTGGAATCAGGCGGCTAGCGTGAGCTGCTGCCCAGGCTGCTATTGTGCTAGCTTGCATCTGTCAGCCTGCCCTGGGAATCACACCTTCCAGCTGCAGGGCAGACATACTCTTAACCTGAGACGCAGAGACTCTGACTTGCTCAAGGTCCCATAGGGGGCCTGTGGTGGAGCAGGGTATTCAGCCCAAATCTCAAACTAGCACCCTAAACCATCCTTCCTCTTAACGTCGATTATAGTGTTGCTACTGCTTCTCCAATGTCAACTTCATGTTTGAAGGACATCTGTGATCTGGTCCTGGGATAAAGACCTTAATGCCATCTTGTGTCTATGACCATACCTTCATTTCTTTTTTGGGATCTGGCGTGGGGGGGAAAGGGAGAAGGGGAGAGAGAGTTGTTAGGAGATTTGAGTGTTTAGTGTGTGTCCCTGCCTGATAGCCCTCTATAGCATCTGTTTCCCATCTGGTTCTTTTTCAGAGGAGTTCATCTTTTAATATTTTTGACAATGGCTAGCAGGTTGCTTCATAGTATAAATCCTCCTATTTCTTCATGTGATCTCACTTTGGTCCAAGTCAATTTGATACATCGTTCCTTTTAACCCCAAAGAGATGTCCATTTGCTTAGCTATCAAGAGCAGTTGTAGGGCCTTGGAAAGGATAGGGGGGACCAGAATTTTTCTTTATTACCCTTCATTGTTTTTCTGCTGAGACAAGATAACTCATGGTGGTTAATCATAGTTACTGGCAGTCAAACTTCTTATTAGGCTATTCATATGAAGCTTGGTAGCCATCAAGCTGGTGTTGCCATCAGGTCTCTGAGTTTAGTTTTCTAGTCTTCCTCTCCTAAAAGTGCTGTGTAAAACGGTTGTGTGGTCTGGCATTGGAGTATTCCAGTAAAAGTAATTAACAGAAATATCCCTTTGTGGATTGATAGCTAGGTGTTGTTAAACTGATGATATAATGAACTTCCCCTGCCTTTCAAATATATTGGAGTTATATCTGTCTGTTTCAACTATGCTTAAATTTTCTGGTAGCTGAGTCATTTTCACAGAGTACTCCTTAATACTTTGTTTCCCAACACTGTGAAGATGTAATTTTCAGAATACAATAAAAGTAACTGTCTTCATATTAAAAATAAGTGAATGATAGAGGTTCTGATGTGCCTAGGGCACAATGATCATGGATTAAGTAATTTCTTCCCAGTATCATTCCCTTTCCTTTAGCCATTTGTAGTATAGTATGTCCTGCCAAACCACTAAGTGAATTTAAAGCTTAACTGAAAAACAGTTTCGTTAAATGTATAATGACTGTCAGGCAATTCTGACAGGTTCAAGATCTCTTAGTGTTCTGAAATTGTGATATCCCCATTATGTTGCTATTTTTCAATCTGCTGCTGAAATACTAGTATGATTAAGGCCACTTTGGACAGGATGGCCAGTTTAAGAAATCCTTTGCGCCTCTTTTTACAAGTCTTGTTGAATTTGTTAGAAGATAGCAGCAGCTGTTTAATATTCATCCCTTTCAGTGTGGTGGTGATGATGCACATATATCTTATTACATGATTTTATTTAGCCACTTAAACCGTAGTTTCAGTATAGAGTTACTTGAGATAAATTGTTTTTCTTGTCTTGACCCATCAAAATGCTGTATTCTCATTTTATACATGGCTTTAAAGTGTATATGGAAAGTTCAAAAGATGTACATCACTTTTTATACATTTGGCTTTTGAAAACTTACCATTGCAGGGATATAGTTGTGAAAACAGTGGGGTTTTTTAAATCTTACTGACTAAATCTCTAGCTGATGATAATAGTAAAGTTTAAATTTAGCATCAAATTGAATTAACTGTTCAGTCTTTTAAAAATTTGCTCGTTTTTTTTTCACTTCTTGTAATTTTATAAAATGAGGAACATAGTAGCTAAAGACTACTTTCTGTATTTTCTGTAGCCAGTACTGTATCATTTAGACTGAAATTTCCCTTTGTGTACTCAATAAATCATGACTGCGTTTTAGGTATGTTTGAAATTCAGTTTGTCCATTCTTGAGATCTGTGTGTGAAAGGTCTTGTTCAATACTTTAAGTGCTTATTTTGCACCTCTAATTTAAAAGGAATTTTTGTAAAACTTCAAACTCCTCTTGGTCTTCAATGAGAAGTTTTAAAGAAACTTGGTTATCCAAATTGTTTTTATAAGTATTAGAAATTTATATTTTTGACTATATGGTATGTGATTTTTTTCTGTTAATATGAAGTAGTTCACTGCTTCAGATACAAGATTTTTTTTTTCTTGGCACATGCATTTTGAAATATAATAAGTCTCCCCCAATTTAACTCACATCTTTTAAAAATATTTTTCTTTTTCAAGATGGCAATGGCAATGTCCCAGTAGTATTGGCAGCTTTTTTGTTTTGTCATCATCTTCCCTGGGATCAAAATTTAAACTCTGTATAATATGAAAGTTTCTCTACACTCTGGGATGCAGAGCCCAGTCTAGTCCACAGAACATTGCACTACACTGCTGTCTACTTCTGTTTGACGAATAATGCTAGTATTTTTCTTTAAAAATCCCCTCCTCTCCCTCAAAAGTACAAAACGTTAATGAAATTTTGCTAAGAATTTAGTAAACATCCAGTTCAGTAACTAACATCTAACATCTCTCATCATACAAAGTTGCTTAACATCATTATCCTATAGTATCTTGTATCATACAATTTCAGTATATCATAGTCCCTTCTCCACATCAGATGTGGCCTTCCATATAAACTCTGAAGAGACTTCTTCATGTTACACCTCCAAGTCCAATATACCTTTCTCTGAGTTCTCAGTTTCAGCTTTACTTTGACTGACTCACTCAGGGAGGCTAATTCCTCCAGCCTTCAGAGGCAGAGCCAATTTTTAAAAAACCCCGTACAGATCCTTTTCCACCAGGAAAATGGCCTGGTTATGACAATAACTTGCTCTAATTATTCCCTAGATATCACCTAGACTAGACACTTTTCTTTCTCAATCTTCCTTGAAACACTAAAGTCATCAGTAGCTTTTGAAAATTTGGGATAGTAGCCTGCATGACCATTCATTGAAGTTTGACAGAGCCTTGCTAATAATCAAGAAATGTCTGAAATACAAGAGCAAAAGAACTTCCTTTTGTGGATTACTTACATTTCCCCAGGTTACAGGAACTGAAAAGGGACAGGGTGGCTTACGGAAGATAAACATGGAAAAATAAAACAACGAAATGTTCTCTTGTCTGTTATGTCAGAATTATAAAAAAAACAAACAAAACTTTATTTAAAAGTGTAAAAAATGTAATGCCTCGTGGTAAAACCTGCAGAATATAATAGGATAGAATATAACTTAGTGTTCACCTTTTCTCCCTTAATCATTCACATACCTCCAGTTACCCTTTGTCAGCCATTAGATACTGAATATAAAAACAGGTTTCAGAGTAACAGCCGTGTTAGTCTGTATCCGCAAAAAGAAGAACAGGAGTACTTGTGGCACCTTAGAGACTAACAAATTTATTAGAGCATAAGCTTTTGTGGACTACAGCCCACGAGCTTATGCTCTAATAAATTTGTTAGTCTCTAAGGTGCCACAAGTACTCCTGTTCTTCTTTTTGTGAATATAAAAACAAACAGAAAACCCCCACAGCTTTGGAAGGGAATTATATGAAATGAAGTTTTATTTTTTACACAACCATGAAGCAGTATGTTGTTAGAATATGAGGGTAAGAAGTAAGTGAATCTGTTAGGTAGGCCACAATTTATAGCAGAACATGAAAGCGTCAGGTGACATCACAGCTCAGTTGATCAGGTGAAGAGTAGAATGAGGGTGAATCTCCATAGTAATGTATTAAAAATTGTTTTTCTTAGTCTCTTTTCAGTTTCATCCTTTCCATATAGTGCAAGAAGTCTGCTGCTGTGGCGGTGTTCAAACCCATATTTCTTAACTGATAACACTTAATACATAATAGCCAAAAATTCTTCATAGGGGAATGTTTTCAATTATTCTCTTGTATAGAATGTACCCGCCCCCCCCCCCAATTTATCAGAGAAATTTATTTTGTCCACATCTCTCAAATTAACTGTAGCAACACAGTATTAAAGGGTATTTATTTAAAAAATATAAACTCAGTAGTGAAAAGCTAATATGACATTTTGGAGATAAATATTTGATATAAATACATTATGAATTTATACAGCAGAAAGATCAGAACCCTGAAGCGTGAGATGCAGTTGCTATGTAACGAGAACACGGTCAGTTTATTAACTATGCATCTTGACAACAGATGTCTACACACACAGAGTTACCAATTCTGTATATATGTAACGCAGCAGGCATAGGAAGGAAAGTTGTCAGCTTGTCAGAAGAACCATTTGCATTCTCAAAATGGAGTAGAGAACAATTGTATCTCACTTTCAGCTTCTTTTGTCAAGTATGGTTAGACTCCTGGCACTTTAGAAAATAACCTCCTCTCAGTAACTGTGATTTAGCCAGGTGCTTTATAATGAATTCAATTAAAAGAATCAACATATTTCTTCTGTGTATTGGCAGGTTAGCAGTATGTTTGTTTGATTTAACTATGTTTAGTTTTCCCTAAAGTGTATTGAGATTTAAGTTATTGGTACCGAATCCTTGTGCATTGGAAATCAGGCTAAAGTGACTATAAACACAAATATAACAATGGATAGTTTCTTATCCGCATCTTTGTATAGTAATGCAAAGAATTAACTCTTAAAAGCATTACGGAATTAAGCACTATAAACTCTTTGTGTGAAGGGGGGCAGACTTTAAATTTAATTTAACTAAATGTGAAAGTATCAGAATGATATCATTACTGCAGAGAAGCTACATACTTATATTGGTTTCCCTGGAAAAAAAGACCATTTTGGTGTCAAATTCTGTAATGATATTCAGAGGCAACAGAGTTACTGCTTACATACTGTTAAATGTACATCAGTCTTTCTTTAGGGTAACGGAGAGAGCTGATAAAGGCTCTTCTTTTTATAGCGGTGATGCTTCTGCTGAGTGTACTCTCAGCAAGTTTCTTGTTTTTGATTTTTATAGAGGAATTCATGACATCTCGGTTTTCTGGGAAATTTATAATTTTACTCACACCTGACTTACACTGCCCATCCAGCTTTAATTTTGTCCCCTAAAATTTTCCAAAATGTACACAAAGGTTAAAATAAATTACTAGGGACAGATAATCTTTTTTTTTTATTTGATTTTTGAATTTTAAAAATAAACCTATTTAAAATTAAATTTTAACATTGATAGCTTATATTAAGGCCTAATCTTTCTACAACCCATTCAAATCTTTTAAATTCAATTAAAAAATATTCTGCAGCAAATGTGTACTGCTTGAAATTTTAAAGAAAGTCTGATCACTTGAACTCGTAAAAGTCACTGGTGAAAACACCTGGAATCAGAGTTTGTTCAAGAGCTGAACCAGCTTTCAACAGCACCAGCATCTTTTGAAGATGCAGGGAGAATTTTTATCATTTTGTCTGTTCTGTTTGTTTAGTTCAATGACTAATGCATTCATAAAATGATTGGGAGTTGAAAAAGCTTGTTTTTCTCTTCCAGTCTGTGACGAAAAACAGGGTGTGAGAGGATGAGGTCCACTAGTTCTAAAATCTTGAAGGACACTGTGACCAGAAAGGTTTCAGAGTAGCAGCCTTGTTAATCTGTATCCGCAAAAAGAACAGGAGTACTTGTGGCACCTTAGAGACTAACAAATTTACTTGTGCACAAGCTTTCGTGGGCTACAGCCTACTTCATCGGATGCATAGAATGGAACACACAAAGAAGATATTTATACATAAGAGAACATGAAAGGGTGGAAGTAGCCATACCAACTGTAAGAGGCCAATCAATTGAGATGAGCTATCATCAGCAGGAGAAAAAAAACTTTTGAAGTGATAATCGAGATGACCCATAGAAGGTGTGAGGATACTTAACATGGGAGAATAGTTTCAATTAGTGTAATGACCCAACCATTCCCAGTCTGTTTAAACCTAAGTTAATTGTATCTAATTTGCATATTAATTCAAGTTCAGCAGTCTCTCTTTAGAGTCTGTCTTTGAAGTTTTTTGTTGCAAAATTGCCACCTTCAAGTCTGCTACTGAGTGGTTAGAGAGATTGAAATGTTCTCCCACTGGTTTTTGAATGTTATGATTCCTGATGTCAGATTTGTGTCCATTTATTCTTTTGCATAGAGATTGTCCGGTTTGGCCAACGTATATGGCAGAGGGGCATTGCTGGCACATGATGGCATATATCACATTGATAGATGTGCAGGTGAATGAGCCCCTGATGGTGTGGCTGATGTGATGAGGTCCTATGGTGGTGTCACTTGAATAAATTTGTGGACAGAGTTGGCATCTGGCTTCGTTGCAAGGATAGGTTCCTGGGTTAAAAGAACAGGAGTACTTGTGGCACCTTAGAGACTAACAAATTTATTAGAGCATAAGCTTTCGTGGACTACAGCCCACTTCTTCGGATGCATATAGAGTGAAACATATATTGAGGATATATATATATATATATATATATATATATATATATATATATATATACCCACATACAGAGAGCATGAACAGGTTAGTATTTGTTGCATGGTGCTGGTGAGTATTTGCTTTAGGTTGGGAGGCTGTCTGTAAGCGAGGACTGGCCTGTATCCCAAGATCTAGGAGAGTCAGGGATCATCTTTCAGGATAGTTTGTAGATCTTTGATGTGCTGGAGAGGTTTTAGTTGGGGGCTGAAGGTGACGGCTAGTGGCGTTCTGTTATTTTCTTTGTTGGGCCTGTCCTGTAGTAGGTGACTTTTGGGTACTCTTCTGGCTCTGTCAATGAAACAATAAGTTCAATTCACAAACTACAGGTAACACTTCCTTTTTTTGTCAGTAAGTTGTAAATGCAAAAGATGTTTTGACAAAATAACATTTTTCTCATGTATTCAGCATATTAAGGTAGTTTTATTTAACTAATAAAAAACTAAACTGCTGCTTTGTGTATTTTAATTGAATTCTAGTTTGCATCCAAATGCAGCTTGAAAGAAATCAGAAGTAAAATAATTAATCTTCTAGTAAATAAGAAATTCATTATTGACCATTTGCCAACATAAGACTAAATAGGAATCTGAATAAATGTATGTTAAGCTATGTAATTACTTAAATAAATGTTTATAGATATAGTGTAGTCTCCTAACTAATAAAAAAGTAACATATTTAATATAAAGGCTATATTTAGTTGCCAATCAATGTGCTTTAATGGTTACCAACCATTAAAGGTCAGACCAAGAGTTTTCATGAGTCTGGTCAGAAAAAAAAACCCCAGCGAACACGCATTGTTTGCTAGAGCAAGGGGAAATAACAAACTGTGTTTAACTTAGTCTCTCAGGCACTATTTATCCTTGCATTATGACCTGATGGCAAGGCTGAGCTGGGTAAGCATTTTCTCTTCCTTTTCCCCTTCAAGGCCACTCGTTAAACATTCTGGCTTTTTTATATAACTGTTATAATTCCGAGATAAAAAGCTATGTTATGTTGCCATTAGCTGAGAATGCATACAGTAGAGTAGAACCTCAGAGTTATGTTCACCAGAGTTACAAACTGATCAGTCAACCATGCACTTCATTTGGAATTGGAAGTACCAATCAGGCAGCAGAAACAAAAACAATGAAGCAAATAGTGCAAGTACAGTACTGTGTTAAACAAAACTATTGGGCCCCACACTACAAGAAGGATGTGGAAAAATTGGAAAGAGTCCAGCGGAGGGCAACAAAAATGATTAGGGGTCTGGAGCACATGACTTATGAGGAGAGGCTGAGGGAACTGGGATTGTTTAGTCTCCAGAAGAGAAGAATAAGGGGGGATTTGATAGCAGCCTTCAACTACCTGAAAGGGGGTTCCAAAGAAGATGGAGCTCGGCTGTTCTCAGTGGTGGCAGATGACAGAACAAGGAGCAATGGTCTCAAGTTGCAGTGCGGGGGGGGCCCAGGTTGGATATTAGGAAACACTATTTCACTAGGAGGGTGGTGAAGCACTGGAATGCGTTAAGTAGGGAGGTGGTGGAGTCTCCTTCCTTGGAGGTTTTTAAGGCCCGGCTTGATAAAGCCCTGGCTGGGATGATTTAGTTGGGGATTGGTCCTGCTTTGAGCAGGGGGTTGGACTAGATGACCGCCTGAGGTCCCTTCCAACCCTGATATTCTATGATTTCTATGAGTTTCTATGATTTCTGTTTTAAAAAAAGGGTAGTTAATTTTTTGGCAAGGCAAGGAAATTTTCTGTACTTGTTTCATTTAAATTCAGATGGCTAAAAGCAGCATTTTTCTTCTGCATAGTAATGTTTCAAAGGTATATTAAGTCAGTGTTCAATTGTAAACTTTTGAAAGAACAGCCATAATGTTTTGTTTAGAGTTACGAACAATTCCTGACATGTTTGTAAATCTGAGGTTCTTCTGTATCAGCAAAAGTAAAAAGTTAGAGATGTTGTAATTCTCCCTAAAATCAAACATCACAAATCCAAGGGAACTTTAAAAATGCTCAGATGGCACTGCTGTCACGACTTCTCTACTCTCCTCCAGAGCTGGTGATCTATGCACTCCTCACTGGTTTGGATCCTGATTTACAGCTTCAATTTTTTTTATCTGAGGTTAGTACCCACTCCTTTGCATGAAGTGCAAGTCAAACAAGCTACAAGCCAAAAACTAGCCAACAAGCAACTCACAAGCCAATTAAGCTAAGAAACAAGCCCAATTTCTGCATTTTTTTTCATGGATTTGGCATGTCTGCCTTCCGGGTGTTGGGCCTATTAATAAATTACCAGAAGTCCACCCTTATCCCTATACAAAGGATAGAGTTTATCAGCGCAGTTCTCAACTCTGAACAGGTGAAGCCCCTGCTTCCAGAGAATCGTATCTGCTCAATCTCGACTTTGATAAGCTCCCTTCAGGCACATCTGATCACAACAGTCCAGATGTGCTTGAGCCTTCTGGACCGCATGGCATCGTGAACATGTGGTACAACACGCGAGGCTACGTCTCCAACCTCTTCAGGCCTGGTTGGCCACGATATATTCACCCTCGTGACCTCATCTGGACAGGGTATTTACTGTCCTGGACTCGCTGACTTGATGGTTGAACAGACAAACAGTTTGTGCAGGAGTACCTTTTTCGAGGCCCCAGCCATCCATGTATCTCCAATGCCTTGGTGCTGGATTCGGGAGTCTTCCATGGGCATTTTAGGACTCGAGACCTGTGGTCTCAAGAAGAGCTCTCGCTTTATCAATAACAGAGACCACAGGGCAGTTCGCCTGGCCTACCAGGCGTTCTTAACCCACATTAGACAACGCAGTCTCAGTTCTCACAAACAGTACAACTCCCATGTACTGCGTCAACAGACAGGGTGCAGTGCATTCTTCCTTCCCATGCCAGGAGGCAATCCGACTGTGGGAGTTTTGCATTACATACTCAATCTACCTAGAACAGGGGTGGGCAAACTTTCTGGCCAGAGGGCCAGATTGGGGAGCGAAACGGTATGGAGGGCCGGGTAGGGAAGGCTGTGCCCCCCAAACAGCCTGGCCCCCACCCCCTATCTGACCCTCCCACTTTCCGCCCCCTGTCCCCTGACTGCCCAACCCCTATCCACACCCCCGCCGCCTCACAGCCCCCCCAGAATCCCACCCCCTATCCAACCCCCTTGCTCCCTGTCCCCTGACTGCCCAACTCCTATCCACACCCCCGCTCCCTCACAGCCCCTGCCCCCCGAACCTCTGCCCCATTCAACTGCCCCCTGCTACCTGTCCCCTGACTGCCCCCCAGGACCTCCTGCTCCATATCCAACCGCCCGACCTCCTTACCATGCCGCTCAGAGCAGCATGTCTGGAGCCGCACCTCCTGGCCGGATCAAGACACGCTGCCTTGCATGAGCGCGCAGCCCCGCTGCCCAGAGCACTGCCTGTGCAGCGGCATGTCTGTGGGGGAGGTGGGACAGCGTGGGAGGGGCTAGGGGCTAGCCTTCTTGGCTGGGAGCTCAGGGGCCGGGCAGGATGGTCCCCACGGGCTGGATGTGGCCCGCAGGCCATAGTTTGCCCACCTCTGACCTAGAAGCATCTTACCTGCTGGGTATACAGAACTAACTCGCAGATCACCTCAACAGGTCCTTCTCCACTTACCATGAATGGTCCCTTCATCCAGACATCACTAGAAACATCTTCCAGAGGTCGGGGACTCCCCTTATAGAGCTGTTTGCTGCCTGCAACAACAGGAAATGCCATTATTTTTGCTCCCAGAGGGGCCATGGCCCGGCGTCTCTTACAGATGCCTTCCTGTGGCATGGACAACTTATCTGTATTATACCTTCCCCCCCATTCCATCAATTCATAAGGTTCTGTTGAAGATAAAGCAGGATCGAGCACAGGTCATCCTTTATAGTCTTGGCGTGGCCCAGACAGCACTGGTTTACTACCCTCTTCAGCCTTTTGGTGCAGCCACCAATCTGGCTCTCACTGCACCCAGACCTGATCACCGAGGACCATGGTCAGCTGCTCCACCCGCGTCTCAGCTCTCTCCATCTGACAGCCTGGAACCTTCACAGCTGAATCCCGAAGAGCAAGCTTGCTTGGAGGAGGGTTCATAGTCCTACTAGGCAGTAGAAAACATTCCACCACAGTAACTTACCTGGCAAAGTAGAAACGATTCTCCATCTGGTCTTCCCAGCGTGGGCTTCCACCTATACAATGCTTATTGCAACTTATTTTGGAGTACCTTGTGCTCTTGAAACAACAAGGTCTGGCCCTTTCTTCAATCAAGGTCCACATGGCAGTCTTTTAGGCCTTCCATCCTAAGGTCAACAACAGATTGGGGTTATTTTGCATGAAGTGGTAATCAGTTTTCTCAAAGGGCTGGAGAAGGGTGTTCCCTCAGAAGGAATCAATCCCTCCTTGGGACCTAAATTTCACCCTGTCAAAGCTGACAGTCCTGCCCTTCATCCCCCCATGACATGCTTGCTGTTGAACCTACAAGTGCCTTTTTAGTGGTCCTCACTTGAACCAAGAGGGTTTTGGAGATCCGAGCCCTCACATCAGAATCCCTCGTATATAATTTTCTTCAAAGATAAAGTGTAGCTGCACCCACGTTCAAAGTTCCTCCCGAAAGTGGTTTCACGATTCCACTTCAGCCAAACAATTTTTCTACCAGTATTCTACTCTTAAGTTGCATGCAGATAGGGAAGAAAACGTCTGCACTCCTTGGATGTTAGCTCAGCCCTGGTATTTTATATTCAAAGGACCAAGCTGTTCTGCAGATCGATTCAGGTGTTCATAGCGATGGCTGAGAGAATGAAGGGGCTCCTCCTCTCTGCCCAGAGGATTTAGTCTTGGGTTATTTCGTGTATCCAGGCATGTTATGACTTTGCAGGGGTCTCTCCTCCACCTAACCTGACTGCTCTCTCCACAAGATCTCAGGCCTGTTTGGATGGTTTCCTAGCTCAAGTCCCTGTTCAAGATGGCTGCAGGGCAGCAACCTGATCCTTGGTGCACACATTCTCCACACACTATGCCATTACCCTACAAGCCAGAGACGATGCCAGATTGGACACACAGTGTTACAGGCAGCTTGTCCTTGGACTCCGAGCCCACCTCCTGTGCAACTGCTTGTGAGTCACCTATATTGGAATGGACGTGTGCATGCACTCAAAAAATGGTTAACTTTCTGTAGCTGTTCTTCGAGATGTGTTGCACATGTCCATTCGAAGACCCCGTCTGTTGTCCCCTCTCTTGGAGTTGTCCGTAAGAAGAAACGGAAGGGGTGCAGACTCCGTGTGGCCCCTTATGCTGGCGCTATGAGCATATGGCATGATGGGGTGCTGGAGCCAACCCCACGGATACCAGTAAGGGAAAAAATTCCGGCAATTGTGGGTGGGTCGCGCATGCACCTATATTGGAATGGACATGTGCAACACATCTCGAAATACAACAGTTACAGACAGGTTAGTAAGTGTGTTTTTGTTTTAAACTGAAGTTGATTCAATAAGAAATGCTTTTAAGCTCGACAGTTTATAAAACAGTGCAGACAATGCATTTCTTTTTCCATGTGTACATAACAATTGTTTGGTTATAATTGGGTAATTTTGGTTTAAAACTACATATTTGTATTTGATGCTGGCTTTCATCAGGATATTAGGGTTTTGAAGGAGGAATATGCTGGTTGGAACAAATAGTTTGGATTTTTCATCTTTTCTAGTAGTTTTTTACACTGTAGATTTGGATGGCGAATTTGTGTTTAGCTTATCTGTTCTGTTCACGTATACAGCTTAATACACAAGAGAAAGAAGGATGAAAACGTTTATTTTTAAGCTAGAGTAACTAAATGAAGAAATGCATGTGTCAAGGATGGTAGGGAAATCTTGAATATTGCAAATAGGACCTTCTGAACTGTAATTTCCTGTCCTATACTAAAACTATTTCTGCTGTCTTTGGCTGCTTGCTGCATTGCCGCTACTCTCCACTGAAATGGATAGCACTTTCCGTGGACTGCCCAAATATATATTTCTGTATATTTTAGTAGCAGTTTTACCGTGTAAAGCTATTTTTTAGTTTACTACAAATTGTACTTTAAGATTGCTTCTGTACAGCTGGAAATATACTTAGAAAGACTTGGTAGATGGCAAATGTCATTCCTGTCATAGAGGAGCCATCTGTAATGCCACAAGAAGGCCAAGCTACTGGAAACAGGAGATTAGCTTGTTATGAAACATTTATTTTTATTAGTGGCATGATGCCTCATGTCATTACAGCCTACCTTAATTAATGTTTGGTTATAATGTCACTGTTTCAAAATATATTTGTTTGGGAAATCTTGACGTAACTAGAGTGTGTTGTATTTCTTATTATTAGATAATGTTAAGTGAAAGCCACTAGAAATACCTTTTTAAAAACTGAATTTAATCAAATAGTTGTCTGGATCCCAAATCACTGAAGTTTTATTGCTACAAGTGGCAGTTCATTTTATGTTCCCCAACTTTAAGGCATACATTTTATGGCCAGTAGGGGGAGGCACTGGCTCCTCTTATTTCTCAACATAAGTTTTCCATGTTCCCATTTAACTTGAATTAAAGAAACACTGTTTGCATTTATACTGTTCTGTTTACTGGTTTGGAAGGAATCTTATATCTCCTTAGCTCTACCACCTTGTTGTGTTTCACTTGAAAAGTAAGTGTACATTATGTGAACTAGCTATAAATGGCATCTGAAACTATTCTCTTACTCTGTCTGCAGTGAATATGTTCAGTCTTTAATTTTCCAAAAAAACTTCTTAAACAAATGATACAGTAGATAGGAAAATATGACCTGATACTTAGGTCCATATTTATCAGTTAATATTGGTGTGAGGTGTGGGGGGGAGAGGAAGCAATGTGGAGTTGCATTTTAATTTATAGATGTCGTATGGATATTTAGGAACCTTCAGTATTGAACTTTTCTATAATACTTGTTCTGATTGAGTTAATGAAATTTAGCTTTAAAGGCAAATGAAGTGTGATATATATTTTTATCTAGGATGTTACTGTGTACAAAACTTTATTTTCATAAGATTGTTATTTTAAGTCTTACCAATAAAGCATTTACAGTACAACCTCAGAGTTACAAACAAAAACCACATACCTCATTTGAAACTGGAAGTACACAATCAGGCAGTAGACCAAAAAAAAAGCAAATGCTGCTTAGTATAGTACTGAGTTAAACATAAACTACTAAAAAAAAAAAAAAAAGTAAAGGTAAAATATTTTTGGCAACGTAAGGAAATGGTTTCTGTGCTTGTTTCATTTAAATTAAGATGCTTAAAAGCAGCATTTTTCTTCTGCATAGTAATGTTTCAAAGCTGTATTAAGTCAATGTTCAGTTGTAAACTTTTAAAAGAACAATCATAACTTTTAGTTCAGAGTTACAAACAACCTCCATTCCTGACAAATTCGTAACTGAGGTTCTGCTGTATAACTGATTTATTTAAAATAAAACAATAGATAATCTCCTAATTAAATTCTTAATAAAAGTAGTTTAAGTATCAGTTTTCATAACAGCACTCTATTCCATCTTCATCTGTCGAGAGTACAGCGTATGCTTGGAAAACTGACAAATTGCTGAAGCCTGGTTAAATTTGTAAATGTAAAAGTTGTTTAGGCATATTTTTTAAAAAGTATAAATCTCAAGTACTTAAGACATTCTCTAACTTCACAAATAAAATTCAGAAGTGTTTTCCTTTATCAGTTTTTAAGTTAGTTCTCAGCTTGGACATTTGTTCTTTGAGGAAGAACGCTAGTTATACTTTATAGTTTTAAAATATGGAATGTGTTAATTTCATTTCTGACATATGATACTGATAAATAATTTGATGTGCTCACTGTGACCTCCCTTTGAAGTCAAAGGCCAAATTCCTGTTGACTTGAATGATGTAAGATTATGCTCTGTTGTTTATAAAGTAAGTCGTATATGTCATAGAAGTGTAAGAATTGTTTGACCTACCAAGATGAGTTACCCAGAACACTGATACTTGCTTAATTACTGGTGTGGGAGAGGGGGCAAATACTTTGTGAACTGTAGCCAGGGTGAGGTTTAAGCAATTATTAAACTGAGAGAAAAAAAATTTGAACTTAGCGTTCATGATGAGGAATATTAATGTAATAGCATGGAAATGCAATGACTGTCCTTTGTTCCTCTTTACCTTCCTCACTTAGGCCTGGTCTACACTACGGGTTTAGGTCGACTTTAGCAGCGTTAAACCGAATTAAGCCTGGACACGTCCACACAACGAGGCCCTTTCTTTCGACTTAAAGGGCCCTTTAAACCGGTTTCTTTACACCACCTCCGACGAGGGGATTAGCGATAAAACCGGCCTTTGCGGGTCGGAATTGGGGTAGTGTGGACGGAATTCGATGTTATTGGCCTCCGGGAGCTATCCCACAGTGCTTCATTGTGACCGCTCTGGACAGCGCTCTCAACTCAGATGCACTGACCAGGTAGACAGGAAAAGACCCGCGAAGGTTTGAATTTCATTTCCTGTTTGCCCAGCGTGGAGAGCACAGGTGACCACGCAGAGCTCATCAGCACAGGTAACCGTCATGGAGTCCTCCCAGGATCGCAAAAGAGCTCCAGCATGGACCGAACGGGAGGTACGAGATCTGCTCGCCATATGGGGAGATGAAGCAGTGATAGCTGAACTCCGTAGCAGTAAAAGAAATGGAAAAGTATTAGAAAAGATCTCCAAGGCCATGAAGGACCGAGGCCATAACAGGGACACACAGCAGTGCCGCGTGAAAATTAAGGAGCTAAGGCAAGCCTACCACAAAGCCAGAGAAGCAAACGGAAGGTCCGGGGCAGAGCCGCAAACTTGCCGCTACTACGTGGAGCTGCATGCGATCCTAGGGGGTGCAGCCACCACTACCCCAACCGTGTGCTATGACTCTCTCACTGGAGAAACACACAGGGAAGACGGTTCGGGGAACGAGGAAGATGACGATGGAGGTACTGTAGGTAGCTCACAGCAGCAAGGAAGCGGAGAAACCGGTTTCCCCAACAGCCAGGATATGTTTGTGACACTGGACCTGGAACCAGTAACCCCCGAACTCACCCAAGACCCTCAGGGCACACAGGAGACCTCTGGTGAGTGTAACTTTGTAAATATTTGTAAACATTACAAAAAAAA
>NC_048304.1:79443896-79458509 GCF_013100865.1 Trachemys scripta elegans | reverse complement strand
TAAAAAGGCGCGAATCTATTGTCTGCCGTTGCTGTGACGGGGGAGGGAGGGGCCTGACGACATGTACCCAGAACCGCCCGCGACACTGTTTTGCATCATCCGGGCATTGGGATCTCAACCCAGAATTCCAAGGGGCGGCAGAGACTGCGGGAACTGTGGGATAGCTGTGGGATAGCTACCCATAGTGCAATGCTCCGGAAGTCGACGCTAGCCTCGTACTGTGGACGCGGTCTGCCGACTAGAGCACCTAGAGCATTTTATTGTGTGGACATACACAATCGGCTGTATACAACCGATTTCAATAAAACCGGCTTCTATAAATTCGAACTAATTTCGTAGTGTAGACATACCCTTAGAGAGAACAGGACACCATTCTGTAAATGCCAGCCAGTGAGTCATTTTAGCATACTGTAGTAGAAACCTTGTCAATAAATATGGTACAGAAATCCATTTGCTTATTAAACTAAATTGCTTTGTCTGGTTAGGTCTTAGCTGGAGTATCCAATTTTGGTCACCAGTGTATAGAGAGGATGTAGAGAAACTGCAAGGGATCAGGTGAGCGACAAAGATCAAAGGGATGGAGTGCAAGCCATCTGAGCAAAGGCTGAAGGAATTGGGTATGTTTAGTTTGGAAAATAGGAGATTAAGAGGAGGGGACATGATAGTGACCTTCAGATACTTGAAAGGCTGCCATTAAAAAAGATGGAGAAAAATTGTTATCTGTTGCCACAGAGGGCAGGACAAGAGGCAGTGGGTTTAAACTACAGCATAGCAGATTTAGATTAAATCTCAGGAAAAACTTTCTAATTGTAAAACAATGGAACAGACTACCTAGGAAGGTTGTGGAAGCTCCTTCACTGAAGGTTTTCAAAAGGAGTCTGGATAGCCATCTGTCTTGGATGGTTCAGCCACAACAAATCCTGCATCTTGGCAGGAGGTTAGACTAGATGATCCTTGTGGTGCCTTCTAACCGTATGATTCTATGAAAAACTTACCAAGCTCAGACTTGAAGCCAGTTAGGATTTTTTTCCCCACTGCTCCCATCGGAAGGCTATTCCAGAACTTCACTCCTTTGATGGTTAGAAACTTTTGTCTAATTTTAAGTCTAAACTTGTTGATGGCCAGCTTATATCCATTCCTTCTTTTGTCAGCGTTGGCACTTAAATTAAAACTCCTCTCCCTCCCTGGTATTCATCCCTCTGATGTATTTATAGAAAGCGATCATATGTCCCCTCAGCCTTCTTGTGGTTAAGCTAAACAAGCCGAACTCTTTCAGTCTCCTCTTGAAAGGTAGGTTTTCCATTCCTCAGATCATCCTAGTAGCCCTTCTCTGCACCTGTTCCAGTTTGAATTCATCTTTTTTTAAACACGGGGGACAAGAATTTCATACTGTAGTCCCCTTGAGGTCTCACCAGTGCCTTGTATAATGGTACTAACACTTCCCTGTCTACTTGGAAATACCTTGCCTGATGCATCCTAGGACTGCATTGGCCTTTTTCACAGCCACATCACATTGGCGGCTCATAGTCATACCATGATCAACCAATACAAGCAAGTATGTCTTCTCTGTCATTTCCAACTGATGTGTCCCCAGTTCATAGCAAAAATTCTTGTTGTTAGTCCCTAAGTTCGTGACCTTGCATATTATATTATTAAATTTCAGTTCATTTCTATTACTCCACTTTACAAGGTCGTCCAGATCTTCTTGTATGATATTCTGGTCCTCCTCCGTATTGGCATTACCTCCCAGCTTTGTGTCATCTGCAGTTTTTATCAGTGCAGTCCCACTTTTTGTGCCAAAATCAGTAATAAAAATGTTAAATAAGATTGGTCCCAATACTGATCTGTGAGGAACTCCACTAGTAACCTCCTTCCAACCTGACTGTTCACCTTTCAGTATGACCTGTTGTAGTCTCCCCTTTAACTAGTTTCTTATTCACTTTTCAGTTCTCATATTAATCCCCATCTTCTCCAATTTAACTAATTTTTCCTGTGGAACAGTATCAAATGCCTTACTGAAATCCAGGTAGATTAAATCTACTGGATTTCCTTTATCTAAAAAATAAATTAATCAAATTTGATGTTTCAGCTTCAAAACAGAATATTTAGATAAAAATTCATTTAATTGAGAGTTCCAATCAGCTCTAATTAGAAGATAGCTTGCAACCTTGCTTTAATCAGAAAAAGTATTGCTGAAGGTTTTTGCCCTCCTTCTGCTGGAAAATTGTAACAATAATTGTAGAAACTAGCAGGCTAAAACCAATTATATTTATAAAATATTCCCAATGAGAACATCTCTTTCATGTCCAGGTCTTCAGTGTCATGTTGCTGAATCTTCAACCTGTACTGCTTCAGGGAAGTAGAACAGAGTTGTCCATAACTGGGAGGGCTGGGAAGCCGGGCTTCTCTGAAGACTTTTCAAACTACTGTTCTGTCTGCACAGAGCAGGATGGCATTGCAGCATATCCTGCTTCCGAAAGCCAGATCAGTTAGGTAAAGGGTTGGGAATTTTGAGCCTTGGCATTCCTTAGGGATCCCAGTTTGGCTACAGATTTTATTTTAGTGGCTTGGGTTGCTGTGTTGTTTTGTCTGGGCTTGGGGAGGATGGTGAATGGCTCTTTGAACATGGTTGACTAGCCTGCAGGATAGAAAAAAAATCTTTAAATTTAAAAATTGATTTTTTTTATTTTATTTTTTTTTAAACGTCATACCCTTTTATTTTTTTTAAGTCTATTTAAAATAAAATTTGAAATTATGGCAGTCAGTATTAAGGTCTTAACGGACTATAGTCTGCTAAAAATCATTTGAATTTAATTTAAAAAATACTAAGTAGTACATGTTTGCTGACAATTTTAAAGAAAGTTAGACTACTGAATTGTGGAATTACTAGCTAACCACATGGAACCAGAACCAGTTTTTGGCAGCGCTAGCTTCTTTTGTGGGTGTAGAGAGATTTTCTTCATTTCAGTTTATTCTACTAGTGCAGTTCATTCAAAGTTAAGATACTGATTGGGAGTTGAAAAAACAGGAAGACTTATTTTCTTTTTCTAATCTGTGACTAAAAACTAGGTGTGGAAAGATGAGATCTACTAGTTCTAAAATCTTGAAGGACATTGTGACTGGAAACCGTTGAATTGACTAACAGATAATAATTCCTTTATTTCATAAATCGGTTGGTTTTAAATGCAAAACGTGTTTTTGATAAGCTTACTTTTTTCTTATGTATCTAGCATAATTTTAACTAATAAAAATGAATTTAAATGGCTGTTTTATGCATTTTTAAATGAATTCCAGTTTTCATTCAACTAGAGCTTGACATAAACCACATAAAAATAACTCAATAAATGGAATATGGTCAGTGACTAATTTCTTAATATAATAAAAAGGAAAAATTAAGAATATGAATAAATGTTAGTTATATAATTGCTTAAATGAATGTGTATAGATCTAGTGTATTCTTCTGGTTAACGGAAAGACCAAATTTAGCGTAAAAGTGATATATAGCTGCAAGTCAACATGTTTTGATGATTACTGACTTAATGAGACTTAACCATTCCTTAGAAAAACAACACTGGTCTACAATTTTTGAGAAGTCGTCTGCTTCAGAGATAAAATGTGCTATTTATTATGTATATTGATGTGCTGAATTCAAATATGACAACTGATTGGCTACTGTTTCTAAGATATTTAAGTTTTTACATTTTATGTCTATGTATATTGTGTAGATAGTAGAGTTTTAATCATAAATTGTAAACCTAGGTCTTTTCATGTGTTTATGGTTGCTTTACATGATATTTCACCTGCCCTGTTTATGTAACACTTTAAAAATCAGCAAAAGGGTTATATAAATAAAATTTATTATGAAACAAAAGGCAAAAAACTATTATGTACATAGTTTAGTCCTATTCAGTGTCTACTCGGCGCTTCTTGGCTTGTCTCTTGTATTCATTAAATGGAGCATCTCTTGTCACTGTCCAGCAATAGTCCGCAAGCACTGATGGGCTCCATTTGCCCTGATAGCGTTTCTCCATTGTTGCAATGTCCTGGTGAAATGGCTCGCCATGCTCGTCGCTCACTGCTCTGCAGTTCAGTGGAAAAAAATCTAGATGAAAGTGCAAAACATGTATCCCTGACAAAGTCATTCAGTTCACCTTATATTATGAGGTGTGGTTCAGAGGAGGTGGATGGGAGAAAATGTGGGTCCTGTGACATTGATGGTTCAGGACCAGAAGTTTCATCCTCTTCCTCTTCCTCGTCTGACTCAAATGAGAATGATTCTGATGCATCAGGAACCGGCAGCCCTTCTCCGTGGGGTACTGGGCGTATAGCTGATGGAATGTTTGGATAATGCACAGTCCACTTTTTCTTCTTTGACACACCTTTCCCAACTGGAGGCACCATGCAGAAGTAACAATTGCTGGTGTGATCTGTTGGCTCTCTCCAAATCATTGGCACTGCAAAAGGCATAGATTTCCTTTTCCTGTTCAACCATTGGCGAAGATTTGTTTGCACAAGTGTTGCAGCATATGTGTGGGGCGCACCTCTTGTCCTGATCTCCAATTTTGCAGCCAAAATAAAGGTGATAGGCTTTCTTAACTATAGTGGTTATACTGCGCTTTTGTGATGCAAAAGTCACTTCACCACAAACATAGCAGAAGTTATCTGCACTGTTCACACAAGTACGAGGTATCTCTGCTCACTTCGGCTAAACAGAAGTGTGTCCCTTTGCAAAATCAAACACTGACAAATAAGAGAGCATGGCACTGTATGATTTCTAGAGCTGATATAGGGCAATTTATTCAGCAGATGATGTAAGCTTTGTTATGATTGCATCATCCATGACTTCTAGGAATAACATGATGCAATTCATATTCTGTATGTTGCAATACCAGCTTCAGATTGCATCATTCATTTTTTTGCCTAAAAAGCAAGTACTGTCCAAACCCAGTCATAGATCCAGTCAAAGATGTATTTGTCATTTCTGGTTTAAGTTGAGATCCCTTCCCTTTATAACTTCACTTATCCTCCGCCATCCCCAAGTCAAGGGTCGTATATACTGACCCAATAGCATATCTTGAAAACTAGAGCCAATCAACAATTTTAAGCATCATTTTCATTCTCAGTGACCCAGAATTAGTAAAGTTTGACTACATTTATTTCAGAAGCATTTTGGTTAAATAGATTATTTAAATTTAGGTTTCCTGGTTGCTGATTTAAATCATAACTGGTGATTTAAATAACTGAACTTTAAACTTGATTAATTTTAAGTTAATTTATTCACTTAAAACTTTACGCATGACAGAAACAGTTTCGTGCAGGGTGGGAGAGGGTGTATGGGTACTAGGGTAGGAATATGGCAAGGCTGGGTTATAGCAGATTCGATCTCTGCCATACCTAATTCTACTTTGTTTTTAGAGACCTTCCTTTTATAGTTCTAAGTTCTAGTGACAAGCAGCTAAGAATCAGGGACCACAAACGTCTCCCTGATCACTCTCCATCTCCACTGTACACAAGTTCTGTTCAGATGGGGTGTTGAATTTACACTTAAGTCTTTAGAGATGGACACATTTATATTCTCATAAGTATTAATTTGGCTAGTATTCCAGAAAATGTGAAGTATCAAAGGCAGTGGTTCCTAAAGTGCTTGAGCCCATGGGACTCTTTTTTTTTTTTCCCAAATGCATTTGTTTTTTTTCCTTTTTTAAATCAAATTGAGCTCTCATGCCTCCCTCCCCTTTTAAACTTCATAGATTCCAAGGTCAGAAAGGAGCGAGTTATATCTGGCACTGATGTGATCATCTAGTCTGACTCTTGTATAACACAGAAAGACCTCAAAGCCATAGAATGTCCTCAGAATAATTCCTAGAGCATATCTTTTAGAAAAATATTCAGTCTTGATTTTGAAATTTCCTGTAAACATGACCTTTGGTGAATTGTTCCAATTGTTAACTACCGTCATCGATTAAAAAAATTACACTTTATTTCCAATCTGAGTTTGTCTAGCTTCAACTTCCAGCCATTGGATAGTCTGCTATATTGAGGGGAGCCTATTATCAAATATTAGTTCCCCATGTAGGTAGTTATGGACTATGATCAAGTCACAGCCTAGCTTTCTCATTCTTAGGGCTGGTCTACACTAACGCTGTAAGTTCATTTAAGTCACACTAGTTCAGTTACATAAATTCCGTAACTGAGTTCGACATAACATAGGTTGATTTAGAACGGTGTTTACCGCACACTACGTCGACAGGAAACACTCTTCCGTCGACGTAGCTTCCGCCTTTTGCGGAGGTGGAGTAAAGCCGTCAACGGGAGAGTGCTCTCCCATTTACTTAGAGGGTCTTCAGCAGACCTGCTAAATCAACACCACTGCATCCATCGCAGCAGTGTGATTTACTCAGTAGACATGGCCTTAAGCTAAATAGTGTGAGCTCCTTGACTCTATCACTGTAAGGCATGCTTTCTAATCTTTCAGTCATTCTCTGGTTCTTCTCTGAATCCTCTTGGATTATAGATACAAGAACTGGACACAATATTGTAGTAGTGCTCTCACCATGCCAAATATCACTTGCTGCTACTTTGGAGAACTGAAACTGTGATAGACTAGCCAGGTGCAAGTTATCCTTGTAAACTGCTCTTGGCCAGCCTCAGAATAATTTAATATAATTTGTAGGGAAGGAAAAATAGGACAAAGTTTCTGTAAAAGTGCCTTGGACTATCAGCATCGAAATGTTTAACTTCATTCCACTTGATGCATTTCAAAGGTAAAATCCTTCTCAGAAGGACTAGAGAAATTAATTGAAACTACTATACGAAGTATGACTATTAGAGAACAATACTTTAAGATGCCTTCTGTGTTCTTCTGCTATGGTTAAAAAAGTCTTACTGTACTTCAAATGTTATTGATCTCTGCTGAAATTTTTGATCACAAAAGGATTACACTTAGGTAATTTTTCTGTAAATTAGGCTAACACACTTTGTATTTTAATAAATATGAGAGTTGGTAATTAGGTACGTCATTTAGTTCTGAGCTTTTATAAACACTCTTTTCCAGTCTTGGAAGTGGCTCTATTAAGTGAGCACAAATATACATTAGGATTTGAGTAGAAGGGTATTGTATTACTCTGTTGCCACTTAGTTTTCTGCTTTAAATTTTTATATACAAAATATTGAGATTTTTGTAAAAGTTAGCATTCAGATGTGTGGCAGGTGAGATGGGGTAAAGAGTTGAGGGTTGGAGAGTGGAGTGAACAACAATTGAGTTTATCAACAAGAAGGTGTAAGTGGGGAAATGTAGGGGGCTAAGTGATAGGAGTTGTGGACATTGAGTTATTGAAAGGGTGGAGATGTCGAGAGGCAAGTAGGTGATGTTTCAGGAGATGAGAGGGGGAACTTGGTTACAGAGAGATGAGAGAAGAAGCAATATTTTGCAAAGACAGAGTTGAGTGAATGGAATTATTGGTGGGTGGGAGGGTTGACCCAGGTTAAAAGTCAAACAAGGAAGTGAGACGGGAGGCTCAGATGGGCTGCCAGCATGGAAGCTGCTGAGGATAAACATCAGCGTTTGTGATGGAAGGGAGAACTAGATGTCAGTATTTGAGAAGTAGGTGAGTGTGAAGAAGTCAGGTGGGCAGGAGATAGGATGTAGTCATTGGGGCATGTGGAGAGGTTAGAGAAGGAGAGCAGATGAGAAACTTATTCATCTGAGCAGGAGGAGAGAGTTGAAGGGGGAATGTCTCATCATATTTTGGTCCATGTTCTCTTGAAATAAATTGGCACGATCCTGGCAGGCAGGGGAGGGTTTGAGATATTGTCAAAGGAGCAAAAAGGCAGCTGGGTTGTGATCCTGAGATTCAATTTAGCTGGAGAAATACAGTTGTTTAGCTTGGAAGATGGCAAAACTGAAGGGTGGAAGTTGGTCTGGTCATAGGATTTTCACCAGAGATTTTCTACAGCAGAAGAACAGGAATATAGGAAGTGGATGTTGGGGGTGAGCGAGAGATTGTTGGAGTTGAAAGGCGGACCTCACAATAAAAGAGAGGAACAGAAATGTCAAGTGTGGAGTGGAGTGAGGAATGGAGAGAATAAACAACCATATCAATGGAAGAAAAGCGTAGAGAGGACTGAAAACAGATAAGAAATCCTGAATGCTGATAGACTAAAAGTCATGGGAAGGCCAAGAGACAGGGCACGAGGGAGGGGGCTGATGGTTGATGTTGAAGAGAACAGGTGATGGTTGGGGGAGGAAGGAAATGAGAAACAGCAAGATCAAAGGAGAGGGCAAGTGCTTGGTAGACCAAGTCAGGTGAATGGCTCTTTTGGTAAGTGGGAGAGTTGAACAAGGGCTGCAGGTTAAATTAAGACTATAGGGCAAGGAAACATGCAGCTAAGGGGTCAGATAGGTCATCAACATGGATGTTGAAACTACTGAGGCTGATTGTGGGAGGTTGTGAGGAGAGGAACTGAGAAATCCAGGAGTTGAAATCAGAGAGGACAGCTGATGGGGAGGAATTGGATGGATAGTAGATGATGACAAGATGGAGCGGGAAGAATAGACTGTAGTGCTGTTCAGAAGAGAGTGGGAAGGAGGTGGAGTGGGAGGGGTTGGAAACAGCAGGAATTGGAGAGGAGAAGCCCCACACTCCCACCACAGTTTGATCCAGGGCATGGAGTATGAGAGAAGGAGATGCTTTGTAAGAGAGGGCAGCTGCAGAGGCAATATCAGACAAAGGGATCCAGGTCTCTTTGAGAGCCAGGGCCTGGCGGGAGCAAGATTTGAAGTCATAGATGAGAGGGTTTTTTTAAGAAATGGGAGTAAACATTTCAGAGACAGCAAGAGAAATGCAAGGGTGAAGGAGGATGGGTGTGAGGTTATGAACAGAGGCAGGAGAAGGGCAGACTTGGTGGAGAGGGATGGGGAATGAGGCAATGTCACCAGAGGTCAGAAGAGGTGGCAGAAGGTGTGGATGTGGCATCTAGATTTGTGCTGGTGGGTCATCAGAGCCGTGGGTGAGTGGCAGATGGACAAGGGCGAATACATACAACAACAAAAAAAAATAGGAAAATGATTTGAAGGTACACTAGTAGGTACCCTTAGGTAGCTGGAGTCATGGCCGATCTGAACCCACCTCTCAGACAAGGAGATATGGCCAGGCTGACCCACTTGAAAGATCTAAGTGCGGAGGGGCACTCCAGGGTAGGGACTGGTTTCTGGCACTGGCAGAAGTTCCCCCTGAGGTAGCCTGACTGTGGTGTGATGTGATTTTCATTGAGATTGAGCAGGTATTTCAGATTAATTTACTGAAATTCTTGTATTTAATTTTATAATCTATACTGTACAAAATGCAATTGTTTATATATAAAATAATAAATATTTTGTTTTGTGTTCTCTAATTTCCCCAGGTATATGTGGAATTTGATGACCTTGAATGGGAAAAGCGAGAGTGGGTTAAGGTTTATGAAGATTTTGCAGCCTTCTTGGTGGAGTACCAGCTGGTCTGGGCAAAAAGAAAGGACCCTAGCCAGACTCAGGGATCAAAGATCAAACAAATTCAATGGCCTGCATTGGTAAGATATTTGAACTGTCATTTTAAGTTGTTAAACACATAATGTTACTAAGAAATAGTTTAATTTATTGTAATTACCTTGATGTTGGAAGTTAGTTGTTTTCTTGTCTGTCAGTCTTGACTCCGCTGGTCGAGCAAGCTCATGTGAAAGGATGGGGATTCCGTGATACTAGTCATTCATTTTAATTTAATTTTTGAGGTGATGCAGACCATGATAAGTTTAGTATCTCCTAGTGATTATAATAAAACTGATAACACCTCTCACAGTCAGAGCAGTTTGTGTTAATTAAACTAGTAGTACCATGTTGCACTGGTACAGAGAGATTGGAGTTGGGTTAACATCTTGCATCCCAGAGCTTGTCACTAAGGAGGGCTGAGGAGGCAGTGTAATTCGAATGGAAATAGCAGCATACCTAGGAGTTGTGTCAAGACCCGTAGAGATGACAGGTGAGTATAGACCCATTGAATCAGTGATAAAATAGTCAGTTGCCTTTTCTCTGAGGTGAGAACTGTATTCCTCTGGGTAACTGGAGTGACACTCAGATGCTGAAGCAGCTGAGAGGGTTAAAGATGGCTTTTTAACCCTGTTTACTTAGAAAGCTGTGATGAGGATCTGATGAGGTCATCTAAAAGAGGGACAGACATAGATCCGTGTCTTCCTCAGAGAAGCTGGTAGCACATCCAGGATTTTCCTAAAGACCCAAGTTGAGCCCGATTGAGAGAATCTTGTATTGAAAATGTTTTCCATAGTAATAGAAGTGTAGAAATCTCCTGTAACTTCTCAGACTGGAATGTGAAAGGAGAACTCCAACAAGCGTATCAATACCACGAGTCTTGGGGATGCTTATTCATGATATGATAGTGATTTTAGTGTCTCCATCTGGAATGTCAGTCTTATGGTGAAATTGTTGAGTGACCTGTGATCTAAGATGGCCTCAAATCTCCATTCTTCTGTGGAACCATAATGAATATGTTCTATAAAACCTTTGTGTTGATGGGGCAGGCTCTATTATCTCAGTATTGATGAGGTGGGAAATTCTTATGGTTTTTCCCTTATTTTGTCCATGTAAGTCAGTGCGCAAGCTCACCAGCCAGGGAAAGTAGAATAAACCTCCCAACAATCATTTAGTCCATGTCACTTTTTCAGGGCTGACTTTATTATTCCCAAAAGATTCAAAAAGCTCAAAATATTATAAATACTGGGTGCAGGAGGCCTGTCCCACTTTCCAATGTCTGGTAAGGGAGAGCGCACACCTGTTCCTTTATGCCTCCTGTCAGATCTACAGGGAGGAACCTCCCTTGGGGACTTACCTCAACTCTCATCTAAAAGCATTCTTTATACAGTATTCAGGAGGCATTCATGTGGTTCTAAATCAGCTGCCTCTTCATCATGTGCCCTGTTAAGCAGTTGCTGGAAGTTGTAGATTCCAGTCTTAAAGTTCAAGCCTTGTAACATGTTGGGAAGTGCATATGCACCCAAGGACCAGCAACCTAGTCAAGGTGAAGCAACTTAAATGGGGAATTCTGTATGGGGTAAAATCTCTAAAGCCAACTCCTCCTTCCCACAGATCAGGTCATCTCCTTGAAGTTAAGTGTCCTGTAGTTGTAGGGAATGCTTGAAGCGGAATGTATTTCCAGATTACCACTGCCTCGAGTTTCATGCCTCCCTAGTTGAAACAAGACCTTTTTGTTTTGCCTGGTGTTAAGTTTTTGGCTTTTAGAAAATTAGTAGTTTTGACTTGGCTAGATGATTGTATGGTTTTCTTCCGTTCTTGGCTGTGGCCATCATTTTGTGCATGTGTTCACCACACTAATTCCCCTTATGTCCTCCTCTCCATCCCAAGTACTTTGGGTCCTCACATGCAGCCTTAATCACATTGCCAAAGGGAGGACGGGAAAGGACACAGCATTTCTTGTTGAGTTTAACTGAAATGTTTGTCTGGGACACCTATTTTTGTCTGCCTCCTGAGTCCTCTGTGTGGTGTAGAAGCAGTTTTAGATCTGCTAGCACTCTCTAAAGTATTTGATCAAATAGGTGTTATGGGAGCAGCTTCTCATTGGACCGAGTATCAGAGGGGTAGCCATGTTAGCCTGTATCCACATAAACAATGAGGAGTCTGGTGGCACCTTAAAGACTAACAGAGGAAACTCCATGCATCTGAAGAAGTGGGTTTTTTACCCACGAAAGGTTATGCCCAAATAAATCTTAGTCTTTAAAGTGTCACCAATTCCTCGTCTTCTCATTGGAGGTTTTTCAGCTTTGGCTTGGTCTAGTTGAGCTAGCTAAGGAGCAGGAAGGGGCCTTCTTTCTTCCATTCTTCATAAACATTTTTGTTTTCATTGGCTTATGTTTTCTGGATCTGTAGTCAGGTGATGAGTCTGAGAAGGAAGGCTTGACTGACAAAGGTGAAGTTGCTCTTCTATTTTCTTTCTCTTTTGCTTTCTTTCTGCCAAAGGAGAATTTTCTTCCACACCAGTTAGTTTCTGGTTTAGGTATTCAGAGTTTAAGTATTTTGTTTTTTAACCCCGTCTCAGATAATTTTAGAACAGCATTTCTCAAACAGGGGTCCGTGGATCCCTGGGGGTCTGCAAGGGAACTCCAAGGGGTCCATGGGCCCCGCTCATCAAATTCTCCCCTCCCTCCCAGCGCCTCCTGCATGCAGGGGGGAGGAGAGGGGATGGGGACGCTCGTGAGAGGGGGCGGAAAGAGGTGGGGAAGAAGAGGGGTAGGGGTGGAGCGGGGGCAGGAAGAGGTGGGGAAGGGGTGGAGTGGGGGTGGTGCCTGGGGCTGAGCAGGGGAGGTTTGGGGGTCTGCAGCAAAATTTTAAATGAAAATGGGGGTCCTCAGGTTACTAAAGTTTGAGAACCGCTATTTTAGAGAGCTTTTCTTTCTCTTTAGGGCCCTTTTTTCTTTAACATGGTTATTTTCCTTTGACCTCTCCTTGCCTTTGGAGGTTTAGGGTGGATGGTGAAGATTTCTAATGATTTCTCATTCTCCTTGATTGGGAATTGCAAGCTTGATCCATAAAGGAAAAAATAATTGGAGTTCACAGTCCCTGGTTCAGGACTGTTTAGAATGAGGGCTTTCTTTGACCATGATGCAGAGAAGTAGTATATATCTTGCCTGTCTGAACTGCTATTATGTTGCTCAGGGGAGAGTTATAGAAGCTTGTTGGGAACTTGACCTACCTATTATCTGGGAATTTTGTGCTCCTCTTATTGAAGGCTGCAGAGTGATGTAACTCCAAAGTGTGTGTGTGTATGTGTAATCAAACATTGCTCCGTTTAGCATACCTGAGCCACAGTCTGAGGGCAAGCGGGGAGAATGCTGCTCCAGCAATAATTTTATCTTGGGACCTGAAGAATTCCCTAAAAAGGCCAAACCATTGTCCCATTCTTCCCATTCTCCTCCATAGGTAATCCAAATTTGAGGAGAATTTTAAAGTAATTTAGAGAATTTTAAAAGTGAGTCAGGAGGATGGCTAGCTGGCCCTGACTCAAGTCAGGCAGAACATTAGAGTGGGGGAGTAATGGGAAGAGCTTGTGAAATGTATCAGCAGCCCTATTAAGGAAGTATCTGCTATTTGCAAATTAAATCCCGAACTTGGCTATGTTAAATCTAGCTTTGCTTCTGAATGACCAGATAGCAGTGATGGCCACTAGATGCTTTCATGCTTTGCAAGAAGAGTGCAACCTCTTCTCAGACCTTTCCATAGTTGTTGTTACACACACAAATACTAAGTCAAACACTCACGTTAGGAAATGCCAGAATTAAGGTTGTGTGTGCAGTCTTAATTCAGCCTTTTTATGCATATGCATTACACTAGTCTTTAATTGCATGATCACATACCATTTTTCCCCCCCAGGACCCTTCAGTGCTGACTTAATGAACAGCTATTCAAAATTTTGTCCCCTTTTCATGGTTCAGTTTATGGCACCACATCTTATTTCCCGCATACTGTTCAAACCCTGCTCTGACCAGAATTGTTAATTTTCTCATGGGCTTTTCTGTGTTGCTCATCACAGTAGTATCTGACTGCTTCATAAATTCTAATGCATTTATTTTCACAGCGTCCCTGTAAGGCGAGGTGCTGCTGTTATCCCCATTTTACAGATGGGGATTTGAAGCATAGAGAAATCAAAGTCAAAAGTGTCCAGTAATTTTGGTTGCTGAATTTGAGACACCTAGGACCTGATTTTTCAGAGTTTATAGCATTGTATAGCACTTTATATGTTCAAAACACATATCCCATTGACTTCAGTTGCTTTGTTAGTGCTCAGCACTTCTGTAAAGCAGATCCCAGGGTTTCAAGTTAGATACTCAGAACATAAGGAACATACAATTAGTCGCCAGTGGTGAACATCCTGACCATAGGCTATTGCTGCACTACAGAGATTACAGCAACTGCTGTATTGCTGCTAATGCAGATGTTCTAAGTTGACAGGAGAGAGAGCTCTCCCATCCACTTAATTACTCCAACCCCCATGAACAGCGGTAGCTTCTACCACCAACATAGCGCTGTCCACACAGGTGCTTACATTGGTATAACTTACGTCGCTCAGGCTTATTCACACCTCTGAGTGACGTAACTTATACTGATGGCTAAATCCTGTGCCCCAATGAGTGGAGGCAGGGGGAGGAGTCTGGGGAGTGATGCAAAAATAGCAGAAAGGTATCTGGGATCAAGAACATAGATTCAATTAAGTTGGTGAAGTAGAGTTGTTTAGTTAGGAAGATGGCTGAACTGAATAAGGAGACAACTAACCTTTAGTAGAGGAAGTTAGCCAGGTTCATGGGATCTCTGCCAGACATCTTGTGTGTGGATAATTAATTACTAGAGAGGAATGGTACATTTTTGCTTTTTTTGCAAATATTTGTTGACAGCAGAGGAATAGTCAGACTTACAAATCTTGGATTCTATTCTAGGCTCTGGTGGGGAGTGTACTTTAGTGGGTACACTCTTTTCTGCCCATTTTCCCAAGTAGTAGTAGTAGATTTAAAGGAAGTTGGACTCTGCCAAGCTGGAAAGTTAAATTGGAAACTCTA
>NC_048304.1:79407548-79439133 GCF_013100865.1 Trachemys scripta elegans | reverse complement strand
CTGTGGTAGCTGCTATACAAACACAGAACAGAAAGACCGTCCCTATCCCAAGGAGCTTCCAATCTATAAGACAACAGGATAAAAATTGATACAGACAGATGAGAGAGTACAAGCAAACAATGAGGCAATATTGGTTGGCATGATAGTGGTCTCTTCACGGTAGCAGCCTAACTATTGTCAAGGTTTTTGTAGCATAGTTCCCTGATCTATCGGTTAGTTATTATTTAGAGTTTCCAATTTAACTTTCCAGCTTGGCAGAGTCCAACTTCCTTTAAATCAGACATGGAGTTATTACTATGCGGAGGGCCCTGTGCACACGGGAGAGAAAATCACTGAGGAAAGATTTTTGAATCTGTAATGTAGTTTTCAGTTGTATTAGCACTGTAGCAGTGTGCAGACTCACCCCTGTGGCACCTCCTGCTGGTCGTCTCGGGAATTAGCTCATTTCCAGCCTTGGAGAGCCCATTGCACGCCGGTGTCCCACTGCTGCTTGGCCCCAGTGTCCCTCCCGGACTTGGTGCCCTGTTGTCTGGGGTGCTGCCCCCTGGCAGTAACCCCTCACAGCTCTGGGTCTCCCCCTCCCAGGGGAACCCCCACCCGCTATCCCCACTTCGCCTCAGTGTTAGGCTACTGCCCAGTCTCTATCTAGCCCCCATTCACTGGGGCAGACTGCAGTATAAGCCACTGATCACAGGCAAAGGGGTTTGGACCTGCTGCCTCTGGCTGCCCTCTGCAACTCAGTACCTAATAGGCCTTACCAGGCTTGCAGCCTGGGGCTTTCCTAGGCCGGAGCTCCCCGGCTCCCTTGACCTTTCCCCAGCCCTGCTCCACTCTAGGCACTTGGATAAGCTCCCTGCAGCCAGGCCCTTCTCTCTCTGAATGCACAGAGAGACCTCTCCTGGGCCTCTGGCTCACAGCCTTTTATAGGGACCAGCTGGGCCTGATTGGGGCATAGCCCAGCTGTGGCTACTTCCCCAATCAGCCTAGTTTTTCCCTGCCACAGCCCTCTTCCTGGCTGTTTTAAGCCCTTCAGGGCAGGAGCGGGTGTCCACCCCGCTACAAGCACATTTAGCAATATCACAAAAACTACAAACCAGCAAAGTAGACTAAGGTGGTACACAATGTGTAGCACAATATTGTCTGAGTGGTGAGCACTGGAAGCATTTGAGTTAGACCACCCTTCATTTGAACAAGAGGACACCATTAATAGGACGACTTTGTGAAGGCCACTTGACTTCTGAATTTGACAGTCTGGATTTGTTAATATTTCAGTCATTCTGCAAATCCCACCTCTCCTTGAAGGTATTTGAGGAGGCAGGATTGGTTGATGGACTGTTAAACTGGGTTTGTGGGGGAAAAAAATTGATCCATTAATATGTCTGATTAGTATATTTTCTACTAGATTTGTTTTTATTTTGTGAAGTGCCAAGAGTTTAATACTACACATGTTTAAAAAAAAAATAAATAAAACTGCTTCAAAGGTTTTGCCATAAATTTGGTATGAGTTCACATACTCTTGGAATATATCAAACTCATAATCTGAGTGTTGATTTAATGTTTCAGTCTGGTCCATGGGCCGAAGTACAATTTTGGCTTTCTAGAGATGTTTTGCATACTTGTCTGACTGCAGAAAGTTTCTGTTCAGTTAACAAAGTTAAATATTGCATGTAAAGACAATTAAGCACATTTTAAAAAGTGAATGCATTATGTAACGTCTTTCCCTCTATATGTGAACTTACCCTCATGCATTCCCTCTCCTCTTGATCTGCTCCTTATATGCATATGTATGTGCACACAACTTTGTAAATACCTTGCTGCCCCCCCCCACCCCTCCCAAAAAAAAGAAACCCCAAAACACACATTAGGCATTTTTCTTATCCTGCAGAAGCAGCATGAGAAGTTCTCTGATCTTGGCCTACTCCTTCAGAGTAGGCGGAGTAGGAGGAGGAAAAGAAGCCAATTCCTTTTGATCTTGGTGCTTCTGGGCTCAGCTGAAGAGGCGACAGCAAAGACTGGATTGGGGGAGAGAAGGAACTAGTCCCCTGAGATTGGTAGTGACAATAGTAGGAATGAGAAGGAAGCAGTGCAGAAGAAAGAGCCACTCCCCTGCATCCCATGCTGCACACCATGGTGATATCAGGGTCTGCTTTGTGGGGAGGAAAAGGAGGCTGTCCCCTAAGAGTGGTCTTGGGGGGTTTGGAGAGATGCCACCTCTTTGATCCTTACTGTACAGGGCTCAGTGGTGTTGCAATAGCTCTCTGGCTGCTGCGCTAGGGAACAGGGAAAAGATGCTTATTTGCCTGTGCCCAATCAAGCATAAGCTCCCTCCTCAGCTCTTTGCACTTAGACCCTTCTCCTTTTGGCTTCTTTGAATTGCAGATCAGTCAGCTGCTGGCCAGATTCTGTTGAAGACTGCAGTAATCTGCAGGCTGGATGAAAGTGTCCTGTGAGATGGATCTGGCCCATAGGTCATGGTGCTTGACACCTCCAACTCTTGTATGTCAGTTTTAAAACATCCAGTACAAATAGCTCTGGGCACTTCTTGCAAAATTAAAGAAACATACTATATCCTGTAAGTTTCAAGATTTAACACAATCAGTCATAATTCCCATAAATCCTCACACAATTCCCAGCAGGCTATTCAAGCAACATATAACCCACTCCCTCAACAAACAGTTGAGAGAAAAGGATTGTCTTTGCAAAAAGTCCGGTAGGCTAACTAACCTTGGCTTTGGTGGACCAAGCAGGGAAATGAATGATGAGAGAGAGAAGTAACAGAAGTGTTGTCTGTTGCTACTGGCTCCTACTGTTTATATCTGGAATAGCGATAATCATGTCTGTTCCACATGTCTTTGTTTCCAATTTGTCTTTCTCTACTGGCAGTGCTCTTTACTGGGAAAGATCTTAAAAATGAGGTATTTAAAAACCTACTACCCCCAATATCCTAAACTGAAACACTTCAAGTGCTGATACCTGTGCATATTCTGCTGTTGGTACTCATGTGCTTGAGACCAGAGAATTCTAGCAAGCAGCATCCATTGGTCTGCTCCTGTGTTGTTGCTCTCCTTGTGCTCTGTGATGAGGTACAGACCAATGCCTCTCCAGTTCCTTTTTACCGCTACATGGCCTGAGTCAGAATATCTGGTGTCCAGACCTGATCATCTTAGATATGTTTTCTTGTAATTATTTCAAAGTTGATACAGTTAGTTGTTTTTGTTAGTAGTTTTAATAAGTTTAGATAGTAATTAGTTAGAATCGCTACCCTGGGGAATTCTCTGATCCACCAGCGTGAGACTGATGTTGTCCGCAGGCTTCTGGGCTTTAAGAATTTCGTCTCCTGCCCCTGGTGCTGTTTCTCCTGCTTTGGGGAAGCTCATATCTCTGCTAAGTGCAGTATCTGACACAGCTTTCCCAGCTGAACGTGGTAGGTGAGAGCTCCCTGGCTTTGGAAACCCTAATGCGAATGCACCATGAGGTCCCAGTCAAATTCAGGCTGGGGAGACCCCTTCCCCCCGTACATTGGTCTGAGACTTCGAGGAGTGCACCTCATAGCTAGGTGTCAAATTCGGGAGTGGGAATGACTAGAGTGAACGACCCTTCAGCTGGGCCTTTTCAGGAGAGTAAGGGCATTCTCATAAGCATAAAAAATGGGTCCCCTCCTAGATCCCTTAAGAGAAGGGATCCCTCCATGACCACATCTAGGTTGGCTAAGTCCTTGCACCCAGAACACAAGGTCTTCCGAAGTTTTGTCTCCTTGATAAGAAGGTAAATAGGAGCAAGGCTCCTTCAGTACCTCTCCCCACATAGTCATTGACACTATGGTACCAGCTGAGCTCTGGGAGATGAAGGACTGTGAACCATCGGTTCCAGTGATAACCATGTAGTTGGAGGCTCCTTCACCAGTGGTACCGTCACAACCCCATAAAGAACTGCCAGTTATTAAGAGTTCCTTTATGATGACTCAAGTGGCATGAGGTGACAAGAGAGAGAGCCTCGTAGGGCTGCAGTATCCTACATCACTCCAGAGGATATCTTCATCCTGCCAGACCTGCAATCTCCCCTCTTGTTAGTTCTAACTATGACCAGGGAGATTCAGACACATAGGAGAAGCCCATCTCCCATTCCATCCACTGGCTGCAGCTATCTGACAGTGGTACTAATGTCACACCAGTGGAATCAGACCCAACCTTTTCATCATTGGGAGAGTTGGACATACCAGTGGAACCATCTTTCCCTTCACCAAGGGAGTTGAGCCCAGGCAAGGGATTAAGAATCTCCTATTATGAGTCTTGTCCATCCATTCAGGTATCCCCTTTTAAGACCAATGATACCCAATGCCTTGGGGACCATCACAATCTACTTTTGACCCCCATGTTGGCTTTACTGGGGGCCATCAGACCTATATGCACGGTATCTGGAACCTATGCGATCCAATAGGGAGTCTTACCATCCCTCTTTTCTAAAAGGCCATAAGAACTTCCTGAGCCATTGAAGAGGAGGAAGATGAACTGGATTGGCCAGAACCACCGATATCAACAGGTATTTAAATTTCTTCGCCTTGTGAGGCAGTTGCTCTTGCCTCGACAACCACACACAGTTCTAAGAGCTGCTTTGGAAAGTAAGGTAAGAGTTCCAAATCCCCTTAGAGGAGGTCCAGATCTCACAACACAAGTTCCTGGACATCTTATAGCCTATAGGATCTAGCCGAATAGCACTCCCAGTCACCAAGGCCATACTGGAACCAGCAAGAACTATGACACATGCCAACCACTTGTGCCCCTACCCCTTAGAGTACAGAAATGTGGAACTTTGTCCTGACTAAGGGAGTGGAATTCTTGTTCTCCCACCCTATCTCAAACTCCCTAGTCCTCCAAGCAGCCACAAAAAGGTTTGAACAATGCCACCCAGAGGCCATCCCTGCAGATAAGGAGGCCAAATGTTTAGGCCTTTATGGGGGGAAAGTCTACTATTTAGAATTTCCAACTACCACTTGCTTCTGGCAAAATACAAGTTTTTGAATTATCCTAAGTTCCTGGACTTTAAAGACAAATTACCCCCAGGAGGATCATAGAATCATAGGATGGGAAGGGACCTCGAGAGGTCATTTAGTCCAGTTCCTTGCACTCATGGCAAGACTAAGTATTATCTAGACCATCCCTGACAGGTGTTTGTCTAACCTGCTCTTAAAAATCTCCAATGATGGAGATTCCACAACCCTCCCTAGGCAATTTATTCCAGCGCTTAACCACCCTGACAGTTAGGAAGTTTTTCCTAATGTCCAACCTAAACTTCCCTTGCTGCAATTTAAGCCCATTGCTTCTTGTCCTATCCTCAGAGGTTAAGGACAACAATTTTTCTCCTTCCTCCTTTTAACAGCCTTTTATGTACTTGAAACCTGTTATCATGTCCCCTCTGTGTTCTGTTTTGGAACAAACCCAATGTTTTCAATCTTCATTCATAGATCATGTTTTCTAGACCTTTAATAATTTTTGTTGCTCTTCTCTGGACTCTCCAGTTTGTCCACGTCCTTCCTGAAATGTGGCACCCGGAACGGGGGACAATACTCCAGTTGAGGCCTAATCAGCGCAGAGTAGAGCAGAAGAATTACTTCTCGTTTCTTGCTTACAACACTCCTGCTAATGCATCCCAGAATGATGTTCGCTTTTTTTTGCAACAGTGTTACACTGTTGACTCATATCCCAGATCCTTTTCCGCAGTACTCCTTCCTAGGCAGTCATTTCCCATGTTGTATGTGTGCAACTGATTGTTCCTTCCTAAATTCCTAAAGAGAATTATACCAGATGATCACAATTCTTAGAACAATATAAGATACAAATTGGGATGCCCATTTAGACAGTCCTTTAAATGGAAGGACAGATGTATCTATCTCAGACCCAAAAGAAGGGAAACAGGTACTCATGGACATGGGGATAGGCAAATCAGCTCAAGAACAATCTGAACAGGATCAAAGCCATCAGTCCTAAAAAGTCACCAAGAAATCCTGCACGAGTGTGATCAAAGAGAGCCAGAATGGTTCAAAAAGATGCATCATCAGGACAACAGGACAGACATGAGAGCCCAAGAAACTGTCTAGATCCAGAAGAAAAAGATTAGTATATGGCGTAAACACTGCAATAAATGATGTACGCTATATCCAGGTAGTTATAAGAATAAAGGGATATAGTTAAATTGAGACTGGCTGTCTAGCAGCCAGGATCTTTTATGTGGATACAGTATACTTAGTGGGTATAAAATTATAATTAAATTGATGTTGTGTTTATGTATTATAAACACATTTAATAATGAAGTAGCAGGAGATGCAGATCTCCCCTATTGAAGAAAGTTTGATTTTGAAGTTCTACATTTTAATGTTTTTGTGAGAATCATTTGTGGAGGACAGCTTTAAGAATAAGTGAACTGAAAGATGGTATAATCTCATAATGCCTGATGTTATATAGATATTTGATAAGATTAGATGAGATTTGTTTCTTTTAAGAATTAAAAGCAAACCCTTCAGCAGATAACTAACACACCCAGGGAGGAAGTAAGGAGAGTTCGGGTTCCTACAGCTAGAGGGGATTGGGTAACAATGCAGGAAATGAATAGAAAGGGAGGGAAATGGGATAAGAGAACAAAAACAGGTGTTAAATATGTTTTTTTTAGAAAAAAAATTAATTAAAAACCTAGGGCTCAGAATTTAAAAATTTATGGTAAATCAGACTCAGCATCAGGGTACAACAATATAAGTATAAAAAAAAAGGACAAGCAATATATGTGAGGTTTAACATGATTGTGTGTATGATGGGATCTCTGTCTAAACATGTCTTTAAAGAAAAGGTAAAGATGTAATGTTAAAAGCAGCCACATTACAAGGGGTAATGTTCTGTCTGACATAGTATTCAGGGATAAGTTTAGTTGAGGGGAAGTTAATGTTAAGGGGATGAACAATCCAGTAAAAAGGAAATGGGTATTTTGCTTGCAACAAAAGGATTTTCTTAATATCTATTTCAAGAAACGCCCTTGAGGAAAAATGCTAAATATCCGATTCTTCTTTGATGCCCCAGTGGGTGCTCCACTTTAAGTGCGTGTGCCTTCAGATGCCTTTAATTGGAGATTTTCGGTAGTAATGTCCATCTGGGCCGCACATGCACAGGAATCGTCTTGCGGTGTCGTTGGCACCTCATCCAGCACGCGCGTGACCCTACACCAGCACCACCCCCGTTCCTACTCAACCGTCCTTGGCCTGAGATGGAGCTCCATGGTGGTGTCCTAATGTCCTTCAACAACGATAACCAATTAAATTAGATAGTAGAGTTTAGTAGTTAAATAGCGTAGTTAGTATTAGAATACCTAGTTAGCGCCTAAGTTAAAAAAAATCTTTTCATTGTTAACTTCTTCTGTAGCGTGAAACCTATCCCCGCTACAAAATGCTTGGTTCTCCAGTATTTAAGAGATGCAGTTCATGCCGCAAAGCCATGCCTGTCTCCGATGGGCATTCGCTCTGTGTCTGTTGCCCTGGGGAGTCGCACAACCCTCAGAAGTGCGCTCACTGTAGCAACCTAAAAGCCAGAGTCAGATGTGACAGAGACCTATGCCTAAAACTGATACTAATGCAAAAATCAGTTCAGCCAACCTCAGACATGGGACAGCAAATTTCTTCTTCAGGTGGCTCCCTGGGCACAGCCTCAACTACAGAGGGCAGCCAGTCCTCCAAAAATATGAGGAAAAGAGCCACAACCTCCAGATGGAAAGAGACAGAAAAAGAAGTGGTCTCCGACCAGGTTGCTGTCCCTGGTGCTGACCTCCACAAGAATGAGCATGTTTGATGATCTGGGCACTTCCAGCACTGTCCGCACCGGGACCTCTGCTGAGCCCCACCACAAGGAGAAGGAGTTGAGGCTCAAACGTGCCTCCTCCTCAGCAGCACTGTCCAACTGGTGAGAGAGACAGTGCTGAGGCCATCGTCATTGGTCATGCCGCTGCCACCAGCACTGAGAACTCTGTTGGCACCAAATGACAGACCCAAGATGGCACCGACCACTCTGATCAAGACGACACATAAGCCATTGACACAGACACCAGTACCATATAAATCAATGGCATCGACACCGACGGTACTGAAATCGACAATACTGCAGCAATTCTTACAACAGAAAGACATTGCAATCTCCCCGGTACTGCGGTCACCCCTGTTCGGCACCAATGGTTCACCTGAGCGTGCTAATATACAGCAAACAGTATCGCCTATTGCCCCACCTATATTGAGCGATAAGGACAATGATCAGGATGAAAGTCTCTTTTCGTCTCAACACTCTTGACTCATTGAACGGAGGCCACCTTGGGGACCCCTGACACCCAAAATCCAGTACAGACAAGATGTACAACCTTGATATGAGCAGCCTTGGATGTTCTCACCTATGCTCTTCCCGATGCAATGGGACCCTTGAGCAGAATATAAGGCTCATACTAGACCCACGACTCGAACCAGGAGCAAAATCTGGTCACCCCCTCCCCATCCCCTAGCCAGGAGACTTCAGAGGTAGTGGAGGACACAGAAGAAGGGAGAGAAGGCACAGACCAAGAGGTCACATCACCTGCACACAATTCATTGTCATCCCCAGATGAAGCCGTAATGCCACCACTCCCTACCACATCTGATGACTTCAAACAATTCCAAGAACTATTTAAATGAGTAGCCATCAACCAAAATATCCCACTGGAGGAGGTGCAGGAAAACCAGTATAATTGTTATACATCCTCCACACGTCTTCATCCTCTAAGGTAGCTCTCACGATAAATGATGTCATCATAGAACTGTGGGAGACTATTTGGCAAACACTGGTGATGGTACCACCAACATGCAAAAGGGGGGGACAGAAAATATTACATCCCTGCCGATGGGATGGATATCCTGTTCTGTCACCCACAATGCAACTCTCAAGTGGTCTAAGCCACTAATCAACATTGCAAACAGCCTCAATACAGGTCCGCCCCTCAGGACAGGGACAGCAAAAGGCTTGATCTTTTCAGTCAAAGTGTATTCCTCAGCAACACTGCAATGTCGAGTCACCAACTACACTGCTCTCCTAACTAAATAAAATCACGACAATTATGGCAAACTGCAAGACTTTGACAGCCTGCCAGAGGAGAAATGGTCACAGTTCAAGGCCATAATAACTGAAGGACAGCTGGTCACCAGAATGACATTACAAGCGTCTGTGGATATATCAGACACAGCGTCAAGAATAACAGCCACTGCCAGGGTGCTGCTTAGAGCCTCATGGCTTCAATCATCTGGTATTCCCAAAGAACTCCAGCTAAAAGTTGAGGACCTCCCTTTTGATAACAAAAAAACTCCTCTCCTGCAAAACAGATGAAGTTCTACACTCGATGAAGTTCTCACAAGCAACCCTACGTACGCTAGGCATATACATACCACTTCCCAGAAGACGACGCTACCTACCATATCAAAGGCACAGGGAGACATCATTGCCCACAACAATGACAGTATGAACCTCAAAGAAACAAACAGCATCCACAAAGACTGAGAACACTCAAGACAGGCCTCAACATTGCAGCCATCTTTCACTAAACAGTTTTTAAAAATTGTTGAGGGTCTGAATGGCCTTCCCACTATACAGCGCCAGTACCAACTTCCAACCAGTGCTTTGGCCATTGACTTTGCCCATTTTACCATGTCTGGGAGTCAGTTACAATGGATCAATGGGTACTGGAGATCGTAAGATCGGGCTATGCCATCCCCTTCCTCTCCCACCCTCCAATCTCACCCCAGTCCCTCTTCAGGGACCCTTTTCACAAGCACCTCTTAAAACAGGAAGTAAACCATCTCCTACATTTAGGTGATGTGGAGCAAGTTCCCACACAATACAGGAGGAAGGGTTTTTACTTCCATTACTTGCTGATCCAGAAGAAAAATGGTGGATGGAGACCCATCTTAAATCTCAGAATGCTTAACAAATTTGTGTAAACTAAAGATACAAGATAGTCACGCTGGCCATGCTAATACCAGTGCTAGAAAGGGGGGACTGGTTTTCAGCCCTCAACCTGCAAGATGCATATTTTCATATCACCGTACACCCCACTCAGACTATTTCTACAGTTCATAGTGGGGGGTGATTACTACCAATACAGAGTACTACCTTTTGGCCTGTCCACCGCACTGAGGCTTTTCCAAAACTCTTGAAGAAGTAGTGGCACACTTAAGAAAACAAGGGATAATGATCTTCCTGTACCTAGTCCTAGATGACTGTCTACTGAAAGGTATGACTCAAAGAGAAACAACAGATACGATGCAAACACCATTACCCTGTTGCAGAACCTAGGGTTACAAATTAACAAAAATCAACCCTAGTTCTGTACAACTGGACTTCATTGAGGCACACCTTGACTCCACTCAGTCAGAACATCACTACCTAGGAACAGATTCGTGACACTGAGGGCTGTTGTTGACTATTGAGATGAAGTTGTTCAAACATTGGCACAAACCTGCTTACAAGAATTAGGTCACATGGTGGCCATGACATTTCTGGTAAGTCACGAGGCTACATATGTGCTGTCTACAAAGCTGGCAGAGCTCAGTATACATCCCCAGTGAACACAGCCTAAATAAGAGACTTAACAGTACCACCAAAAGTCTGTCTCCTTACAATGGCGGACAAAACCCGAGAATGTGTGCATGGGAATGTGTGCCTTTCGGCAGGATCCACCATCAATAATAATCGCAATGGATGCTGATAGGCTGGGGGAGCCCCATTACTAGAGATATCAATCTACTAGAGCCACGTTCAGTATGCAATGCCTGCAGGCATTTCCTACCAATGATGAACGAGTCAATCTGGCTAATGGCTGACAGCATAGTATGTATGTTCTATATCAATTGCCTAGGAGGAGCTTGCTCTCACTCACTAGGCACTGAGGCCATGAAACTGTGGAACTGGTGCATACAAAACAAAGTAAATATCTCTGCCTCCTATCTCCCCGGATGCCAGAACACGATGGCGGATACACTAAGCAGACATTTTCTTTGAGGAACGCCAATGGGAAATAAACAGTCAATATTTCAACAATGTGGCTTCTCCCCGTCAACATATTTGAGTCATCACCAAACCCCAAGTGCCCACTCTTCTGCTCAAGAGCAGGACTGGGACCTCAATCACAGATGGATGCCTTTCTCATCATATGGGACATATCACTCATGTATACATTCTCACTGATCCCGCAAGTGATGCACAAATTATTTGTTGACAAGGCCTACTTCATACTGAGAATCTCAGTGGCCCAGAGAGACCTGGTACCTTTACCTGATGGGCATGGTAGTATGCACCCCACGAACTCTTCCACTTTGGGCGGATCTCCTCTCATAGGACAATGGCTGGACTCTCCACCCAAATCTGGAGAAACTTCACCTGAAAGGTTCCATTCTTGGTCGCAATCACCTCCGCTTGACAAGTTAGGGAGATGGGGCCCTTATGGCTGATCACCCCCTTATATCATATTCTTTAAAGACAAGGTCATGTTGAGACCACGCTCGAAATTCTTACCTAAAATATCAACATCTTTCCATATAAACCAACCCATACATCTCCCTACATTTTAACTCCAACCACATGGGAACTCACAAGAGATTCTTACATATACTAGACATCAGGCAAGCGACAGCATTTTATTTAGACAGAACCAAGCCTTTCCGGAATTCCCCCCAGACTTTTTATTTCCACAAGGGATGCACAAATATCCACACAGAGATTATCTAAATGGATCTCTATCTGTATCCAACTCTGTTATCGAATGAATAACACTGAACCCCCAGAAGGGATCAGTCCCACTCTACAGGCTCAATAGCAACGTCAATAGTAGTGTTGAACAACATACCGATAATAGACATATGCAGACCGGCTACCTGGGCCTCAGTGCACATGTTAAGGAACAATTCACAGTCACTCAAAACTCAAGATCAGATGCTATAATAGGCCTCACCATGCTCTCTTCAACTGCCCAAGCAAATCCGAAGCCCCTTTATCCACAATGGACATTGCTTTACAATCCCCTGACATGGTGCACTCACAAGGACATCACTTGAAGAAGAAGAGAGGATTACTCACCCTGTGCAGTAATAGGTTCTTTGAGATGTCTCCTTGTGAGTGCTCCACTAACCATCCTTCTCCCCTCTGCTTTGGAGTTTGCAGTAAGGACTCTATGGTAGAGAAGGAACAGAGGGGGTCTGATCGCATGCATGCTAGATGAGGTACCAATGCTGCTGCAAGATGACTACTGCACACACGCGTCCAGACGGACACGACTACTGAAAATCTCTGATCAGTGGTTCTGGGATGCACCCACACCTGAAGTGGAGCATCCACAGGGACAAACATCTCAAAGAATCTGTTACTGCACAGGGTGAGTAATCCTCTCTTTCTTCATGGACACAACTACCATATATGTTTCAAGGGCAACCTAATAGTAGAGGGGTGGCAGTAATCACTTGTCTTTTATTGTCTCAGTACAACTCAGATATATTTTAATTAACGTGTCCTTGAAAAGGTAGACTTCTCACCTTAGCTAATGTATATACTGCCAATCAAAGGCAACCTTTTTTGTAATCATTTTTTTAGGGACTTAGGAAACTTTTTAAGGAAGGGGATATTATTTTGGCGGGGGTTGGGTGGGTTTAAAGAGGTGCTTAACCCCACCTTAGATTGATTGAATATTCACAGAGAGCATTCAGAAGAAGTAAGTGCAAATTTGTTGCATCACTTAGAAAATGAGGATTTGGTGGAAGTCTGGGAGATGAATGCAGATGTTAGGGACTATACATAATATTTTGCTATTCATGGATCTTATTGCAGGATTCATATGACTTTTGTTTCTAGGACATGGGCTTATTTAGTCTAAAAAGCCAGTCTGGGAGTTATAACTTGGTCAGATCATGCCCCTGCATATATTAGATTAAAAGATTGGGATTCAATGGAAGAACAAAGGACCTGGCACTTGAAAAGAATGTTGTTGTCTGACCCCCAGAGAATTCAAGAGCTGAAAGAAAACTTTCAGAAATGTATAGAAGAAAACGGTAAGGAGAAGAGATCAATAAAAGTATCCTCTAGGATGCTGGAAAGGTGGTAATGAGGGGGATCTTCATAAATAAAGCAGCATACCTCAACAACAACCAAAAAAAAAAAAAAAAAAAAAAAAAAAAAAAAAAGGAAAGAAAAAAAGAAAGAGGGAGTGCTCTTGAGTTTTGTTAAAGAAATTTTTGTTTTGGAAAGGAGACATTAATCTACAGGATCTAAAAGAGTGCATAAGAATATAAATGAGATAAGTGGGCACATTAACCTATTGAAAGCAGGTAAGACTGAGTAAACAGATGTACTAAACAAAAACAGGCTTTTAGACAGAAAGTTAAAAAAGAAACAGGGTAAGTCAGCCATCCTTTTGACTAGCTATAAAAAGGGACTTCTCTGAAACTTCTACTAGCCTTTTCCGTATTTTGAAAGAGGCAAAAATTGTTCTTCCAAAAGAAAGAAGAGATCTTACCAATTGTGTATCATAGAAACCTATTTCTTTAATTAACATGGATGCTAAAATTTATGCCAAATTGATAGCAAACAGATTGCCATATTGCCCAAATATGTTCACCTGGACCAATCTGGGTTTGTTACAGGCAAGCATCATCTGGTAATATCAGAACTCTGAATTTGATTTGTAATATTGATTTTAGTAATTCTTCCTGTGTGCTGCTTTCTTCACATGCTGAGAGAGAGCCTTTGAGCAGCTGGAGTGGGAGTATTTCAGACAAATTTTAGTAAGGTTTGGTTTTGGAAATTAGTTTTGTAGGGGCATATCGGCCCTTGTGATAAATGAGGGGTGGGGTGGAAGGAGGAACTCCCTTTTATGGACACCCAGCCAGCCAGTTAGCTATAAAGTCCCTCTTGGTAGCTGTTCTCTGCTTGTTTTACCTGTAAAGGGTTAAAAAAAAAGTCCCTGCATAGGTAAATGAAAGGGAGTGGGCACCTTACCAAAAGAGTCAATGGGAGGGCTAGAACTTTTTAAAATGGGGAAAAAACTTCCCTTTGTCTGTGTTGTTTGTTGTTATCTAGGAAAAGAGGGGAACAGGGAGCAGCTATGCTGTGAGAAGCTGAAAGCCAGATATGAAAATCATCAGATCATATCTAAAACTATGTTTAACAACCCAGAGATGAAAATAGATCAGGAATGTTTAGAAAGACGCGATTAGGTTTATTTTTGTTTATTATTGGCTTGTGGATGACTCTGTGCTAACCCCAAATGCTTTTTGTTTTGCTTGTAACGTTTAAGCTGGACCTCAAAAAGGTTATTCTCAATGTTTAATTTTTGTAAGTGGGTTTTTTAAATCTAGCTTTTAAAACTTATCTTTTTGAATAACAGGATTGGATTTTTAGTGTCCTAAGAGGTTTGTGCATATGTTGTTTAATTACCTGGGGGCAACAGCTAATTTCCTTTGTTTTCTTTCTCAGCTCTTCTTCAGATGGGGGCAAAAGGGTTTGAGGGTACCCCCACAGGAAGGAATTCCCAAGTGCGCCTTCCAGGGTCCCAAGGTGTTTTTTTTTTTTGCACTTGGGTGGTGGCAGCATCTACCCATCCAACGTCAGAGAGAAACTGTGACCTTGGGAGTTTAATACCAGCCTGGAGTGGCCAGTATTAATTTTTAGAATCCTTACAGGCCCCCATCTTCTGCACTCAAAGTGCCAGAGTGGGAATTCAGCCTTGACAGCCCTGTATATTCATTCTTGAGTGACTGCATTATTTAATGGTCATCAATCCCCACTTTTCAATTTGTGTAGGGGTATGAGACAGGGTACCCCATTATCTCCCTCTGTTGTTTGCTTTGGTGATGGAGCCATTTGCAATAAATATGAGAAAGAGCCCTTATGTAAAGGGCATCAAAGTGTCTTCTGGATTAGAAGAAAAAATAGCTTTGTATGTTGCTGGTAACTTGTTTGTATGTTGCTGTGCATTTCATGTGTTACACCTACCGTGTACCTGCTTGAAATGGTAAACTAGAAGAGACGTACCTTTGGGTGTATATCTGGGAGAGGGTATGTTTGGGGTCTATCAAGCGCTACACCTTTCATGGAGGTGGAGTACAGAACTCGACTTTACAGGCCACTTATGTCAGCAGAAGGGACTCGGTAGTATAGACACATTATTATATCGAGTTAACGTGTCTTATGTCAACCGAAATTTGTAGAGTAGGCCAGGCTTAGGCTGCTGCACCTCAGCAGAAGTTGTAAGATGCTAGATGCTAGGAGTGCTCCTGCTGGGTATGCACAGGGAGCTAAGACAAAACTGTAACATGACACACAATGTTCAGATCGTAATTATTTAAAGTACCAAAAGTAGTTTTTTCCTTGAACGCTTCTTAGCTAATATTTGATGTTTGTAAATATTTTTTGGTGATCCTGCATACATGCCAACTTCATAGGTTAAAGTATAATTTGTCTTGGACAAAAGTTGGATGCTTATTGTGAAAAGTACTGTGCAGAAATGGTCTTTGACAAGTCTCGTGCTCAAAACAAAACCTTGAAAGAAAATGGAGGATCAGACAAGCACCTGTGTACTAAAGGGCCAAATCCCAAGCTAATATCTGATTAGCAGGAACATGCTACAGTGTTGTCCCTCTGCCTTAATAAGAGTATGTCTTCACTAGCAATGTTAAAGTGCTGCCATGGCGACATCAGCACTTGGAGAGAGCTCTCCCACCACTGTGGTTTAAAAAAAAAAAAAAAAAAAAAACACCTACCCCACGAGGGGAGTAGCTACTAGCCCTGGGAGCGTGTCTCCCTGTCTACACTACCATTTTACAGTGCTGAAACTTGCAGTGCTCAGGGAGGTGTTTTTTCACACCCCTGAGCGAGAAAGTTGCAGCGCTGTAAAGTGGTAGTGTAGATAAGGCCATAGCCTTCAGCATGGGGGTAACAGGAAGAAAGAATCTTAAGTTTGCTCAACCACATGAAATGTCAAAAGTTGCAGGGTGCTGGAGTTAAAAGGAAGTCTGAGTGGTGAAGGGTAAGCTACTGGTATGTAGCAGGTTGTTGGCTATTGCTACAGAAGCATCCTGAGTTGGGGAGCAGTCTCCATCCTCTACCTTCTTTTTTTAAGCTGTAGTGATTGATTATTTTACTGGGAAGTCAGCTATCCTATTTTACAATAACTTGAACCAACCTTCCCACTCCAGGAGTGTGAACGTGTTGCTCTGAGAGCTTCCCTCTGATGTCGTTAGCGCAACACCCTTCTAGCTCCTGTCTAAACCAGGAATTTGAGGAAGGGTCCAGAAATTTCAAATGTGATCTTGATTACTTTTTAAAAAGAAAGTGTGGTTTACAGTGTAGTTTTGAAAAAAACTGACAGTCTTTTAAAGGAACATAATCAAGGAATTTCAGGAAATGAGTTAAAAGTGGTACTATTCCTGCTTCTTATTCCCTCCCCCAAATTTTATGGTTTTACATTCACATTTTCTTTTTTTCCTGTTTCTCTCTGCTTTTGCTGTTAGAGAGAGAGAGAGAGAGAGAGAGACCCACACACACACGAAACGACTGTCTGAATACACAGCCAAAATTACTATATATAAAAATCTGGGTGAATGTGATTTTAAATCAAATTGATTTAAATTACTAGTCAGGAAGACTTGATTTTAATCATGGATTTCTACATAAAAGTGCATTCTTGTTGGTTGTTATAACCTTAATACATATTCTTCACAACTCAGATTGATGTAGGTTTCATTTTTAGCAGATACACACATACATTTTTAAAGTGATTTATTTTGAAAACTTTTCAGATTAGTTTTACAGCTATATCAGAAAATGAGTGTTTGGTTATTTCATTTACACAAGGTAATTGAAGCAGATATTTATGAAGTCATTGGGAGGTGAACTATCTCCAATTCAACAGGTTAATCATTAATATTTGGAGGATTTTGTTGTCAGGCTGTATTAGGAGAATATCACCAGACAGACATTTAAATTGTTTTATTTAACTAAAACAACAACGTTATGTCTTCTGGATTTTTTTCTTCAACAGCAAACATATAATATTTTAACAAAACAAGCATATGAATTTTTGAATTTAAACATTCAAGTTTTATAAAATCAGGTTTGTTTTTGTTTGTTTTTAACTAAAATAGTTAAATGAAATATTAAAAAAAAATTAATTTACTGTCAGCCAGGTCAACATGAGAAACTTAAAATATTGGCTTCTGCAGCTAATTTTTTTTTTATTCATTCACTCATCTTCACCTTCATTTTCCTGTTTGTTCATAATCTGGAAAAGAAAAACAAGCTTCCCTGCTTTTTCAGGTCCCAAACGATTTCTCAATTTGGAATGAATTAGTCCAGAAGCTATTGCTGTTAAAAGTGAGATGATCACTTCAACAGTCTCTGAATCTAAGTGCTTAAATGACTTGCACTGGTTCACTGGTGTGACTTTCTTTAAAACATCATCAGCAAACATATATTTCTTGAATGGTTCACCCTTAGCTCTGAAGTTTATTACAGTTGGCATTATGGAGGGATGATTGCTGGATGTCCATGTCATAGTCAGCTCCTCTTCTTCAGCAGTTAAGGTTTGAGCCTGGTACCGAGTATTGAGAATATTTGCAAGAAAATGAGCTGGTGATAGTGCTTGTCCCATTTGTTTTTTTTAATGCTTGTAATTTAACTCTGTGATTGCATATTTCTCTTTTTTAAGATCTCTCAGTGCCTTCCAAATTTCAACAGTCAGCAATAAAACCGCTATTTCCCTGCATTTTGTTCAAGGCTACAGAAATAGGCTTCAGGCTTCACCTCTATATATTTATTTATTTACAAAGATTTTTGCTGTTAATAAGCGTGTTACCTCTGGAGGCACAAATCCACATTTTGAGAACTGCAAAACTAAGCATCTTTGATGGTATCTTCTAGACTGAGCACTGAATCTCATTGGGTAGATAGAAAGATTTAATCTATCTATACAGAAGCTCCTGGGTTTTGGGTTCCTAATCCATGAACTCTATTGGAGCTCATTTACAAAACTTTTCTTAAACATTACATGAATATATTGTCTCATACTATAGAATTAGAATTTATAATCCCTATTTCATGATGAGATATCTTTGAGCTATAATGTATCTTAATTAAAACTCGTTAGATAGGTTTTTCCCTCAAAATACATTTTATAAAAAAAATCAGATTTAAATACAAAAAATCTGGTTTTTTTTAAATCATTGATTTTTATCCACCCTGATAAAAATTTTAGTGAAATGCAAAGAGTAAACAAGATAATGGAGGGAAAATTGTGTTTTAAACCTTGATAGTGTCTCTAAGATATTTGAAGTGTCCTGAGTTTTTAACATAAGTTGTATGTAGAATGTCAAGGTATAGTTGATATGATATTTTATTTTATTAGAGTAATTTGGCAGAGGTGGGGAATAAGTGCAAGGATAATGATAATTGTAGGTTCAGGCTTTACAAAATCTTAGGGAATAGATGCGAGATTGCATTTTTAAAATATGCTAGTCCATTGACTTAAGCCAGTGGTTCTCAAACAGGGTACATGTACCTCTAGCAGTATGCCGAGGTCTTCCTGGGAGTATGTCAACTCGTATAGATATTTGCCAAGTTTTACAATAGGCTACATGAAAAGCACTAGTGAAGTCAATACAAACTAAAATTTCATACAGACAATGACGTGTTTATACTGCTCTATATACTGTATCGGTGGTTCTCACCCTGGAGTTGCAGTTTATTTTAGAGTTCTATAGTATAAATGAGAAAGTAAGCAACTTTTCATTAATAGTATTCTGTGACACTTTTGTATTTTTATGTCTGATTTTGTAAGCATGAAGTATTTAAGTGAGATGAAACTTGGGGTATGCAACAAGACAAATCAGCCTCCTGAAAGAGGTACGCTACTCTGGAAAGGTTGAGAACCATTGACTTAATCAATTTGTAAAGGAACAGAATGTGAAGTATTTAATTTTTTTAGTCCGATTCAGATTATTTTATTGCATATAAAAACTGAATTGGGGTGTTTTTTTCCTTTTGTTTTATTTGGATTTGAGAGAAAGTCGTATTGCCCCTTAGCCGTGTTCAGTGTGTTATCAGAGAGAGGTGGTTGACCTCAGCCAACCTCAAATGAATCTGACTTCTCATTTACAACCAGATAAATCATTAACACAGTTAATAGGAGAGTTTTCACTTCAGGACTATTGACTGTATCGGTCATTGCCAGAATGAAGTATTTCATTATTAGGAATTTCAATCTGTTTGTCGTCCTGCTGCTCCTTTCAGATGGTTTTGAAACAGTGGTTTCCCCAGGAATTGAAATGGGGGGGGCGGGGAAATGTTCGAATTTCCGGGGGTGGGCTAATCAGAGCCGATGAGGGGGGAGACTATGAGGGTGAGGGGGGCTGTATGGCACTATAGTAAAAACTGAAAAATGTTTCATGACCTTTTATTAGATTTAACTCATGTTTTAAAATCATCACACAAATTAAAGTTGGCTACTCAAGCCTTCTATGAAGCACTACGTCTACATCTTTCTTGGTTTCTTGTTATAATTTAGCACAACTCTGTTAATGAACTTCTTGAATGCAGTGTTTTCATCTTTGGTGGCTTCTCATGTGTCCGGTACTTCCATTCCTTCAATTGATATGTTCATTAGTTCATTCACATGATCAGGCAGAAGGCGACTTCTTTCAGAACACAAAATTCTATTCAATGATGAAAAAGAATGCTCAACTGTAGCTGTTGTGACTGGGAGTAGCAAGAGATGAATTCCTACTTCTTTCATCCCAGGAAACAGCACAAAGATCGGGTTGAGCCACTAGTGACAGTAAAAAAGAAGTTGAAGTCAAATCTTCATTAATTCGTTGTATGATATTCCATTCTGTGTTCAAATTCTCTATTCTGTCCTGATCACATGGCAGCCCCATTGCTGATAGTGCCTCACTCCACTCAACTGTTGGTGTTTTATAGGACAGGCATCTGTAAAAGCTACGTAGAGGTTGAGTAGAATCTAGAAGTCGCTGTTGTAGATTTTTAAGAATCAAATCTGTGTACCTTTTCAGTTGTCTTAACAAACGCTTCTTGTGTTCTTCACTTAAGGATTCAATATAAATGCCTTCATTAGTCAACTTCTGGACTGAAGTCTTTGCTTCTTCCAGTACTTTTTCAATGGATAGCTCTCTGATTGATCCAAATGTAGCTTCTATTGCTGGACAAAGATCTAATGCTGTTGTAGCAGATGCCTGGATGGCATTGTTTAATGACCCAAGTGGTTTCAACAGTAGACTTACGAGAGAGAGAATGGCAGTAGTCTTCTCTGAACGTAGTAGCAAAAGTAATCCATCAGCCTCACTACTTAGATCCATCCCATCTTGGTAGATACTTTCCAAAGCCAGTAATAACGTCTGGAGTAATTTTAAGACAACAGCCAAGGATCGCTCATGAGAAAGCCAGCGGATTTTCTCAGGTTGGGCTAATTTGAACTTCAGTCCCAGTGTATCTTTTATATTTTCCAAGATATTCAGTCTTTTTTGGACTCTTGCTGAAAAAAAGAATATAACAAAGACATTAAATTTATAGCTTTTTTTAATGTCTTTTGAAGATTCTGCAGCTCATACTAGTGCTAGTTGGAGTAGATGGCCGCTGCAGTGTGAGTAGGAGAGATTAGGGTTACACTTTTCTCTGAGCAAAGCTTGTACTCCACCATGTCTTCCAGAGAAGTTTGCAGCTCCATCAAATGCACAAGCAGCCATCTGTTTGGGGTCCAATTGACAAGCATTTAACTCTTCTAAGATGTGGGTTGTCACAGATGCAGCCGATGTGTCTTCTATAACTTGAACAACTAGAAATGCATCTACTGGTCTACACCTGACATCAAGATAACGTACACAATGACTTAATACTTGATGCCTTTTTGCATCGGTGCATTCATCAGCCATGTATGCAAATTTTTTGAATGTGGTGAGAGACTTCTTCACTTTTTCAACTGTTGAGTCTTGCACTGTTGCACCGCATGTTTCTAGCCAGTCAGTTGAGTTTCTTGCAGAAAGATAGTGAGCATTTGTTGGTCTTGTTTGGAACCAGTGATCAACATCAGGATGAACAAGTGACAATGCACTTAACATTGGCCTCCAGTTTGTAGTGTGCGGTATCTCTTGTTTAAATAGAAAGTAGGATGCCACAGCCATGTTTGTTCGCATGAACTGTGTTGTGTCTCCAGTATTCTTAACAGCCTCATTAAGTACTTCTAAAATTGGCCTTGGAAGTGGGCTTATAAGGCTTTCTGCATGTTGATGCACTCTAGAGGCCTGGTATTTTGCAACCTTTTCACATAGTTTGTCAGCATTGGCTTTGCTGATCGGTTTGACAAACCAAGCTCCTCCACTTTTACCAATTATAGCATTGGGAAGCTTTCCTTCTTCATAAGATTTTTTGCAAGAGGTGCACCGGTAGCCATCTTTTGTAATTTCAATAAATGGGATATTTATTGAAATTACAAATATTCACTTTGACCGACAAACATCAGGAACTGCCTTTAGGTTTTGGAGACACTGTTTCTTCAGTAGGTAGCTGTATTTGTGCTTCGGGCTGGTCGGATGTAGATATACCACTTGAACTTTCAGATGACGTTGATATATTCTTGGTTCTTGATGTGTTCTTCACCGTTGTTAGTTTTTGAGGTCTTTGAATGGAAAAATTGTTGTATTGTTTTTGTCTTTTCATTTTCACTTTGACCTGCAACATATAAAAGAGATATGATAAAGTAAATGTTTTGTTAGGATAATGCAAATTTAACATAAGGATAATGCAAGTTACACCAAAACACATAATAGGTCTAGATTTCTAAAAAAATATATATATTTTTTTAAATGTATTTAATTTAAATTGACTTTTGAAAAGTAAGCCATCATGGAATAAGAGGAAAGTCCTCTAATGGATCAGTAACTGGTTAAAAGATGGGAAACAAATGGTAGGAATAAATTATCAGTTTTCAGAATGGAGAGAGATAAATAGTGGTATCCCTGAGGCGTCGGTTCTGGGACCCTTACTGTTCAACATATTCATAAATGATCTGGAAAAATGGGTAAACAGTGAGGTGGCAAAATTTGCAGAGGATACAAAACTATTCAAGATAGTTAAGTCCCAGGCAGACTGTGAAGAGTTACAAAGGGATTTCACAAAATTTGGTGACTGGGCAACAAAATGGCAGATGAAATTCAGTGTTGATAAATGCAAAGTAATGCACATTGGAAAACAATCTCAACTATACATACAAAATGATTGAGTCTGAATTAGCTGTTACCACTCAAGAAAGAGATCTTGGAGTCACTGTGGATAGTTCTCTGAAAACATCCACTCAGTGTGCAGCAGCAGTCAAAAAAAAGCAAACAGAATGTTGGGAGTCATTAAGAAAGGGATAGATAATAAGACAGAAAATATCATATTGCCTCTATATAAATCCATGGTATGTGCACACTTGAATACTGTGTGCAGATCTGGTCACCCCATCCCAAAAAATGTATTGGAATTGGAAAAGGTACAGAGATGGGCAACTAAAATGATTAGGGGTACGAATCTGGAGGAGAGATTAAAATGACTGGGAATTTTCAGCTTAGAAAAGAGACGACTAAAGGGGCATACGATAGAGGTCTATAAAATCTTGACTGGTGTGAAGAAAGTGAATAAGGAAATGTTATTTAATCCTTCACATAACACAAGAACTAGCAGTCACCCAATGAAATTAATAGGCAGCAGGTTTTAAAAAAACAAAAGGAAGTACTTCTTCACACAACATAAAGTCAACCCGTGGAACTCTTTGCCAGGAGATGCTGTGAAGACCAAAACTATAACAGGATTAAAAAAAGAACTAGATAAATTCCTGGAGAATAGGTCCATCAGTGGCTATTAGCCAGGATGGGGAGGGATTTAACACCATGCTCTGAGTGTCCCTAGCCTGTTTGCCAGAAGCTTGGAATGGGCAACGGGATGGATCACTTGATGATGACCTGTTCTTTTCATTCCCTCTGAAGCACCTGGCCTTGATCACTGTGAGATGACAGGGTACTGGGCTATATGGACCATTGGTCTGACCCAGTATGACCATTCTTATGTAAAAATTAATTATAACAATAAAAATGTTTATTACAGAAACTCTCCAACATAATGAGCTCTCAAGATAGCAATGATGTGAGATAACAACCTTGGCAAATAATGCATTTTAAAAATCTTGGCCTACTAGGAAACATATTTATATAAGTTTCCATTCCCAGTCACAAATCTAGCATTCTGGAGCAAAGTTACTAAAATATAGTCCAACAAACAAATGTTTATTTAACATGCCCCTCACTTTTCCCTCCACCGCACCCCACTCACCGGTGTTGTCCTTGGTCAGTGGAGACTCAGAGTTCAAAGGTGCTTTCACATGAGTACACCTCCCAGGTGGGGGCAAGAAGGCACCTTGCTCGTTCCTCCATCTGCTCACTGTTCGCTCTGGCCACTGCTGTTTGTTGTGCCACTGTTCACTCCACCACTCTGTTGCCAATGGCCCTGTGCAGTTACCTTCTGCTGCCACCTGTCACTGTGACCTCTGTGAGTTGGTCTCTTGAGGTTCCACCCAGCTCTCAGTGATTTCAGCTGTGCTCTCAGTGGGGGAACCTTGCTGCTAGTGCAGTCTGGGCTTTCTCTTCTCAGAAACACTGTCCCACAGGAAGACTAAACACTTAGACCTGATTATCAGTGATTTCAGCTGCAGTGATCACTTAACAGAACAAAAGACTATCTTTGGAGCCTAATCAGCTCTGTCTTTAAACAGTGGAGAGGGACAGGTCCCCACCCTCTCTCTTGATGCCCTCAGTCAGCACAGGCTAAATACAGTTTTACTGCCCTTTACTCATACAATAAGAACAACATTTCATCTCCTCCCCACATTCAAGTGATTTGTAATCCAAACCCAGCCAAAATCTATCACTTGGGCAACACAGCTCTGTTTGCTGGATACCTAGGTAGATTATGTGTAAATGTAAATACAGTCTGGTCCTGAAGCCTTTCCCCCCCAGACCTAGCTCATCACTAGCTGTCAGGGAGAGCTCATTTAGACTTTGCTTACAATTCATCATTTGAAATTATTAGGTTGCCCAACATCACCAAAAGGAATGCACTGACACTGTCATAAAAAATAACTGTATAAGGAAGCTAGTCTGTTCATATTTTTCAAATCTATTATACTTTTTCAGATACACGTATTTTATCATACATTGTATATGCTTTTAAAGTGTGTATTAATGTTTCAATTTCAATTCAAATTTCCAAACAGTCACTAAATTGGCATGTAACTAGTTCACAAAACTGGGGTGGGGGGGTGTAGAGAAATCACTGTTTTGAAAGAAACATTCTGTCCATTAGATAGCTAAACAAGTGGCACCTATTTCCACAAAGCTGCTTATGGCTATTTAATTTCTCACTAAAACTGTAACATTTAACATTTTTGCTATTTTTCTTATAACATTTTTGTGTATAGTCCACACATCCTGAAAATATTGCATTTTAATTTGAAATCTAAGTAAGCAGTTGAGATTATGATGTTATAAGAAGGTATTGTATTTCATCTACTGAAGAAGAGATTATAAATGTTAATCTCAGTGACTTCCAAGAAGACTTTTTGACAAACATTTTTAATATTTAATTAAAATAGTCATCTCTTCTGTCAGTCAATTAGAATGCAGTGAGCTGTAGTTACTGTATTTTGCTGGCATCCTTCAGAAAAAATAAATGATGAGACAAGGTGGGTTACTCTGAAACTTATCTTTACTTGGTGAGAGAGACAAGCTTATGAGCTACACACAGCTCTTCTTCAGATCTAGGAAAGGTACTATGAGTATCACAGCTAAATACATGATCAAACAGATGGTTTAGCATAAGTAGTGTAGTTAGCATAAACTCTAGGAGATCATTCAAGGTGAAGTGGCCCGTTAACACTCGTGTAGTCATAGGACAAAAAGGGGGGTTAGTTGGTTTCAGATTGTTGTAATAAGTAAGGATTCTGTGACTTTCATAACGGCTAGTGTGGCTGACTTCAGGGCCAGCTGCTGTGGTCCCCAGGGCCAGCTGCACAAGTCGCTGCTCAGGAGGCCCTGGGCAGCTGGTTCCAGGGACTGCCCGAGCTGTGGTTTGTGCGGCTAGCTCTGGGGAGTGTCTGAACAATGATCCCGGGGGCTGCCCTGGAGTCAGCTGCGCCAGCTGCTGCTGGGGTGGCCCCGGGCAGCTGTTTTGGAGACCACTGGAACAGGGTACGGGGACCACCCAAACAGCAGTGGTACTCGTGGCCTCCTGAGCAACAGCCTTAGGGGTGCGCAGTGGCCGTCCAGACAGCAGTCCCCGGGAGCAGCAGCTGGGGGGCAGTCAACCCCCAGCACTGGACTAGTCCCGTCCTCCCCCCTTTCCCCCTCACCCCCAAGCAGGGCTCCCCGGGAGCAGAAGGGACCCAGAAGTAGAGATTTAGTCAAGGGTAGTTTTGTTAAGTGATGGACAGGTCACAGGCCGTGAATTTTTATTTACTGCCCATGACTTGTCCATGACCTTTACCAAAAATACCCATGACTAAGGGCATGGCTACACTTGCGAGTTGGAGCACATTAAAGCAGACCAGTGTGTTCTAACTCACGACGCATCCTCACTGGCAAGCACACGTAGAGCGCTGTGACTCCGCGGCTAGAGCGCTCCTGATACTCCACCTCGGCATGTGGAATGACGTTTAATGAGCCCCCGCTGGAGCGCCACGGCACCAGTGTGGATGCCCTGGTCTGTTAATACGCTCTGATCGGCTTCCAGAAGTGTCCCACAATGCCTGTTCTAGCCACTCTGGTCATCAGTTTGAAATCTACTGCCCCGCCTCAGGTGACCAACCGTCAGCCCCGCCCTTTAAATTCTCTGGGAATTTTGAAAATCCCCTTCCTATTTGCTCAGCCAGGCGTGGAGTGCTCTCAGCTAATCTTTCCAGGTGATCCCCAGTATGGAGTGATGGCGAGGGCCTGGACCTCATCAGTGTTTGGGGGGAGGAAGCTGTCCAGTCCCAGGTGCGCTCCAGCCGTAGGAATTACAATCCTTTTGGGTAGATATCAAGGGACATGATGGAAAGTGGCCATGACTGGAACACACTGCAGTGCAAAGAGCTGGACATGACCGGAATACATTTCTGCAAAGAGCTGGACACGATACGTGGGGGCGACCCCACCTCCACTCCAAGTACTACCATGGACACTTCAGAGCCCGGTTCAACAAGGCATGATGAGGAGCAAAGTGGGAGCGAGGGTCCTGAGGCGTAGGAAGACAACACGGAATCCCTAGATGCATGCAGCCAGGAGCTGTTCTCAAGCCAGGAGGAAGGTAGCCAGTCACGGCGGCCAAAGTTTGGGGAAGGACAAACACCAGAGGAGGTTTCCGGTAAGCAGCTTTTATTTTGGGAACGAAGTTATTCAGTGCTGGCGCTTGGGGCAAGGAGGGGTAGGGCTGCATGCATGCCTAGATGTAGAATAGGGCGTTGATGTGCTCTCTAACATGGTGGTAATCAGCCTTAGTGATCTCTTCAAAGGTCTCAGCCAGAACTTGGGCAATGTGCTTGCGCAGGTTTCTTGGGAGAGCCTTTTTTCCAGTCAGGCTAACATGTCCGCGCCAGTGTGCTGTGAGGGGAGGGGGGACCATTGCTGCACACAGGCAAGCTGCATTTGCGCCAGGGTGGAAGCCGTATTGTAGTAGAAGACTCTCCCTTGCTCTTCCCAGGTCACCCTCAGCAGCGAGATACCTTCCAGGATGAACTCCTGTTGAAAATGTGGGGACAGTGTTCAGTATAGGGGCCCACTGCAGCTGTTGGCTCTCCCCAAGGCACAGAAACCCAGAAGACAGGACAGCCATGAAACAATCAGTCCCCCTTGACCCCGTGCTTACCATTTTGGGGCTCCCGTGGGTTATGTGTGCTCGCTTTGGGACGGGCAAATTATGCTATTTTGTAGACTGTGCTTGCCCTCCTTAAGTACGGGGGAATCATTGCTCTGTCTGGTGTGAACAATGCTGCCTCTGTTAAGTGTTGCAGTTTGCCTTTACAGATGCAACCTTGAGATCTCAGCCATCTGTGTTATCACCGGCCGAGACACTGCAAAGAATCAGGAAGAGGCCACCTAGAAGCAAAGAAGACATGCTGCATGAAGTAATGCAGAAGTCACTTAACGAGAATCTAAAAGCCAGAGTGGAGGGAGAGTGAAAGGAGGATCCGCCAGCAGAATGCAGATTGCCAGCACAAAAGCACGGAGCTCCAGCAGCAAAGCACGGATCGGCTGATAAGAATCATGGAGCACCGAGCGGACTTGATCCAGGTGCTCGTAGCCATGCAGGCGGAGCACTACCGTGCCTGTCCCCTCCCCCCCTTTCCCCCGCAGCCTTTGTCCCAAAACTCTTTCCGTTGTGCCCCCATGTCACCTGCAACCCACTTTCCCCAACATCCAGGTTCTTATCGCCACCAGCTGCCTCCAACACCTGTAGCTTCACCACCCAGCCCTGGAAACTATGACCCTTAACCCACTGCACTCAACCCCCATCACCATGCAGTATAGCCACCCTGAAGTGCAGCACTCATAGTAGAGCACTCCAGACAGGAAGGTTGAGTATGATAACAGGACATATGCAAATCTGTGATTGTGCCATTCTGCATCCCACCTCCTTGCTCTTTCTGTTTCGCAAGCAGTTGTTTCTTTTCAATAAATGGATTTTTTGGCTTTGAAAACATTCTTTATTATTGCATAAAGTAAAAGATACCTTAGCCCAGGAAAGCAACAGGCACTGCAAGTCAGAGTAGCAAAAACAGATTCTTACTAACATTGGAACTACAGCACTTCACTCCCGTGTAGGGCACCAGACATTACTGGTGGCTTTCAGCCTCAAATTGCTCCCTCAAGGCATCCCTAATCCTTGCACCCCTGCATTGGGCCCCTCTAATAGCCCTGCTCTCTGGCTGTTCAAATTCAGCCTCCAGGTGTTGAGCCTCCGAGGTCCATGCCTGAGTGAAGCTTTCACCCTTCCCTTCACAAATGTTATGGAGGGTACAGCACGCGGATATAACTGTGGGGATGCTGTCATCGGCCAGGTCCAGCTTTGTTATGCTCATACAAAGCACATGGGATCTTTCTAGAGGAAGGCAAATACTCAGCATTTATTAAAAATACAACAGTTAGCATATACTTTTCAGTCATACACACACACACACACATATATACGCGCACACACACAGGCATGCAAAGATTCCTGCCAGTGATGTTCATAGTTACTAATCTGTTGTAGCTCGAGTCAATCTAATGGCCAGTTAAATTGAGCATGAGCGTGGAGCTAGGCTCTTGTCGGTTGCGATCCGATGCTCTTGGAGTGTGGCAAGACTAACCCAAAGTCCCGTGGCCAAGCATCCTGTTCTTATAGGTTTTTTTTTTCTGTTGAAGTATATGGATTTTGCTGTCAGCTTGTGACCGGTTACTTTTTAATTGGTGTAAACATTCCAATACGCCTCCGAGAGGATCATCCTGTCCGTTGTTCCGATTTAATCAATTGTCCTTAGGGGTGCCAGCCTTCACCTCAGGGTTGTCAATCTGCCCTTCATCATCAATGCGTGTTGATGATTCTTTGATGTCCTTTAAGTCTCTTCACTCCTTCCTTGACTATCTGGCTATAACAATGACCTTCACACCTTATCTTTTCCGGAGGCATACATTCCTCATTCACACAAACAGATTGAGAATACAAACAGAAGTATTTTATATCAAGCAAAAAGGCATTGCAAATTAAACCTTGCTAAGTTTTACAATCAATAACCAAGAGAATTTACATTGAGACCCAGGCCTTCAATGTTCCTCTAATCTCTTTAACATAGATACAATACACTCATAAAGATTGTTCTGGTCTGTCATTGCTTTCTGCTATTCAAAAAAGGGTGGCTGACAGGATGAAATCAAATCATACATTAATTCTCAGAGTACATTATAAAATCCAGCTCCTACTGCTTCCCATACAGAGAGCACCAGAGGCCCTTTAAATGGCCAAACGCACACTCCATAGTCATTCTGCACCGGCTCAGCCTGTTGTTGAACCGCTCCTTGCTGCTGTCAAGGCTCCCTGTGTAGGGTTTCATGAACCACCGCATTAAAGGATAAGTCTCCAAGGATCACTATGGGCATTTCGACTTCCCCTACGGTGATCTTCTGGTCTGGGAAAAAAGTCCCAGCTTGCAACTTCCTGAACAGGCCAGTGTTCCGAAAGATGCATGCATTAATATCAATGAAATGCCCACGGTGATCCTCAAGCACCTGGAGAGCCATAGAGAAATACCCTTTCCGATTAACATACTCAGAGGCTAGGTGGGCTGGTGCCAGAATTGGAATATGTGTGCCATCTATCACCCCTCCGCAGTTAGGGAAACCCATTCATGCAAAGCCAGCCACAATGTCATGCACGTTCCCCAGAGTCATGGTTCTTCCGAACATGATGCAATTAATGGCCCTGCAAACTTGCATCAACATGATTCCAGCGGTAGACTTTCCCACTCCAAAGTGGTTAGCGACCGTTCAGTAGCTGTCTGGAATTGCCAGCTTCCAGATTGCAATACCCACCCCCTTCTCCATCATCAGGGCAGCTCTCAATCTCATGTCCTTGCGCCGCAGGGTGGGGGCGAGCTCATCACATAGTCCCATCAAAGTGACTTTTCTTATCCAAAAGTTCTGCAGCCACTGCTCATCATCCCAGACTTGCATGATGATGTGATCCCACCACTCAGTGCTTGTTTCCTGAGCCCAAAAGCAGCGTTCCACAGTGGTGAACATGTCCATGAATGCCACAAGCAATCTTGTGTCATATGCGTTACTCGAGTCGATATCATCGTCAGAGTCCTCACTGTCAGTTTGCTTCTTAAGGAGTAACTCGACTGCCAAACGTGACGTGCTGGTGACACTCGTCAGCAGTTTGGGCTCCATTCCCACAAACCGAAAGGGAAGACAGCGCGCAGCACAAAAAACTTTGAAAGATGGCACCAAATGTGGATGGAAGCAGAGGGATTGCTGGGATGCGAACTGATGCATTACGGGGTATTGGGACAGGACCCAAAATGCCCTGCCCCCTTTCCACAAGCCACAATGCCAGAATGGGAAGAGATGCTCTGTGGGATAACTGCCCATCATGCACCGCTCTCAATGCCGCTGCAAGTGCCGCAAATGTAGCCACGCCAGTTCGCTTGCAGCTATCTGTGTGGACAGACTGCAGCGCTTTCCCTACTGTGCTCTCCGAAGGCTGGTTTAACTAAAAGCGCTCTACATCTGCAAATGTAGCCATTCCCTAAATCTTAGCCTTAGTAATAAGCCATAAATCTAGTGTCTTATTAAGACCATGCGTTTTAGCGTCTAGTAAAGTTTTGAATTTAAGCTCTGAGGTTTATCGTCTGAAAGAAATCTTTTCTGAACCCACACTTCTGGCCTTCAAATGATCCTGCAACCTCTCCAGAAGCTATCTCCCCAAAGACCAGGACACACCAACTCCAAGCGGCACTAGATCCTGCTAGAACAACAGATGCAAAACCTGCATCTATATCTATCGCTATCATCTCTATCTCTATATCTACTGCTACAATGATCAACACCCCCCACAACACATCTTTCAAGATCCATGGGTTCTACATGTGCCTATCACAACATGTGATGTATCTCATCCAGTGCACTAAATGCCCCAATAACAACTATGTAGCTGAAACTAGACAATCACTATGCTCTCAAATGACCTTGCACAGGAAAAGGATAAAAAAACAAAAACCATATCACCTGTGGGTGAATACTTTTCACAAAGCAATTACTCTATATCTGACCTCTGTCCACATCCTCAAAGGAAACCTGATCAACACTTTCAAAAGATGAGCCTGGGAGCTTAAATTCATAACTTTTTTAGAGACTAAAAACACTGCTCTACAGCCAAAATGCTTCTGAAATAAATGTAGTCAAACTTTACTAATTCTGGGTCACTGAGAACAAAAATGATGCTTAAAATTGTTGATTGGCTCTAGTTTTCAAGATATGCTATTGGGTCAGTACATACGACCCTTGACTTGGGAATGGCGGAGGATAAGTGAGTTATAAAGGGAAGGGATCTCAATTTAAACCAGAAATGACTAAAATACATCTATGACTAAATCTATGACTGGGTTTGGACAGTACTTGCTTTTTAGGCAAAACAATGAATGATGCAATCTGAAGCTGGTATTGCATCATACATGATATGAATTGCATCATGTTATTGCTAGAAGTCATGGATGATGCAATCATAACGAAGCTTACATCACTCTGCTGAACAGATTGCCCAATATCAGCTCTAGAAATCATACAGTGTCGTGCTCTCTTATTTGTCAGTGTTTGATTTTGCAAAGGGACACATTTCTGTTAAGCCAAAGTGAGCAGAGATGCCTCGTACTTGTGTGAACAGTGCAGATAACTTCTGCTATGTTTGTGGTGAAGTGACTTTTGCATCACAAAAGC
>NC_048304.1:79272290-79407370 GCF_013100865.1 Trachemys scripta elegans | reverse complement strand
AAGAACAGGAGTACTTGTGGCACCTTAGAGACTAACAAATTTATTAGAGCATAAGCTTTCGTGGATTACAGCCCACTTCTTCGGATGCGTGGGCTGTAGTCCACGAAAGCTTATGCTCTAATAAATTTGTTAGTCTCTAAGGTGCCACAAGTACTCCTGTTCTTTTTACTAAAGATACAGTCTTTGCCCTCTCATCTAGATTTTTTTCCACTGAACTGCGGAGCAGTGAGCGACGAGCACGGCGAGCGATTTCACCAGGACATTGCAACAATGGAGAAACGCTATCAGGGCAAATGGAGCCCATCAGTGCTTGTGGACTATTGCTGGACAGTGACAAAAGATGCTCCATTTAATGAATACAAGAGACAAGCCAAGAAGTGCCGAGTAGACACTGAATAAGACTGAACTATGTACATAAAGGTTTTTTGCCTTTTGTTTCATAATAAATTTTATTTATATAATCCTTTTGCTGATTTTTAAAGTGTTACCTAAACAGGACAGGTGAAATATTATCATGTAAAGCAACCATAAACACAGGAAAAGACCTAGGTTTACAATTTATGATTAAAACTCTATCTACACAATATACATAGACAGAGCCGGCTCTAGGCACCAGCAAAAGAAGCTGGTGCTTGGGGCGGCACATTTTTAGGGGCGGTATGGCCGGCGCCAGAATGCCGCCCCTAAAAATGTGCCCCAGCTGCCCTAGCTCACCTCCGCTGCTGCTGCGCGAAACAGCTGACTCACGCGTGCCGCTACTCGCCCTCCCTCCCAGGCTCTCAAACCTGGGAGGGAGGGGGAGCAGCGGCGCGCGAATCAGCTGTTTCACGCGCGGCGGCGGCTCGGGGTCTCCCCCTCCCTCCCAGGCTCTCAAACCTGAGAGGGAGGGGGAGATCCCGAGCGGCCGTTTCGCGCCCTGCTGCTCCCCCTCCGTCCCAGGCTTGAGAGCCTGGGAGGGAGGGAGAGAAGCGGCGCCCGCGCCGCGGCCACTTGGAGTCTCCTCTTCCCTCCCAGGCTCTCAAACCTGGGAGGGAGGGGGAGATCCTGAGTGGCCGCGGCGCGCGAAACAGCCGTTTTGCGCGGCGCTGCTCCCTCCCTCTCTCCCTCCCAGACTTGAGAGCCTGGGAGGGAGGGAGGGAGGCTCTCAAACCTGGGACGGGGGGAGACTCCGAGTGGCCGCGGCGCCGCTTCTCCCCCTACCTCCCTCCCTCCTAGGCTTGAGAGCTTGGGGGGAGGAGGCAGGGCTGGGGATTTGGGGAAGGGGCAGAGTTGAGGCGGGGCCGGGGGTAGGGTAATTAAATAAGGGCGGGGGGCGGCCAAAATTGTTTGCTTTGGGCGGAAAAAATCCTAGAGCCGGCCCTGTACATAGACATAAAATGTAAAAACTTAAGTATCTTAGAAACAGTAGCCTATCAGTTGTTTTAATTGTCGTATTTGAATTCAGCACATCAAAATACATAATAAATAGCACATTTTATCTCTGAAGCAGACGACTTCTCAAAAATTGTAGACCAGTGAAATCTTAGTTTTAATAAAGACACTAGATTTATGACTTAAAATCTGTAACTCACTAACCTCCCTTTTTTGTTGACTACTTCTTTTGTATGGTTTGGGTAGGTAGCAATAACTTCAAATATATATCTAGGTGTGATAGCTAGCACATTGCTGCAGCAGTGAGCTGGTGAATGTCCTTCAGGCCCTGGCAAAAGAACGAAGGGGACACTCAGATATGATGTGCTCCATCATTTGTGCCTGGTGACTACAGTCGCATACAGGTGTTTACCTTATTTTTCATTTAAAGAGGGTTTGTCCACATCTCCCATGAGATGTCCTGATGTGATTCATCTGCACTATGTCTTTCCAACATAAATCAAAACCCGGTAGTTTCCCTGCCAGGTCAGTATGACTACTGGGATGTTAATGGGTCATTTCACTTTGAATGGTCCCTTTAGAATATGTGCTAACTACTTATGCTAAACTATCTGTTTGACAGGTTTCAGAGTAGCAGCCATGTTAATCTGTATCCGCAAAAAGAACAGGAGTACTTGTGGCACCTTAGAGACTAACAAATTTATTAGAGCATAAGCTTTCGTGGGCTACATCCCACTTCTTTGGATGCATAGAGACTGTCTGAGTTTGTGTTTAGCTGTGACAATCTAAATACCTGACTTGAAGAAGAGCTCTGTATAGCTCCTAAGCTGCGCTCTGTCACTAAGGCAGGCCTACACTGGTGCTTTACAGCACTGCAACTTTCTCTCTCGGGCGTGTGAAAAAACACACCCCTGAGCACAGCAAGTTACAGCGGTGTATAGTGCCAGTGTAAACACTGCCTGATGCTGTAAACTAATCCCCTCGTGGAGGTGGACTACCCTCAGCACTGGGAGAGCTCTCTCCGACTGCTGGTGTGCAACCACACTCGCACTTCAAAGCACTGCCGCGGGAGCACTCCCACAGCAGTGCTTTGAAGTTTTGAGTGTATCCACGGCCTAACAGAAATTGGTCCAGTAAAAGATATTACCTCACCCACCTTATCTCTCTAAGAACCTGGGACTGACATGGCCACAACTATACTGCATAAAATAAATTATATCAATAATTTTGTATAGTAGAAAGTCATCGTAACAACATTCTTATAAGATCTTTGGTGCTTTAAAACTTGTACTTAATATTTTATGCCTCATTGAATGTCTGCTAATGTGAAAATGGCAATGGAATAACACTTTAGCTTACTACTAAAAACTAGGGCTTTCAATTAATCGCAGTTAACTCACGGGATTAACTCAAAATTAATCGTGATTAAAAAATTAATTGTGACTAATCAGAGTTTTAATCGCACTGTTAAACAATAGAATACCAATTGAAATTTATTGAATATTTTTGGATGTTTTTCTACATTTTCAAGTATGTTGATTTCAGTTACAACACAAAATACAAAGTGTGCACTGCTCACTTTATATTACAAATATTTCCACTGTAAAAATGATAAGAAATGGTATTTTTTTAAATTCACCTCATACAAGTACTGTAGTGCCATCTCTTTATTGTGAAAGTGCAATTTACAAATGGAGATTTGTTTTGTTACATAACTGCACTCAAAAACAAAACAATGCAAATCTTTTGAGCCTACAAGTCTACTCAGTCCTACTTCTTGTTTAGCCAATCGCTAATACAAACAAGTTTGTTTACATTTATGATGTCACCAGAAAGTGAGAACAGAAGTTCACATGGGACTTTTGTAGCTGGCATTGCAAGTATTTCTGTGCCAGCTATGCTAAACATTTGTATGCCCCTTCATGCTTTGGCCACCATTCCAGAGGACATGCTTCCATGCTGCTGATGCTCATTTAAAAAAAAAAAAATGGGTTAATTGAATTTGTGACTGAACTCCTTAGGGGAGAATTGTATGTCTTCTGCTCTGTCTACCCACTTTCTGCCATATATTTCATGTTATAGTAGTCTAGGATGATGACTTAGCACATATTTATTTTAAGAACACTTTTGCTGCAGATTTGAGAAAACTCAAAGAAGGTACCAAGATGAGATTTCTAAAGGTAGCTAGAGCACTCGGCCCAGGGTTTAAGAATCTGAAGTGCCTTCCAAAATCTGAGAGGGAAGAGGTGTAGAGCATGCTTTCAGAAGTCTTAAAAGAGCAACACATCGATGTGGAAACTACAGAACCCAAACTACGAAAAAAGAAAATCCGCCTTCTGCTGGTGACATCTGACTGAGATGATGAAAATGAACGTGCGTCGTTCCACACTGCTTTGGGTTGTTATCGAGCAGAACCCGTCATCAGCATGGATGCGTGTCCTCTGGAATGTTGGTTGAAGCATAAAGGGACATATGAATCTTTAGCACATCTGGCATGTAAATATCTTGCAATGCCGGCTACAACAGTGCCATGTGAACGCCTGTTCTCACTTTCACATTGTAAACAAGAAGCGGGCAGTATTATCTCCTGCAAATATAAACAAACTTGTTTGTCTGAGTGATTGGCTGAATAAGAAATAGGACTGAGTGGACGAGTAGGCTCTAAAATTTTACATTGTTTTATTTTTGAATGCAGTTATTTTTTATACATAATTCTAGATTTGTTAATTCAACGTTCATGATAAAGCGATTGCACTACCGTACTTATAGACTCATAGACTTTAAGGTCAGAAGGGACCATTATGATCGTCTAGTCTGACCTCCTACACAACGCAGGCCACAGAATCTCACCCACTCCTGTAACAAACCCCTAACTTATATCTGAATTATTGAAGTCCTCAAATCATGGTTTAAAGACCTCAAGGTGCAGAGAATCCTCCAGCAAGTGACCGTGCCCCATGCTGCAGAGGAAGGTGAAAAACCTGCCAATCTGCTCTTGAGGAAAATTCCTTCCCGACCCCAAATATGGCTATCAGTTTAAACTTGTATTAGGTGAATTGAAAAAAAACTATTTCTTTTGTTTTTTATAGTGCAAATATTTGTAATAAAAAAATAAATATAAAGTGAGCACTGTATACTTTGTATTCTGTCGTAATTGAAATAAATATATTTTAAAATGTGGAAAATATCCAAAAATATTTAAATAAATGGTATTCTATTGTTGTTGAACAGTGCGATTAATCTCAATACATTTTTTAATCACTTTTCAGCCCTACTAAAAACTATTGGGAATGTTTAAAAATGTAATCTCTTGGAAAAAATGCTATGTAAGAATTTTTCATGACAGTTATATGCTTTCTTGTGAGTGTAGGTGTCGCAGTAAGATTATATGATAATACTTAGTCCCTAACTACTGCTGTTGTCTACTCCACTGTGATGATAGCTCAACTTTTTAAGTTTATCCACCATTCCCTAATTTTTTCTGGAGTATCATTCAGGCTTTTCCAAGACTGAGGACTTTTGGGTCATAGTGTAGAAAAGGAACTGAGAAAGGGATTATGAGCAAGGAATTCCTATGATCTTTGAGTGGCCTCTACACATTGCCACTCTTGGAAGATGCCCTTGTGGTGCCGCTGGAAACCTCTAGAACCTGTGTCTGCTGGAGTGACCACATACCCCTTCTCATGCCTTTGAATGTTCTGAAGGTAAAGTATAGAAAGGGGAGGGCTATTTCATCATCCTCAGTTCCTTCCGCATGCAAACCCAGGCCCCAGTAGTGAATAACAGGACTTTGAGGTAGAGGGAAGATAAGCAGATAGTGTGAATGTTCAGTATCTCATCTTGAAGAACTCCCACTTGTAAGTAGAGCTAGCCAAAAGATTTTTTCGGTGAAAATGCACATTTGGCAACACTGAAATGTATTGTGAATTCATGTCAGTTTCGCTGAATTGTTTGTGTTAAGGAAAAAACGCCAAAAAGTCAACATTTCACTTGACATTTTCTAATGAAATGTTTCAATTTTTTTGATACAAGATTTTGTTTTGAAATTTCCTTTGAATTTATTTAAAAAAATAAGTTAAACATAGACAGCTCAAAATTAAGTTATTTACTCTACTTAAAATGTTTTAAAAAAACTTTTTGATTAGTTGAAATCTGTTTTTGGTTTGACACAAAATGGTTTTTTTGTTTTTGCAGAATTGCCAGCAAACTAGAAAACCATTGTATGCACAGCTCTGGTTGTAAATAACCTTCATTTTATTAAATGGCTTCTGCATAATCTCACTACTGGGAGTTTATCAAACAGTGCATATTCTCCCCAGAACTAGTTAAACAGGGATTGTAACACTACCCTCCCAAATTGGGGCATCAGATCTGGATACCAATTCAGCTGAGTAATGTTTTATGGAGGTATGGATTGATCTGGTACTATAAATCTCTGCTATTGTGATATGGGTAAGACAAGCCCTGAATGGTGTGTTGGACCTGATCAAATGATCCCTAAATCCTTCTGTCATGGTGATGTTAGCCAGCCTATAACATTCCTCAATACTACATATGATTAACTTAAATAAGTGCTGAGTTGTAATGGCCTGACCCTTGTGGTTATCCTCATATGATACTAATAATAGAGGTGAGTCTGTAAGCACCATTGACCTAAATAGGTCAAAAGTGGATGTCTTCTGAATATCTACAATATACAACTTCGCCTCTCTTGGATGAGGGTGATGTCTCGGGAAGAATATGGCAGATTCAAGGTCTGAGATGGAAATTGGTTCCCACCTTAGGTAGAAATTTAGAATGTGAGCAAAAAAAATCACATCAAAGATTGTAAAAGGCGGTGGCTTGACCATCAATTCTCCTAGCTGAGGTTATGGCTGTAATAAAAGCCCTCATGATACAGAGATGTAATATGGAACATTCTCCCGTAGCTTTGAAGGGAGGCACTGTCAGCTGCATGAGGACTTGACTGAAGTCCCAACTAGATGTAGGATCCTTCACAGCAGGGCAGATACCTCACAGTCCTTCCAGAAACCTTTTCACTATAGGGTTATTGAACACAAACTTGTGTTCCACTTCCATGTGATAAGCAGAAATGACTTCAAGGTGTACTCTGATAGGGGAAAGAGACAGTTCCAGGGACTTGAGGTGGAGCAAATATTGAAGGACAGAAAAGGAACCATGGATGGAGCTGTGTTATTTCTGACCGCCCACAGAAAGAACCTTTTCTGCTTATGGACCTAACAGGAAAGGACTGAACTGGAGTTTTACAGCACTTTCTGGACTCTAGTGGAACAACAAAGCTCCGAAGAAGTCAGTTCTATAGCCCAGGCTGTCGGATGGAATAATTCTGGATCCAGGTGCTGAATCTGGCCTTTCTCAGATGATCTTGCATGATTTATAGAGAGGTAAGTTCCAGGGGACATCAGCATATTAATTTTAACAAACTGATTAATAGTGTGAAACTTATTTTTGAATGTCTTGGTGTGTTTTGGCTGTTTTGACTTTTTTTGTTAGGACATGGTAGAAATTTATGAAGTAAAATGGTCAGTTTTACTTAGCCGTTTCAGTTTGATCAATAGTTTCATATTAAGAGGTTGTCTTATAAACGTTCTTACATTTTGAGGTCAGAAGCAATCATTATGGTTATTTCCTCTGCCCTACTGAACAATACAGGCCAAAAATTTCTCCCAATGTTTCGTTTCAGAGTAGCAGCCGTGTTAGTCTGTATCCGCAAAAAGAACAGGAGTACTTGTGGCACCTTAGAGACTAACAAATTTATTTGAGCATAAGCTTTCGTGGGCTACAGCCCACTTCTTTGGATGCATAGAATGGAAAACACAGAAGATATTTATACATACATCTGTATACATACATACATCCACCACATTCCTAGGTAAGTTATTTCCCCTCACAGTTAAAAATCTGCACCTTATTTTCAATTTGAATTTGTCTAGCTTTAACTTCCAGTCATTGTATTTTGATACATCTTTTGTGTGCTAATTTAAAGAGCCTTCTAGTGCCAGAAATATTCCTATGTATATACTTTCAGGCTGTGATCAAGTCATCTCTTAACCTTCTCTAATAAGTGAAATAGACTGAGCTTCTTAAGTTTCTCACTGTAAAGTAGATTTTTCAAGACCTCAGATCATTCGTAGTGGCTGTTTTCTGAACACTTTCAAATATTCAACATTGTTTTTGAAATATGAACACCAGAATTGGACACAGTATTCCACCAATGGTCTCACCAGCTATATACATAGTCACCTTCTCCCTACTCCTAATCAATGTTCTCCTGCTTCTACATCCAAGGGTCACATTAGACCTCTTAGACACAGCATCACACTGAGAGCTCATGTTCTGTTAGTTATGCAGCATGACTCCTAAGTCCTTTTCAGAATCCCTGTTTTTCCAGGTAACATCCTTCCAAAGAGTGGGACTGGACCATTTCTCCTAAGCTGCCATGGCATAACATTTCTAAATCTTTTCAATGCATTTGGTCAGATTTTTCATGCTTGCTAAGATAAGGGTTAAGACCCATGTTCTAGAACTAAGGGCAGTTGGTTATGGATGTCAACGTTTTTTCCATGACATTCAGTGCTGTCCTCAGGGTAATGGTAGGCAACAGGGTGGTGATGTACTATATAAATCAACAAGCAAGATCCCAGTCCGTGTGCACAGAATCACTAAAACTATGGGACTGGTGCATTACCTACTGCATAGAGATCTCCATGACTTACCTTCCAGGTCTCCAGAAACCTTTAGCAGATGCCCTAAGCAGTCACTTCCATCAGGACCATGAGTGGGAGCTCAACAACCTAGTCTTGTACAATATCTGCAAAGCTTAGGGCATCTCCGTAATGGATCTCTTTGCAACCCCAGACAATGCAAAATGCCAGATCTTCTGCAGCATGAGGGGACTTGGCCATAACTTCTTAAGGAATTCCCTCCTAGTTCTCTGGCCCTGCGCTCTCCTTTACGCCTTCCCTCCAACACCATTAATTCTCCAAGACACTGATCAGATTATGGCAAGACCAGGCGAGGGTTATCCTGATAGTACCTTCTTGGCCAAGAGAGGTGTGGTATTTCGATCTACTTCACCTTTCTATAGAAATGTCCTGCTTCTATCAAACCTCCTAATACAGAACTCAGGCATCATTAACCATCACAATCTCCCAGCTCTGAACCTCAAGGCCTGGCTCTTTTTTTGTTTCTCAACCTCCGAGTTGGACTGCTTAGAGGAAGTCCAGTCTGCACTTCTCAATGCTAGGAAGCCTTTCATATGTAAAAATTATGTACAGAACTGGAAGCGCTTTCTTTTCTGGTGTTCACATCGCTCTGTATCCACTTCTGAAACTCCTCTCTCCAGAATCCTCAATTACCTACTGCAGTTCAAAACAAGTTGATTATGATTAAGTTTGGTCTAAGTACACCATGCAGCTATTACGTCTTTTCATTTGCTTATCAAGGGCACCCCACCATGGCCAGATTCCTTAAGAGCTTATCTGTTTCCTCATAGTTGGAACCTCACACCTTCCTAGTATCTTAATTTGGTCCTTAACATCCCGATGAACTCCCTATTCAAACCTAAGGCCACCTGTTCACTCCAGCACCTCTCCTTTAAGATTTCATTTCTGATAGCTGTCACCTTGCATAAAAGGTTGAGAGAATTGGGAGTGCTCATGTTTGACCCACCTTATGTTACCGTCTATTGTGACATGGTCATGCTGAGCCCCTATCCTCGATTCTCCTTGAAGATTTTGTCTTGCATATTAATCGGGATATTTTTCTGCCAGTATTCTTTCCCAAGTCCCACTCCTCAAGAGAAGAAGCTAGACTCACACTTCAGACGTTCAGAGGGCATTTGCCTTTCATCTGGACCAGACTAGAAGCTTTAGGATTTCTCTTCGACTTTCTGTATCTTTTTCTGAAATAAAGAAAGGACAATCAATTTGTTCTCAGAGACTCTCTAAATGGGTTTCAAGTTGCATCATAGTCTGCTATGAGGTCACTGGGGTAGAACCCTCCCTAAGGTGCCAGCACATTCCACCAGGACTCAGTCCATTTCAGTTACCCTCCTCAAGGACGTTCCCCTCATGGAAATTTTCATGGCTGCAACTTGGTCCTCTGTTAACATGTTCCCCAGACATTACGCTATCCTATCTGCATTCAGGATGGACACAGCCTTTGGCGATGGTGTCTTATGCACTGACTTGCATCTGCTTCCTTTGCACGTGCTTCCTCATTGAGTTACTGATTGGGAATCTCCTATGTTGGAGCACCCATAGGCACATATACTTGGAGGAGTAGAGGTTACTCAACTTTCAGAAACTTGAGTTCATTGATATGTTTTGTTTCTATGGGTGCACCACCTCCCTCACTCCTTTTTGTTTGCTGCGGAGTCTGGCTTTGTAGTTGTGAAGGAACTGGATTGGCAGTGGGTCCTTCCATTCCTGTATGCTCTTACTTTGGAGCACATGGTGCTCAGGCATGGACCTGCAACACTGCTAATTCAAATTTCCTATCAGGCACTTGCAAGTGTGTGCACATGCTACAGTGGATCACCTATAGGGACAAAACATCTTGAAGTTAGTGAAAGGTAAGTAACCTCTCCTTGTCAAGCCCCAAATCTAGACTCCTTCATGTAAACCTTAACATTTATTTTCAGGTCTTCAGATTATGGGGGAGGAGAACGGGATGACTGTTCTTTCTAAAGAAGATACCCTCTTAAATTCTGAATACCGACATTAATTCCTTCTCATCGGCTCTCCATTTACCTGTTTTACACCACAGAAAAGAAGCAACTTAGCACCCACACTGACTGACTGTCCAAGCCATAGAAACCAATTATCAGGGACAAAATGTGGCTTCCCCATAGCACCCCATTAAGTTGGAAGTATTTGCATTTTGGGCTTGTCCCCCTGCAGAGCATTCTCTTGAAAGACGTGCAGTTTAACGGTTTAGAAACTATTTAGAGCTTAAGTGTACCCTTGTAAGTTGCCAGTAGAGGAAATTAACCCACAGCTCAACTGTTTCCAGCTTTTTGCAGGGTAAAGGACTCTTCAGCACTGTGTGTGTTCGCAGAACCTCATCCTGTTGGGTGAGTGTGTGTTGGCAAGAATGTGTTGCTATTAGGCAAATTTGTCTCTTCCCTAACATTGCTGTCAAGGTTGAAATTGCCTAGTGCTGTACTTCCTGATGGCATCACTCAGAAGCTCTTCGGCAGCTGTGCTGCACTTGGCCTACCTACTATGAGGTAGTGTCTCCTTTTCTGGTCAGAATGAATAGCTAGCTTTTATAAAACTTCAAGTTTCTCTTTATATGTGAATGATTTTAACTCCTGTGTGCCAGAAAGTGCAGAACTTTCACCACTGTGTCCTAGTAATAAGCTCTTAATGTAAAACACTAATATTTGCTTTGCTGCTTAGTGTCAGGATATTCGCTTATGTGACTGAAAGTTGTTTACATGCTCACAGTATATGAGTGCATGAAAAATTGAAAGTAACAAATCTCTAAAACTCTTAAGGTTGAAAAGCAAGTTGCTATATGCAGAATTGTGTTAGAGCTTATTTGCAATTTGTATTCAAAGTACTACAGGCTTGGAAACTGTGCTGAATGTCTTAGGTTGATCTGTTCTTTTGATTCTGGAAGAATGATAAAGATGAATCAGATTTAATGATACAGAGAGAATACGGCATGCTGAGCGGGGAATGGAAGTGCATCTATTGCATCTGCTTGAGTCAGCAGCTAGTGCTTTCTGCTGTTACCCTTTAGTGTCAGAATAGTCGGAAGGTTACCTGAGGGTACTATGAATCACTTCAGTGACTTCCTCACTGATTATTAGTCTACAGGATGGCATGTTATTTAAGCACATAATCTTTATTTTTTGGTCTTGAGAAATTTATTTGTGATTAAAAGGGAAGTAATTGGAAAAAAATATTTATTCCAGTATAATTGCTTATTTGAACAGCAAGAGATTAATAGTTAGAAACCCAGAATGTTCTGTGTGTAGGGGGGCGAAGCTCATGTTCTAACTAGTGAAATATAGCTAGGACTTGGAAAAAACTCACTTGCAGATGGGAAGATTTCCCTGCTAAAAGTGGAGTGTAAGCATTCAGTATCTGTAGAACTTAAGTTGTCTTTTAAAAACCAAAATTCTCATCCTTAATGTTCTGGAAATAACTTCAAATGTATAAGCTGGCATAATATTACCTGTCTGAAACAAGCTCTAGTGCTTCTAGTGTGCTGTCTTTTTGTTCTGTTTATAGGCACTAGGCTCTATAACAGGGGTGGCCAACCTGAGCCTGAGAAGGAGCCAGAATTTACCAATGTACATTGCCAAAGAGCCACAGTAATACATCAGCAGCCCCCCATCAGTTCCCAGCGCTTCCTGCCCACCAGCAGCCCCGCTAATCAGTGCCCCCTCCCCACAGCCTCCCGATCAGCTGTTTCACAGGGCCTGTGGCAGAGCCAGGGGTTGAGCAGTGAGCACACCCCCTCCCCAGGCACATTGGAAAGTTGGCGATTGTAGCTCCAGCCCCAGAGTTGGTGCCTATACAAGGAGCCACATATTAACTTCTGAAGAGCCACATGTGGCTCCGGAGCCACGGGTTGGCCACCCCTGCTCTATAATAATACAAATAATAATACTAAGAATCTAGCAGTGATGTAAAACGAATCAAACATAGATACTGGTCACTTTCACTGCTATTATTTAGAACCCTGGGAGCAGTAGTGAGTGTTCAGAATCATGTCTATTTCATGCAGATGCTACTGTTGGAAAAACTATGAGCAGCTGCAGAGGTAAAGGCTTGTCGGGATTCCTGTAAAAAATGGTAAGTGCTTTGTAAAATCAGGCCCTAGGCATCTCAAGTTGAGCAACGAAAATTAGTGAAAACTATTTTGGCAATTTTGACCTTAATCTCTGTCTCCTACTTTTTCCATTTGTAAAAAGAGGAGGATAATTCCATTTTATCTTGCAGGAGCATTGTGTAGATAAATTCATTATTATTTGTGAAGCACTCTGATACTACGATGATGAGTATAGAAAAGTCCATGAGGAAATTTATAATTCTGTATTCAGTGCAGGGTTTGTATTGTGTGTGGTAAATAAGGCCTTAGGTTCACTCACTGATGATAAAAATAATATTCACTGAGCACAATCCATCCTGCTTATTGAATGAGGCAGAGTCATGTGAAAAAAGTGATCCTGCAATTAAAGACTATCATAATTCTGCCCCTTTGTGCCCTGTATTAAGTTTGCACAGACAGACATAATATTGACTTTGAAATATTTGGCTGTTCAACCCTAATGTTCTTTTAAGATAAGTTAGTACTATGTATAGTTATATAATATGTCTTGCATGGAGGCCAGTATTCCTGTTCAATACTTTTGCGTTCCACTTTCAAAATCCAAATATCAGCTACCCACAAGTTTTAAGTCCCCATTATCCCCTTCACTAAGAGTCCATCTTCTCTTGGATCATACCTAAAGTCCAGTGGTTCTGGATCACAAAATTTACTGCCTCCATAGCCTTTGAACAATCCTCACTTTAAGTCCCCATTTAAAAAATAAGTGGGTGCTTTTCTTCTGCCTCCCATTCATCTCTCCATGATCCTAACTAGTGCTGGGAGGTGCCCAGGGAAATGTTTATTATATCCATAAATCCACAGGGCATACTTCAAATATTACTCCTGAGGGCACTCTGCATCAAAAAATTGAAAATTCTGAGCACAGTATTTTTAAATTCTGCAAATCTTATTTGTCAAAATAACACTGCATAATCACACCAGTTTCAATTATTTTGGTAATTTATTTCAAAATACCTGTCAGCAAGTATATATCTAACAATACAGACACACAAAAATTCCCCCAGGAATAGAGAGCTAAGGAAACCCCTGACAACCCAGTTCCTGTTTCTCTGCCCATTTCTGTGGGGGAAAGGAAATTCTGCACGCACAACATTAATTTCTGCAAAATTCGGCGTTGTGCAGTGTTGCAGAATTCCCCCAGGAGTAACATATAACCATTCTAAAACCATTATAAACCATAGAAGAAATATGGAAAACAAAATTCTTGTTCAACACCAGAAACCACCTTGTGGTAAATCAGCACTCTTTAGTGACAGCATTGTATGTTATATAATGTATTTTAAGCTGGCAAATCTAGTACCTTGAAATGTTTATACATCTCCTTCAATTTGTTTTAATGTTTGAACAGTTTGGTAAAAACACTTGCATGGGTTGAAACACAAAAATCCATCCTGCTTCAAACATTTGTTTTTTTTAACATAATCCATTTTAACTGTTTACAGTTTATCAAAATAGTTTTATATCAATTTAATGCTGAAATGTATTTAAATGTGGTTCTTTATTGCCATGCTAGCATTGGTTGACTGTACTAGTGTTTTTCACTATTCTATTGAAAAGTGCAACATTTATTTGCAAGTGTATTGTAATATATTCAGACTGCGTTTACCATATTTTGTTGCTTTACACTGGTGATAGCAGACAGTAAGCTTCCTTGTACGCTGTATGTTAAAACCGCTTTAATCAAAACTAGAGTGATATTCTTCAGCATTAGTGTTATAAGGATATAGGTTGTGAGTGTCCTACAGTGTGTCACTGATACAAAAACTGGGAAAAAAACAACCTCTAAAAGAAATGTACGAAAACATTTGCAAATGTTTTTCTTTACTTTAAAGCTTATCTTTTTAGAAGAATGGGTAGTTCATGATGTTGTATAAATCATAATATCTGATTAACTTTCTATCACCTGGAATTTTCCTTTCTGGTTAAAAAGAATGGGCTACTAAAGGTGTCTTTTGCCTTTTTCTTCCGTATTAGAATTTGTATTTCTGATTACTTAATAAGGTGTGTGTTAAACTAAATCAAATTCAGATTGAACTGTTGTTCATTTCTGTAAAATGCTACTAAATCCTTGGCTTGGTCATTCTAACTAAAATATTCATATAGATAGAAAAAGGAGAATTTTTATATTGATCAGACGCATATAAAATTTACCTGCTTACCTAAATAAAACTAATCACTTCTAGACGCGCAATAAACTGAAGTATACTTTATTTCCCTTCTAAAAGGGTCTTTCTTATAATAGGACAACTACCCTTATGTTGTCTATGGGATACTGTCACCTTTCAGAACACTGTTTTCTGACAGGGCATCTTAAAAATGGTATGACATCGGTTTTTTTTTAAATTTAAGAGGGATTTTTCTGCTCTTCAGCTGATGTTTCGAAAGGTATTTTGGGCATCCCCGAAGGGCAAATTCAAACCTGCTTCCCCAGCCCCTTCCTTTGTGCACACTATTTCCTGCTGCCCTTTCCATTTCAGTTTCCTTGCCTTTCTAATTGGTAAACATCCTCTACCACAACCTGAGGAAGCATCTTCATGTGAACATGACCCAGGACAGTGATTGAGTTCTGTCTTAAAACTTTTGCATGTGGCAGAAGGTAAAACTGACTATCGATAAAACAATGGAACTTACTATAAACACACTTCTGTCAAAAGCACTAAATACACAGACTGAAAAAAGGTGTATTTTTTTCTCTAATCTTTCATTTATAGCAGTGTAAGATATTATTTGTTATAAGATTAGTTATAAAACTTTCAGATGAAAAGTAATTTTGTTTAAGCTCACTGTTTCTTTAAACACAAACAGTACAAGCAAAAACCCTTTACACTGTTTGGCTTGCATTTTGTCCCACAAAGCATGCACACACACATTTTACACAACAGTTGACTCTATCAAGTCCCATTGAAACATTTCTACATATTATTCAAAGAACTATATTCTAATACATCAGCCATTAACTCCTAATCACACTATCTCTTAACATCATTTTCCAGTCTAGCCCCCATTTACAAGTTATCTGAGTTGACAAATGACAAATATGTGAAGCCCTTGCATTAAAAAATATCTGTTTTGGTTTTTTACATTTGCTTCTAATAACAAGAAGACCACCAATTCTCTAATATGAAAAATGTCAAGCTGCATGTTGGTTTACTTCAAAGAATACTGTAACACTCATTTTGGAAGAATATTTACCGTATGCCCTATTTGATTTACTCAATAATTATGCCCTGATATTTGAGTGTTGGCTGCCACTGGTCGGATAGTAGCAACCAATAGGAACATAACTTTGTCTATCCTTTAGAGCAAGAGATATCAAACTCATTTGATATGGAGGGCCTCATCCGATACCCTGCCACTTTAATAACAAAAGTTATTAAAATAGAAATAAATGTAAACCATGTTGGTAATTATTTATTTTCGATATTAGTGATTGCTACTGCTGCTCTCCAATACCTGGCATCTCTTTGCTTGAACCAGTATGTCAGCATTTGGAGCAAATGACTGGGCTGAAGCTATCTTGAGTATCGAGTTCAGATGTCTCACTTAGTTGAGAATGTAATTGAGATCTGTTGATATTTATGATGGAGAATATTCACACAGGTTTGTACTCCTAAACATGGAAAGAGTTATTGATGCAACGAACTTCAGTTTGGGATAATTTGATCATTGGTGTTCAAGTTTTATCAGTACCTATGTCAGATAATTTGCCCTTCAACAGAATATCTCATTGCAGTTCAGTAAGTTCCATTTGGTGCTCTTCTGGTACATCATGCACATTGATAGAAAATGGTGTGCTGAACACTGGAAACTCTTCTACAAGGTTTCTGAAGTCAGAGAATCATTCTTGAAATTCTTTTCTCAGTTGATCAGTTTTGCTCACATACCTTTCTGTGATTTTATCACATTGAGTCCCAGTAGTGTCACAGTGATTTCAGGATGGGAAAATGTGCCAAGTTACACTGGGAAAGTTGCTTCTCCCACAGCTGAAGCTTAATTGCAAAGGCACAAATGTTGTCATAGTATTCAATCACTACTTGGTTGCACCCTTATATTCTTGTGTTGAGTGAGTTCAGATACTCTCTAATATCTGCCATGAAAGCAAGGTCTTGAAGCCATTCATTGTCCTGTAATTCAGTGACGTCTTCCCTTTTCTGATCCATGAAAAGCTGGATCTCACTACTCAATTAAAAAAGTGCTTCAACCCTGGTCCCTGACTTACTTATTGAACTTCAGTGTGATACAGCAGTCCACAGTGAATGTCACGTTCTTCCAACAGCTGAATGAGTTGCTTGTGGTTGAGACCACTAGCTCAAATAAAATTTACAGTTTTAACAACCATATCTATAACAAGATTCACTTTCAGAGTTATACTACAGAGAGCTTTTTTGATGTAAAATCGCTAACCTGCTGTTTATGATTGATGGTTTGCAATTTGGCCTCTTATTCTTATGGGGCCAGGCTCTCAGCTCCTTTCCAGCCCACAGCCAATTTAATCAGAGCTTCCACCAAATTTTCTGCTGTCATGTCTCATCAGCACCAGTTCTAAGAGCTCCTTTGCTATACACCTGTTCTTATCAACTCTGCTAATGAATACTGCAAGCTGAGAAATATCACTTACATCTGTGCTTTCCTCAGTTGCGAATGAAAAAGCAGCAAAGGACTTAACTTTGACCTGGATTTGACTGTTCAAATTCTCAACTAAATTATTGATTCTCTTAGCAGTTGTGTTTCTTGAAAGGTTTATATTTGCAAAAATTTGCTGCTTATCTGGACATGCTATTTCTTTAGCTTTTAGCATGCAGTTCCTCAAAAATTCTGCCTCAGAAAATGGATTAGATGACAGCTATTTCATGGGCAACCACATAGTTTGCCTTAACAGCAACATCACTTAAGTGTGGAGCACTAATAAGCACTGCTGCTTTTTCGCATAACTTTCGTATGTACTTACCATATTTCTCAGGATAGTTTCTTTCATAGTGTCTTCAACTTTTGTTTTCTTTTACCACAGCTACCTGTTTCTTGCAAGTCAAGCACCTAGGCTTTCCATTCATGTCCAAAAAGAAATAAAAAATTCTTCATTTCTCTTGAAATGTGTGGCACTCTTGATCTACCATTCTCTTCTTGGATAAAGACATGATGACCACTTGTCACAAACTGAATAAGGAATTGAAGGAAGGGAAAGGTAGAAGGAGGGTTATCTCCTCTTCTTTTCTTTATTTTTTAAATATTTATTAGGGCTGTCAGATGCGCTAAAGATTCATATGTCCTTTCATGCTTCAACCACCATTCCAGAGGACATGCATCCATGTTTATGATGGCTTCTGTTCGATAATGATCTAAAGCAGAGTGGACCGATGCATGTTCATTTTCATAATCTGAGTCAGATGCCACCAGCAGAAGGTTGATTTTTCTTTTTTAGTGGTTCAGGTTCTATAGTTCTTCTTTGAGTGATTGCTCCTGTGTATTCCACAGTAGGTGAGAGTGCTTACCACGTGCACTGGTGCTGGAAGTTTTTCCCTTAGCAGTATCCGTACTTGGGGGAGCACCGCTGCGACCCCTGGAGTGGCGCCTGTATATCGTGCTATAAGGGGAGCTATGGGCTCCCCCCACCCTCAGTTCCTTCTTGCCGCCAGTGAAGGTAGTCGGAACTTTTGTGCTCCAGCTCTGCTGCAGCCCTTCTTCTCGACCTTAGTGGTACTGTTGTACGTTGTTCTTCAATCGTTAGAGCGGGCTCGGGGCATGCCCCGTGCCCCAGGCTTCAAGTCATGTGACTCCTGTCGCCGCTCTATGCCCAGGAGTGACCCTCATGCTGACTGTCTTTGCTGCCTGGGTGAGACTCACATAAGTGACCGCTGCAAGATCTGTAGGTCATTCAAGCCAAGAACCAAGAAGGAGAGAGACTTCAGACTTTGAGCTCTCCGGATGGAGTCGGCACTGACTTGGATGCCAGTGTGCAGATCGGACTTGGCACCGGCCCCCGCGTCATCGGTACGTAGCGAGGCCCCTTCAACCAGTCGGCGCCTGTTCTCCTTCCAAAAAGCAAGGGAAGGGCTCGGTTTTGTAACGCTGCCGCGATAAGGACAAGGGGGAGGCTGGTCCCACGCTGGGCAGCCCTCGATCCCCCCCCCGGGCTCTAAGGTTCCGACACGTGTGGAGCGGAGCAGCCTGGTATCGTCGACCCAGGCATCCCCACCGGTTCGGATGCCGTCGACGCCAGAGGCGGTGCAGGCTGCAAAGGATATTATGTCCCTGCCCGTCCTGAGCTCAAAATGGGGTACGGGCCCTAGGTCGTGGGGCAAGCCCCCTTTGGGTGCCCACCAGACCTCTCCGAGCAGCCGCAGTTCCCGCTCTGAAGATCAATCCCCACACTGCTCGGCGCACAGCGGGCGCTCTTCAGACAGCTCCCGGCCACCCTCGACGCCGGCAGGGCCGCTGTTGGGATGCAAGTTGCGGGGACCCTCCACGCCCCCTGCCAGCGAGCAGAGGCACCGAGAGAGGCACCATGAATGCTCACCTGCTAGACATGGGTACCGGAGCCGCTCTCGACGGGACAGATGTTGCTGCTCCCGTTCCAGCTGCTGCTCGTCGAGGCACCACGCCGAAGACTCCCCTCGGGGTACTTCGGTGTCAAGGCACTGGGCTTCACGTCGTCGCCACGTGTACCGAAGCAGTTCATTGCGTGGGTACCGTTCATCGTCATCGAGAGCACGGTCCCGAGGGAGACGACGCCACAGACGTCGCTCCTACCGTTCCCGCCTCACCGAGCGTTCTTCGGCGACCTTGGCCTTGGCACGCGTTCACCCACCCATGGCACGTGCCGTCCCGCCGGAACACATGTTGCCATCCCATGCTTAGCCGAACCAATGGCAAGGGACTCCGTGGCAAGGACAGTGGTGCCAGTGGGCACCGTGGCCATCAGTGCCAGCCCAAGCGGAGGCTCTTTCAGTCGCTAGAGCGTCCCGGGCTCCATTGGCCTCTTTTGGCTGCCCACGAGATAAGTCGGCGGGCCACGAGTCGGCAGACACGTGCCGGGACTCTGACCTCTGTATCGACGCCCTGGCACCAACTGAGGTGCCCGGGTCCGTACGGGCCATCTCTCCAGTACCGGACGACACCAAAGCGGCGCCTTCGCCTTCGGTTTCGCAGGAGGACTTCAAAGCACACCAGGACCTGCTAAAACAGGTGGCTTCCAGCTTATAGCTGCAGGCCGAGGAGATGGAGGGTCCATCTGATTCCCTCTTTAACGTCCTGTCTCCCTCGGCACCGGGTCGTGTGGCCCTGCCTCTGCACCAGGGTATTGTCAACATTTCAAACTCCCTGTGGCAAACCCCTGCCTCCTTGGCCCCAATCTTGAAAAAGGCTGAGAGGAAATACTTGGGCCGGCGAAGGACCATGAATACTTGTATTCACACCCGGCACCCAACTCGCTCGTCATGGAATTGGTAAACCACAGAGAGCGTCAGGGCCAGCCCCCGCCCATCCCAAAAAATAAAGACGCCAGGAGACTCAACTCCTTTGGCAGAAAATTTTATTCGTCGGCTAGCTTCCAGCTTCGCGTAGCCAGCCACCAGGCCTTACTGAGCAGGTAGGACTTCAACCTGTGGGAGTCCCTGCCTAAATTTGAGCCCCTCCTCCTGGACCAGGACAGGAAGGACTTCAAGGAAGAGGGGTTGTCGTGATGGAAGAGGGGTCGTCGTCGGCAAAAGTGGCCCTGTAAGCAGCATCCGATGAGGCGGGCACGGCGGCCCGCTTGATGGCTTCCACGATCACCATGCGCAGGGCGTCGTTGCTCTTGTTGTCCAGGCTGTCGACGGAGGCACAATCGCTGATGCAGGACCTCCCATTCGATGGCAGGGCGCTCTTCGCGGACCAGACGGACGTTAGGCTGCATGGGATGAAGGATTCCTGCACTACCTTGCAGACCTTGGGCTTCTACGTTCCCCCGGCTAAGGACAAGGCCAAATCCGTTCCGGTGGCTCAACCTGCGAAGAGCAGATATAAGCCCCTGTACAAAAGGCCCAGAGACCAGAAGCATCAGTCTCCGAGGCAGTCCCACTTCCCTTTAAGGGCAAGAGGCAAGGGAAGAGGTGTTTTTGACTATCTGCAGGGGGTCACCAGGCCTGTTGCCAGGGAGGCGCCCCCCCCCCCCCCTATTAATAGTTTGTGTTCTGCAACCAATTGTCTGCCTTCCTCAGGGCGTGGTCCCGCATTACTTCGGACCAATGGGTCCTCAGTATCATCTCCAAGGGCTACGTTTTGCAGTTCACCTCACCCCCACCAAATCACCCTCCATCCACGATGGCCCCGGGGGACCCGGAACATGTCCGCCTCCTGCATCAGGAGGTGGACTGGTTGCTCCACCTGGGGCGGTGGAAAGGGTACCAGTTCAGTTCCAGGGCAAAGGGTTCTACTCCTGATACTTCCTGATCCCGAAGGCGAAAGGGGGTCTCAGGCCTATTCTGGACCTGCGCAACCTGACCAGGTTTCTAACCCGTTCCAAGTTCTGCAGGGTGTCCCCTCCCTGGACCCAGGGAACTGGTACGCGGTTCTGGATCTCCAGGACATGTACTTTCATGGCCATGTTTTCGAGGGACACGGACGTTTCCTCCAATTCATGGTGGGAATGGACCACTACCAATTCACAGTCCTCCCCTTTGGCCTATCCACGGCTCCCAGGGTTTTCACAAAATGTATGTCTGAGGCGGCCTACTTCAGGCGGGAGGGCGTACAAATCTTCCCTTACCTAGATGACTGGCTCCTCAAGGGGGAGTCCCGTTTCAAAGTGGAGTCCCATGTAGAACTGCTCCTCTCGACGTGCGCCGATCTAGGCCTGGTCGTGAACGAGAACAAATTGATATTAGTGCCTGTTCAGCGCATAGAGTTCATTGGGGCCCTGCTGGACTCCTCTAGGGCCACAGCCTCTCTCCCCCTGGACAGGTTCGAGACCCTAAGGGATCTCATCACCTCGGTCACGGCCTTCCCGGTTACCACAGCGAGGGCGTGTCACATGGCCGCATGCACTTACGTAGTCCGCCATGCCAGGCTCCGTATGAGGCCCCTCCAATTATGGCTGGCCTCCCAGTTCTCCCAAACTTGGGACGGTCTGGACAAGGTTCTCACGGTCCCGTCCCCGATACTCGCTTCCCTCCTATAGTCCTGTCCGAGCAATATGTTGCAAGGGGTTCCCTTCAGGGAGGCCAACCCATCCATAGACCTGATGTCCGATGCTTCGGGCCTGGGCTGGGGACCCCACACTGAGGACGTACAAACCCAGGGAACGTGATCGGCCCCAGACTTGCCCCTTCACATAAACGTCAAGGAGCTCAGGGTGGTTCGGTTGGTGTGCATGGCATTCCTCACACACCTCCACGGCAAGGTGGTCAGAGTCCTCACGGACATCGCCGCCATATACTATATCAACAGGCAAGGCGGGACACGCTCCCTAGCCCTCTGCCGGGAAGCCTTGAACCTATAGGAGTTCTGTATAGCCCCCGATACCTCCCTGAGGGCGACTCACCTCCCGGTCATCCGCCATATGCAAGCGGACCACCTCAGCAGGGTCTTCTCCCCCCAGTACAAGTGGTCGCTCCACTCGGAGGTCACTCGCCGGCTCTTCCAAGAGTGGGGAGCTCCCCAGATCGACCTGTTTGCAACCGTCAGAACAGGCGTTGCCCCCGTTTCTGCTCGGGGGGGGGGGGGGGAAAGGTGCGATCTCCGATGCGTTCCTCCTGAGCTGGTCAGGCCAGCTCCTCTATGCCTTTCCCCCATTCCCCCTCATTGCCAAGGTCCTTCAAAAGGTGAAAGCGGACAAGGCGAGAGTCATTCTCATAGCCCCGGTGTGGGCCCGCCAGCACTGGTACGGGCCCCTTCTATGTTTCTTAGCGGCCCCTCCTCCCCCCCCCCGAGGGCGCTGCCGCTCCGCCCGGACTTCCTTTCCCAGGACGGGGGGCGCCTCCTCTATCCCAATCTGGCCGCGCTTCACCTGACAGCGTGGCTGCTCCATGGTTGAATGAGGAGGAGAATCGGTGATCGGAGCAGGTAAAGCTAGTCCTCCTGGAAACTGGACGTGCGTGGCGAAGTGGTCCAGGTTTGCTAGGTGAGCGAGTGAGCGGGGAGTGTCTCCTTCCGCCGCACTTCTCCAGTTTATCCTGGACTACCTCTTATCCCTTAGGGCCCAGGGACTGGCACCTGCCTCGGTCTGGGTGCACCTGGCGGCCATATCGGCCTTTCACCCACTGGTGCAAGGCCACTCAGTCTTCTCCCACTCGATGACCTCCCGTTTCCTGAAGGGCCTTGACTGTTCGTTCCCGTACGCTAGGCCCCCGTGCTGCAATGGGACCTCACCCTGGTCTTATCCCGGCTCATGGGACCCCCCTTTGAACCCCTGGCCACATGTTCCTGGTCACATCTCTCGTGGAAGCTGGCCTTCCTAGGGGTGATCACGTCGGCCCGACGTGTCTCAGAGCTCAGGGCCTTAACCTCAGAACTCCCCTGTACGGATTTTCATAGGGGTAAAGTCCAGCTCCGCCCACACCCGATGTTCCTCCCGAAGGTGGTCTCCGCCTTTCATATGGAGCAGAGCATCTTCCTTCCCATTCTCTGTCCCAAACCCCACTCCTCTAGCGAGGAATGCTGCCTCCACACGTTGGATGTGCGTAGGGCATTGGCTTTTTATCTGGATCGGACTAAGCCGTTCCAGAAATCCTCTCACCTCTATTGTCTTGGCCGAGCGGGCTAAGGGGCAGCCTATCTCCATCCAACGTCTCTCCCGCTGTATCACCTCGTGCATACGCACTTGTTATGATTTGGCAGGGATTCCCCCACCACCAATTGTAAGGCCACACTCTACGAGGGCTCAGGCCTCATCAGCTCCCTATGTCGGCCATGTCCCTATCCAGGACATTTGTAGGGCGGCCACGTGGGCCTCAGTTCACACATTTACTTTGCATTACGCGATCGTCTCCCAGTCTAGGGACGCCGCCGGGTTCAGCAGGGCGGTACTTCATCCCGAACCGTTGTGAACTGCTACCCACCTCCCAACAGATACTGCTTGGAATCACCTACTGTGGAATACACAGGAGCAATCACTCAAAGAAGAAAGGACAGTTACCTGTTCCATAACTGGCATTCTTCGAGATGTTGCTCCTGTCTATTCCACACCCCTCCCTCCTTCCCCTCTGTCGGAGTTGTCCGGCAAGAAGGAACCGAGGATAGGAGGAGCCCGTAGTTCCCCTTATAGCGCGATATACAGGCACCACTCCAGGGGTCACAGCGGTGCTTCCCCAGTATGGGTACTGCTAAGGGAAAAACTTCCAGCACCGGTGCACATGGCGAGTACGCACACCTACTGTGGAATAGGCAGGAGCAACACATCTCGAACGCCAGTTACGGAACAGGTAACAGTCCTTTTTCACATGGGAGTGTTGCTCTTTTAAGACTTCTGAAAGCATGCTCCACACCTCATCCCTCTCAAATTTTGGACAGCACTTCAGATTCTTAAACCCCGGGTCTAGTGCTGTAGCTATTTTTAGAAATATCACATTGGTACTACCTTTGCGTTTTGTCAAATCTGCAGTGAAAGTATTCTTAAAATGAACGTGTGCTGGGTCATCATCTGAGACTGCTATAACACGAAATATATGGCATAATGTGGGTAAACAGCAGGAGACATACAATTCTCCCCCAAGAATACCACTCACAAATATAATTTAATGCATTATTTTTTTAACGAGCATCATTAGCATGGAAGCATGTCCTCTGGAATGGTGGCCAGAGCATGAAGGGGTATACAAATGTTTAGCATATCTAGCACATAAATACCTTGCAACACCGGCTACAAAAGAGTGAACACTTGTTCTCACTCTCAGGTGATATTGTAAATAAGAAGGAGGCAGCAGTATCTCCCGTAAATGTAAACAAACTTGTTTGTCTTAGCGATTGGCTGAACAAGAAGTAGGCACTAAAGTTTTTTGCGTTTTGTTTTTGAGTGCAGTTATATAACACGCACAAAAAATCTACATTTGTAAGGTACGGTTTCATGATAGAGATTGCACTACGGGACTTGTATGAGGTGAATTGAAATATACTATTTCTTTTGTTTATCATTTTTACAATGCAAATATTTGTAATAAAAATAATATAAAGTGAGCACTATACACTTTGTTGCAATAGAAATCAAAATATTTGAAAATGTAGAAAAATATCCAAAAATATTTATTTTCAATTGGTATTTTATTGTGTGATTAATCACGATTAATTTTTTTAATCGTGATTCATTTTTTTAGTTAATCGTGTGAGTGAACGCTGATTAATTGACAGCCCTAATATTTATTTAAAGAGCAGTCAGTTGGTTTGCCAGTCGCAATAAACATTCAGCCTTTGCCTTACTTGAAATTTTCTTTTCTTTGGCAGCTAGTGGTATTACTCTCCAGCCACAGGGTTAACGCTCTTCAATGCCAGTTCCTCTCACCTGTATCTATATCAGCTTTGCCTCTACAGCACTTCTCTAATGCAACCAAGTGATTCTACACCTGTATGTGAAGTTTTGCTGGATTGCTTCACCAGAGTCTGGACTACAGGGGTGCAATCTGGAGAGTGTACCAGTGTGTTGTGCTCTGATTCCCCAGTGTGCCCTACTAGTGTGCACTAAATGTTTTAGTGCACAGAGTTGTAGTCCTGTTTTAAACAAGAGTGTATCAGTGCATGCTAGCATGGTCTGTATGGGGAAGTTAGAGCACCAGCACAAATCAGATCTGATTAGTACAGACTCCAGGGACATGTAGACAAGTCTGAAGATGCATGAGATTTATGACATTAAAAGTTTGCCACTATGGTCTCAATAGTGTATGGCTTCAGTAGCTGGCAAGTTAATCCACTCCACTTTTTTCCTTTTCTTATTCCATCAGAGATTTGATTCTACAGCATCAATTTGCATATATAGCCAACGGTTTCAGTCTAAAGGACTTCCTGCCCTCTGGCTAAGGAAGACATACAGAGAGAATATATCCTTGAGAATGACTGTCTCCCCCACAGAAAATTCTGAGAAGGACTGAATATAGCTTGTCAGGGAAGCTAATGCATATGGCGAGACAAAACAATCAGCAGCACTTCTTTTGTAATTTTAGCTTTAAATGAGAACCTGACCCGTAAAAAAAAAAAAAAATAAGTCTTCCTGTTTGAGTCTGAATTGTTGATTCCACCAATTCTGCTGGCTTTTTCTCAGTCAGTCAACAAGACCTTTGTCTTATAAAGGCTGAGTTTCCACCAGCTAGATATCATTTAAATCTTACTGGATGCTGAGGGAAGCCTACCAACTCCACCAGCCAAAAGTGTGATCTACAACATCTAGAGGTAAAAGCACACTGCAGCTTGCATTGCCTCAATATCTTCACTGTTAGCCTCATATACATATTGAAGAGGAGGGGTGATGAAAAAGAAACTTGTGGCACTCTACATGAAAGAGCTCTTGAAATAGAGGTACAATAGTTTAATACTATCCTCAGGGTCTCTTGAAGAGAAAGTGGAGCCACTCAGGAACAACTTTATGTCCCAATTAATACCATGTGGTCATGGGTTGCAAAGGCAGATGATAAAGATAGAACTGGCAAAACACCAAAGGAGATTATTAACCAACAAGATGACTGCAGTCACTGAACCAGTGCCATTCCTAAAGTAAGCTTGACAGGGAATCAGGAAATCGCTCCAAGTGTTGCCAGAGTTGCCTTAACACCACCACTTGAATAATCTTACATTAAAATGGGTAATTCAGGACCGTACAATAATATGATGCTCTCAGTACCAAGAGGTGGTTTCCTGAGCAAAGGCTTTCACAACCTGTTCTTTAAGAAAATACTGGTGTCTGGCCCTCCCGAAGTAAGGTGTTGACAAACTCTTCTAATTAGCATCACAGGATGTTCTCAGATGGCGATATGGGTCCAATTTGCATGTTATAACTCAGTACTCCCAAGTGCTGATAGATCCTTAATGATGGATGCTGGCTGAAATTCGAGCAGGAAAGACTATGCCATCACCAGACGTAGTTCTTACACTATATAAGTAATCCAATCCTAGCCAAATTTTAGAAGCCTGACTTGAGAAATAGACTGGAAATTCCTCACCGCATTTTATACTTACTTACCTTATACTTGTACTGAAACTAAGTATAGACAGTGAAGAATCAAAGTTGTTCACTACGCAGAATCTGCTTTCACCGGTTGGGACTTTGAGGATGTTATGGATGAGACAAATACTCTTCTTCATACTTGGGCAGAACAGTGGTATGATACCCTCTTAGCTTCTTAGCAGAGACTATCCTAAGCAGAGCTCTAACATTTCTCTTTCACTGTAGCTAAACAGATTAGTCATTGTGTTGCAGAGTCCTGCAGACTCTTGCAGCTTCTGACATGAAAAAGGAGTCATCTGTTCAATTGTGCATGGCAGCTGCTTGAAACTTCTTGAGCACATTCGGCAAACACACTGCACAAAACGTTTTGTTGTCTTTATATAACACCTATCAATGCATCTTTGGGCTTTTGATTTAGAAAACATTTCTTACAGACCTACCCTAAGTTCCTTTTGTGAGTTAAGAGTATTCCTCTTGTGTTGGGGGTCACGTGTTGGGAAATTTAGTGGAGTTGAAACTGTTCTTCCAAACTTACTGCCTCACTATGTGTGTGCATGCTAGATCAAGGCTGTATTAAGGCATAGACACAATAGACTCATGCCTATGGACCCCTCTTCTGGAGTCTTGTGATGAGGGCAGAATCTTTACTTTAATCTTGTTGAATTAAGTTTTAAGATCTCAGAGTTTCAGTGAGAAGTTTGAAATGTAACTCAAGGGTAACTAATGCCAGCATGCCTGTCTGATTCTGCAGACAGCCTGAAATTATAGCTCTGAAAGATGTGAACTGTCAACGCTACACCACTCTAACAGACTCCATAGCAACAGGAAAAGAATATAACGGGTCTGGCCTACCCATCCAAGCCAATTTTTTTTTTTTATGAGTGTCTCATTCAAAAAGGCGAGATGAAGTTAAGATAATAAAATGGCCCTACTGGGGCAGACCAATGGTCCAGCTAGCCCACTATCCTGTCTTCCAATAGTGGCTGAGGCCAGATGCTTCAGAGGGAATGAACAGAACAGGACAATTATCGAGTGATCCATCCCCTGTAATTCAGTTCTAGCTTCTGGTAGTCAGAGGCTTAGGGACACCAAGAGCATGGGGTTCCGTCCCTGAGCAGCTTGGCTAATCGCTATTGATGGACCCATCCTCCATGAACTTAGCTAATTATTTTTTTAACCGAGTTATGCGTGTGGCCCTCACAATGAGTTCCACAGATTGACTGTGCATTGTGGGAACAAGTACTTTCTTTTGTTTCTTTTAAACCTGCTGCCTATCAGTTTAATTGGGCAACCCCTTGTCCTTGTGTTATGTGAAGGGATAAATAAATAACACTTCCTTTTTCACATTCTCCACAGCATCCACGAAGTCATTTTTTCTAAGATGAACAGTTCCAGTCTTTTTAATCTCTCCTCATATGGAAGTTGTTCCATACCCCTAATCCTTTTTGTTGACCTTCTCTGTACTTTTTTCAATTCTAAAAGACGGAGCAACCAGAACTACACACAGTATTCAAGGTGGGTGGGCATACCGTGGATTTATATAGTGGAATTATATTTTCTGTCTTATTTTCTTTCCTTTTCTTAATGATTCCTAACATTGTTAGCTTTTTTTGACTGTTGCTGTAAAATGAGTATATACCTTCAGAGAACTATTGACGACACCAAGACTTTTATCTTTTTTGAGTACTAACAGCTAATTTAGATACCATAATTTTGTACATACAGTTGGGATTATGATTTCCAGTGTGCATTATTTTGCATTAATCATCATTGAATTTCATGTGCCATTTTGTTGCCAAGTCACCCAGTTCTGTGAGATCCCTTTGTAACTCTTCCCAGTCAGCTTTGGACTTCACTATCTTGAGTAATTTTGTATCATCTGCAAACTTTGCCGCCTCATTGTTTACCTCTTTTTTTCCAAATCATTTATGAATATGATGAACAGCATTGGTCCTATTATAGATCTTTGGGGGACCCTGCTATTTATCTCTGTCCACTGTGAAAGCTGACCAGTTAGTCTTACCCTTTGTTTCCTATCTTTTAAGCAGTTACTGATCCATGAGAGGACCTTCCATCTTAGCCCATGACTGCTTACTTTGCTTAAGAGTCTTTAGTGAGGGACCTTGTCAAAGGCTTTGTGAAAGTCCACGTATACTAGATCAACTGGATCACCCTTGTCCATGTTTGTTGACCCACCTCATAGGCTTCCAGTAGATTGGTGAGGTATGATTACCCTTTACAAAAGCAGAGTTGATTCTTTCCTGACATTCCATGTTCATCCCTGTGTCTGATAGTTTCAACAAATTTGCCTAGTACAGAAGTTAGGCTTACCAGCCTATAATTGCCAGGATCGCCTATGGAGTTTTCTTAAAAATTGGCGTTATATTATTTATCTGCCAGTCATCAGGTACAGAGGCTGATTTAAGGGTAGGTTACCTACCACAATTAGCAGTTCTGCAATTTCATATTGGAGTTCCTTCAGAATTCTTGGGTGAATAACATCCTGTCCTGGTGACTTATTACTGATGGATGTAGCAATTTGTTATAAAACCATCTCTAGTGACACCTTAATCTGGGACAGTCCCTCAGAATTGTTATCTAAAAAGAATATTTCAGGTGTGGGAATCTCCATCATATCCTCTGTAGTGAAGACCAATGCAAAGAATTCACTTAGCTTCTCGGCTACTGCCTTGTCTTCATTAAGTGCTCCTTTAGCACCTCAGTCATCCAATGGCTGCATGGATTGGTTGACAGACTTCCTGCTTCTGATGTGTCGTCCCCCCCAAATCCAGAAATATTTTTGGGGGGTGTTGATGGGTGGGATGGAAAAAGTTAGCAGTAAGTCTTAAGAAAATAGATTAGTATAATTATGGCTGTCTCTGTATCGGTGCACCAGAGAAAGCCAAAAGGGCACTACTCCAGCACAACCATGCAAGAAGCTGCTATCATCTGTTTACTTGCACAATGAGTGCTAATGTTTAGGGAGTTAGCTAAAGCTGTGGGGAGTGGTGTTTTGGGGTTGTTTGTTTTTTTGCACATTGTCCTAAAGGTGATGTATTCAGGAAAATGGGCATAACTGTGCCATTTGCTTGCCTTGGTCCTGCTCCTTGTGTCAGGTTTTGTTATGTCTTACACAGCACAATACCTTCTCCGCAGTAGCTGGATGTCAGTATGATTTTTCTCCCCTTTCCTCTGCCTCTTAACCCATAATTTAACCCTATTAGTGTTTCATGTGGTAAAGAACCACCTGAACATTTAGCCAAACTTCTGGGCCCTATGGGTTGTTTCTGTTAGGAGGAGAAATTAATGATGGAGCCAGAGTATCTTCGATGCAATCCTTGGAGTTCTTTGCTCCAAATTCCCTTCAGCCAACACTCAGACCAAAAGCGCTCTCTCTCTAGACTATTCCCAGGGCCATGTTCTCAGTGTTTGTTCAGGTTGTGTCTGGCTTTCTGTTTCATCTGTTAGTTTCTTTGGTGTTTCTTCTGCTTCTCTCACTCACACTCACCCCCACCTCATCTACTAAAAATAATATCCATCCAAACCCCTCTCACATAATTCATATTCCTGAATGACTTCAAATGTCTTTGTTTTGGGTGACATTATGTACCTGTGTTATGGTATGGAGGCTGCTATTGTTTCACCAAGAAGCTTAACTGTTTCTCACAGCTGTGTTCAATGAAGGGCAGCTTTTACATTCATCAGCTTCAATGATACTTCAGTCAACATGCAAGGACAGAGCCTGCCGGGTACTTTACAGAATCCAATAAAGTAATTCTTAAGATAAAGGTGAAATATACTTGATAATTTATTACATTATCTTTTAAAATTCAAGGAGACACATGCCTGTCCTTCAAAGAATTTTTTTTCTTTTAAATTTTTTTAATTGTGACACAGAGTGTATAGGAAAGCAATGATCTGAAGAGTTGGAACACAAAATTACTAGCCTGTAATTAAGGAGGAAACTATCAATGAGAAAAATCTGTTTTTCTTAAAAGTATCCGAGTTATAGGAAAAAATTATTTAAATGCTTACCAAAGTTTTATAAGGTTTTTTAAACAACATGTTTTGCTAACTTCTCTTTATAGGATGCTGTACAAAGTCAGATTTCATTATTTGAATTACATGGTGGGAGTGAATGTTAAGATATATATTATAATTTGAAGATTTGTTTCTTTAGCATAAGTCTGCGTTCTGTTCAGTGCTGGCCTGTTCTGAGTATTTTTAAAGCTCTTACAGAGTTATTTTATTTTGTTTTTTCCTCTTGTATGCTTTGTGGTTTACTTTGCATAATTTAAAATAGTTTCTCTACAGATTCTCATGACATTATAAAATCAGCTATCTGAAATGCAGTTAAGGTTTCCTTGTACTAGTAAAAGAAATTCTTAATAGCTTGTCCCTTTACAACATAGGAAGGGAACAAATAGTTTCCAACCGCATTTCCAATTCAGGATAATATACAGCCAGCTTTCATTGCAGTCCAGCTTTTTGGGAGCCACAGACTAGCTCAGTAGAATTGTTCTTCTGTTTTAGAGTATCTGCCTGTAATTAAAATTGAAATGGAAATAAACAGTGGAACAGGAGATGATAGTGGAGGACCAGCTGGAGTCTTTGAATCCAAAATTTAGGAGGATTCTAGGGTTCTCTGGAATATTTCTGAGGTGTGCAATCTGGGAGCAATTTAACGATGAAAGAAATGAGATAATGGTATTGTGAAAAGCATCAACAATGTAAGAATAGTCTTTACTCAACATGTCTACTTAAATTTTTTTTTTCCATTTCAAACTCAGCTTTTTAAAGCTCATTGTAATGACCTAAGGTGGAGTAGTGGATATGGGAGAGAAAGAAAAGTAGTGAATAAAATGAAGTTTAAGAAAAATCTTCTGTGGTTGGTAATTCATGTTTTCTGTATTCTTCCCTACAGTGAGTTAAAAGCCAGAGATGTCTGGTGGTATTGCTAATCTCGTAACTGATTTTGTTTGAGAAATTTTGAATATAACACAGATTGAGTAAATGGTTGTCTTTGATTCCTTATTTATTCATGACTAGTTAATTAGTAATAGTTAAACCCCTTAACTTGAAACAGCTAGCCTCTTAGCCAAGTACAAAATTCATTTAAAATTAAAAAAAATCATGGGAACCTCTGTATTACTTAGGGCTGGTCTATGCTACGAGGTTAGGTCGAATTTAGCTGCAAATTTAGGTTGATTTTATAAGCAATGCGGCTACAAAACCAACCCTGTTCCGTTAACCTAAAGGGCTCTTAAAATCAACTGCTGTACTCCTCCCCGACAAGGGGAGTAGCGCTAACATCTATCTTCTTGGGTCGAATTTGGGGTAGTGCAAATGCAGCCTTGTGCAATTCGACAGTATTGGCTTCCAGGAGCTATCCCAGAGTGCTTGAATGTGACCGCTCTGGACAGCACTTTCAGCTCTGATGCACTAGCCAGGTATACAGGAAAAGCCCCAGGAACTTGTGAATTACATTTCCTGTTTGGTCAACGTGGCGAGCTCAGCAGAACAAGTGACCGTGCAGTCCCAGAATCTCAAACGAGCTCCAGTACTGAGCGAACGGGAGACACTGTATCTGATTGCTGTATGGGGAGAAGAATCTGTGCAGGCAGAACTCCAATCCAGCAGAAGAAATGCTGATATATATGCCAAAAGCACACAAGGCATGGTGGACAGAGGCTACACTATGGAGACCCAGCAGTGCCGTGTGAAAGTTAAGGAGCTCAGGCAAGCCTACCACAAGACAAAGGAGGCAAATGGTCGCTCCGGGTCAGAGCCCATACATGCTGCTTCTATGATCAGCTGCATACCATTCTAGGTGGGGACCCTACCAGTACCCCACCACTGTCCGTGGAAACCTGCAAGGGGGGAGTCTCACGCAACACGGAGGAGGATTTTGTGGATGAGGAGGAGAATGCGCAGCAGGCAAGCAGAGAATCCATTGTCCCCGGCAGCCAGGACCTTTTCATCACTCTGGAGCCAATATCCTCCCACGGCGAATTGTACCCGGACCCTGAAGGCGGAGAAGGCACTTCTGGTGAGTGCACATTTGTAACTACACTACAGGGGTTAAAAGCAATTGTATTTAATGTTTGATTTGCCCTGAAGAATTGGGATGCATTCGCAGCCAGTACAGCTACTGGGAAAAGTCTGTTAATGTGTCTAGGGATGGAGCGGGAATCCTTCAGGGACATCTCCATGAAGCTCTCCTGGAGGTACTTTGAAAGCCTTTGCAGAAGGTTTCTGGGTAGGGCTGCCTTATTTCGTCCTCCATGGTAGGACACTTTACCACGCCAAACCATTCGCACATGTTATGAAGGCGGAAGAAGCCAACACCGCGTACCCTTTGGCTTACCATGGCTGCCTGGAAACCGAATTCTGTTGCCCAGCCATGTGTGATGTGTCACCATACCGGCAGGTGCTCAATATAAAAGGCAAAATGTGACCTTGTACCTACAGCAGACAGCACATGTGTTTTGAATTGCTTGATTCACTGTAAAAGTTTCCCTTTTGTTCTCAGAAATGTATCTTCTTAAATTGTACTCTCCCTTTTTATCTCCCCTCCAGGTGCAAACCTTTCTATGCTCCCTGTATCAACTCCATCCCTGAGGTTTTCGCAGATTAGAAGGTGAAAAAAACGCACTCGTGATGACGTTTTCCGAGTTCATGCAGTCCTCCCGCACTGATAGGGTACAGCTGAATGCATGGAGGCATTCAGCGGCAGAGGCCAGGAAAGCATACAGTGAGCGTGATCAGAACATGCAGGAGGAGATGCTGAGGCTAATGGGGGAGCAAATGGACATGATCAGGCGTCTGGTGGAGCTGCAGGAAAGGCAACTAGAGCACAGACCCCTGCTGCAGTCCCGTGTAACCGCCTGCCCTCCTCGCCAAGTTCCATATCCTCCTTACCCAGATGCCCAAGAATGCGGGGCGGGGGAGGAGAGGGCCAGGCACCTAGCCGCTCAATGGATTCAAAACAATACGGACTTGATTTCCTTTGCCAGCTATCGTTGAAGTGGGGAGGGAGATTGGCTTACAGGGAAGTACATTCAACGAAGGGTGCGGTTTTGCATCAAGAGAAACACACACAACTCTCACACTGTAGCCTGGCCAGTCATTATACTGTTTTTCAAAGCCTCTCTGATGCGCAGCGCGCCTAGCTGTGCTCTTCTAATCGCTCTGATGTCTGGCTGTTCAAAATTGGCTGCCAGGTGATTTACCTCAACCTCCCACCCCACCATAAACGTCTCCTCCTTACTCTCTCAGATATTATGGAACACACAGCAAGCAGCAATAACAATAGGAAGATTGTTTGTGCTGAGGTCTAACCTACTCAGCAAACAGCACCAGTGGGATTTTAAATGTCCAAAGGCACATTCTACCACCATTCTCACTTGCTCCGCCTATAGTTGAACTGCTTCTTACTACTGTCCAGGCTGCTTGTGTACGGCTTCATGAGCCATTGGAGCAAGGGGTAGGCTGGGTCCCCAAGGATAACTATAGGCATTTCAACATCCCCAACGATAATTTTCTGGTCTGGGAAGAAAGTCCCTTCTTGCAGCTTTTCAAACAGCCCAGAGTTCTTAAAGATGTGAGCATCATGCACCTTTCCCGACCATCCCACGTTGATGTCGGTGAAATGTCCCTTGTGATCCACCAGCGCTTGCAGCACCATTGAGAAGTACCCCTTGTGGTTTATGTACTGTTTGGCAAGGTGGTCCGGTGTGAAGATAGGGATATGCATTCTGTCTGTCACCCCACTACAGGGAACCCCATTGCAGCAAAGCCATCCACTATGACCTGCACGTTTCCCAGAGTCATTACTCTTGTTAGCAGAAAGTTACTGATTGCTTTGACTACTTGGATCACAGCAGCCCCCACGATAGATTTGCTCACTCCAAATTGATTCCCGGCTGATTGGTAGCAGTCAGGTATTGCAAGCTTCCACAGGGCTATCGCCACTCGCTTCTCAACTGTCAGGGCAGGTCTCATCTTGGTATTCCTGCACTTCAGGGTGGGGGAAAGCAAGTCACAAAGTTCCATGAAAGTGGCCTTATGCATGCAAAAGTTTTGCAGCCACTGGAAATTATCCCATACCTGCAAAACTATGCGGTTCCACCAGGCTGTGCTTGTTTGCCAGGTCCAGAATCAGCATTCCACTGTATCAGCCAGCCCCAGTGCCACCATGATGTCCCAATTGCCACAGCCCGTGCTTTCAGGAATGTCCATGTCCTCATCAAAATCCTCCTCGTGCTGGCGGCTCCTAGCCAGGCTCTGCACATACTGCAGGATAATGCGCAAGGTGCTGACAATGCTCCTCACAGCAGTGCTGAGTGGAGCGGCCCCCATACTCGCCATGCTATGGCGTCTGCATGGATAACCCGGGAAAAAAGGCGCAAAATGATTGTTTGCCGTTGCTTTCAAGGAGGGAGGGAGGGGAGAGTGACGACATGTACCCAAAACCACCCGCAACAATGTTTTTGCCCCATCAGCCATTGGGAGTTTAACCCAGAATTCCACTGGGCAGCGGGGACTGTGGGATAGCTACCCACACAGTGCAACACTCTGTGAGTTGATGCTAGGCATGGTATTGAGGACGCACTCCGCCGACCTACTGCGCTTAGTGGGGACGTATATGATGACTGTATAAAATCGCTTTCTAAAGATCGACTTCTATAAAATCGACCTCATTTCATAGTGTAGACCTACTCTTACATACAGACACACACCCTTTCCATTTTTCTTTTTGTTTAAAAATAGAGCATAAGAAAAACTGTGCCATGGTTCTCTTTAAAGACTATCTATTTTTACAATGAAACAGTTATGTACTTGTGGGACATGAGGACTCAAAAGCTCTTCTGCTGACTGTGCTTTTGATTGTTGGTTCTGTCTTTTCAATAGGGTGAGTGCATTGCTGTCCTCAAAAGAGGGGTGATGCCTCTGAACATAGAGACTTAATATAATATCGTCTTTGAAAATAAAGGTTGTCTGTTTTTTCTTTGGAAATAAGTATTTCATCATCATGTTAACATACACATACCTTACAATGGATACTTCAGTCTGCTTGCAGCTTGAGGGCAGAAACAGACCAGGCAGTCATGGGTAGTAGAAAAATTCTCTTCCCCTGGAAGTTCCTTGAGTTAAGACAACTTGCACAGCTAGGATAATTCTATCCTACTTTCCTAAATTAGAGAATGTATTAACTGTAGGTGGAAGAAGAAAACAATAGTTACTTAAAGCAGAGCATGTGGATTTTCCCCCCTAATGAAATAAACTCAAAACTTTGCATGTCAATTTCTTTCTGTGTTTTGGCTGATCCCTTTCTTTGCAGGAAGCTGTATTTGTGGACCTTATTATTCAAAGGAAGGAAACTTGAAGGTAAGCATGAATACATTTTCTTTTTCACAGATTTAGGACAAATCTGGCAGTCTCTCCTGGGAAAAATTAAATGTATTCTCTTACACAGATATATTACTATTTTTAATTAGAAAAGTAGTTCTAAGCACAGTTGTACTTCCTTCTCAAAATCTGCTCATCTTGTATTAATCAGGAAGTATTCTTGCCTCCTTTCTCTCCCAGTCCAGCTTTTGAGAAAGAGAACCTGATGTTTGTAGTGAGAGTTTAGGCTTTTTATTCAGACAGGACTAAAAAGGTGTGTGTGACTCATTGTTTGAATTTTTTTGACTGATCAAAAATAGGTCACCTTTTTTGCAGGTTCAGCATTCTAAGTGAATTTATTGCAAGGATCTTATATGGCTGTGAGGTAAAGGAGGATTTTGCACATTAGAGGTTTAAGACTTACATAACTTGATCCATTATTTTCTTGAGCTGAAAGAAAACTCTGACACAAAACTATAAATCGGTAAAGTGGAAGTCATTTCTTTTATTCCAATTTTAGAGATAAAATGAGTAGGGGTTCTTGTCTGTAATTTTTGGCTGCAGAATTCTTAGTTCATTAATAATGTACCTTTTTTGGTTTTTATCTTCTGGTCATTGCTTGTTAGATTCCTTGAATTTGCATTGCTAAACTCCATATCAAACAAGGAAGCTGTTGGATTTTTTTACTTGATACTTGAATAAATCTATTTGCAGTGCAGATTCCCTATTTATTACTATTTTTTGTCACCAGTTGTCTGATGTGTTATTCCTAGGAAAATCTCATTTGGAATACTACATACCTAATGGAACCATTTTTACAAAAACAAAAAACAAAAAAATTGAACATGCTCAGTGCAGAAAGAATCTTCAGAGAATTAGCTGCCAGTTCCCCACAAATCTCTCCAAACTGTGATTTTGAGAGGCTTATAACTTAGCTAAAAGTGGGCAAAATTTCCAGTCTGTTATAAAATATGAAGGAACTAGAGCTTCTTAATGAAACAGTTATACTGTTTTGTCCAAGTTAAAAAATTAGTACATTTTTCTCTGATGAACGGCTGAATATTTTTTGCTGACACTTCAACATAAATTAACTCAGCCAGAGGCAGATGCTCAGCCTCGAAAATTTCAGCTCAGGCACTTAAAGTTTGGTAAAGTTTTATAGATCACTGAAATCAAGGTTCTATAATGGAAAGTATATAACTACAGGGCTAGCCAGGATTTCCTCACATAGTACAAAATTATTCATATTTTGATTATATAGTTTGAAGATGAATGAATGTAGAAAAAATGAATAACCTGTTTGGTGAGAAATAGTTACATTGCCATCTGCCCCCCTTTTCCTTTTCTGAAAGGAGAAGCTGTGTTTATCCAGCAAGGTCTCTGTTGTAGAAAAGTTGATAATGTTATATTATTCAGGAGCTTTTAGAGTGATATCTTCATTACTTTCCAACTTCACGTAAGAATAAATGAATGAGGTTCCAATCCTGCTTTCAACATTGCACTGACACAATGGATTGTTGTCCAAAATCACACCCCCTGTCCTGTGGGTTTCCATTATTTTTAATAATAGCATCAATCTGAGCTCCTTCCTGAGAGTACTGTTCCTAGAATTTTTCTTTACAGGACCTTACATCTTTTCTCTCTGTCTTAAAGAGATTCCTAATATTTTATACTGGAAAGTAGGAGGTGATGACACATCTGGTCTGCCTGCCAGTCAGTTAGCAAAACAACTCTGCACCTCCATGACACACATCCTCAAGATGATTTTAAAGTGGCCAGATGACAGTCTAGGGGAAAACATTGATAAGAAAGTTAATAGATCTTCTCAGATTTTAGTCTGACCCCAGAAACTAGACTTTAAGTAGTTAGAGTTGTATGAGGCGAAAGGCTGCTTCAGAAGAAAAGTGCAGTTTCATTCATAAAGAATAGTTGCAATTCAAAAGTCTTGCTTTTTGTACAGAAAAGAATAAGGGCTTTGTACCTTCCTTGGAATTGCTGAAAACTGGATGTCTTTGGGGTTGGGCAGAAAATAAGATCTCCAAAGATGGGTGAATATTTTAAAAACAATCTGTGCACCAAAGTGAGACTTGAATATGAGGCATGGGTGGCCATCTTAATGGAAGGAAAAGTGTCATGGCAGGAAGAGGTTGGCCCCAAATATATTTGAAGGACAACATGGATCAAATGTCATTAAGCTCTCACACTCAAATCTGGTTGTTTTAATTTTATTTTTTAGAAAGTTAACAAGTTTACAACGCCTTGCTATGTAAACACACAGATATTTCTAGAAGAACTCTTATTATACATACTTCATTTCAATATTACAAATATGTAAAATGTATTATGAAACATGTTCATAGTAAATAATTCACTTCAAATTCTAAGTATCACTGCTTCCATAATTGCATTTAACTAATACCTGTACAAATGTATGTTGGTCAGGAGTTATTGGCTTATCTTTGATTGCTTTATAATTACATGTATGCTTTTTGACCCAAGTGGCTAGTTTGGAGCTCCAGGGATGTTCCAGTTGGGAGTAGAAATTGAGGTCCAGTATTTTCTTTGATGCAGTCTTATCTGTTTTCAAGGAATTTATAAAGTCTTGTGTTTCCAAATGCAGGAAGAACCAGAAATGGGATCGCTTCTTTGCTTATAGCCCCAAGCCTCTTAAGGCAACACCAGACCCAAAACCTCTTTCTAGGCCAATGGTCCCCATCCCCAAACTTTTTACCTCATGCACCCCCTTAACCTTGTCCGTGTGCCCAACCCCCAGCCTCCACTGCCCAACTCAGATAACTCTGGGCCTTGGTAGCCTGGAGGTGCGGGAAAGATGACAGAGACACTCCTCCCCATCCACAGAACTGCTCTGCAGCCACTACTCTAGCCTGTTGTTCCCTCCCTCCAGCAGCTCCCTGAACTATGACCTTTCTCTGGTAAGGCAGAAGGGTTAGAGGATTTGTGTGATGTTTAAGTGGATCCTTGTCCTCTTGTTCTAGGTCCATTGCTTGATAGCATTTAGGAAGCCCCCACTTTAGTGCCTTCTCTGGCTCTGTTTGGATTCGTACTGGTTATGGCCAAATCAAAGAAAAGGTTGAAGGGGTATTTCTCTTGTTCGGCAATATTTCCAGAATCTGATGCGGATATGTGATGCCTGTTTTTTTTTCCAGTGGAAGCTCACCTAAGTCAATATGAGGTGGTCTTCTGTGATTTCACCAACCAGAACCAGCAAATCCATGTAAAGATGAGAATGGTAGAGAGGAAATAAGGGAGTGGTGAAGCAGGAGGTTTGGATGGAACAAAGTAGGTGGAGAAAAGGGTAAGCAGACAGACATGGGTGAAGATATGCAGGAGAGAAGGATTTCATGATATGGAGAGACAAGAGGTGATCAATCAGAAAACTCAAAAGGAATGCCGAGAGATGGAGGGGGAGGAAGGGGATTGAAAGGTCACTAAAGGAGACATTGAAGAAACAGTCAGTAAAATAGGAAGGAGATCCAAGGGAGCACAGAGGCATGGAAACCAAAAAAAGGATCAGTCATGTCCAAGGCAGTTGGTAGATCAAGAAGGATTAGAAAGAGGTGCCCTTTTGATTTAGTTAGAGTGAGTCGTTCGTTACCTTTGTGAGGAGTGGTTTTACTGGAGTGGAGAGGACTGAAACTATCTTTAAAAGGAATCATCAGATAGTCAGAGAAGGGGGTTTGCCTTGTTTTCATGTAAATATGCTCCCTGATTTTGGTGACAAAGGAGAAGGGAAAGTTTGAAATGGATTTGAGGGGCTCTTGTTTTACAATAGTATGTTAAATCTGAGAGGGCAGGGACAATAAGACTGAATGTAGAGGGAAAAGAACTTGGTTAGAGAAGAGAAAGTGAGGGAAATAGGGAATCTGAAATGGTATTAGGTCGGAAGGGAGGGGGTCATGATGACAGTTTGAAAGTTTAGAAGCAAAGCGTAGAAGAGAACTTAAGAGTTAATGACAGAAATGTGAAAGAAAGGAAACTGAAATATGAGGTGAGAGAGCTGAATATTTTCAATTTTGATTTTGAAGAAGTTGAAATCCTGATCAGCAGGATAAAAATGGGAAGGAAGAAGTGAAAGAAGGGTTTGTGGAAGAGAGATGGTTGTCAGGGGTTGGCAGCATAAAGGTAAACTAAGCGGTGAGGGGGGTTTAGAAAGAGTTAAGAAGTGAGAATAAGTTTAAAGCTGTGAAAGTTGGCTTAGTTGTGAGACATTTGGCAGTTGTATTCAGTGGTATAAGAACAGATAAGTAGAGAATGAAGGGGAAGAGACAAGATTGTACCTGACCAACGCCTTTGGGTCCATACCTCACCATCACATCTTTGCCACCCTGGGAGAGTTCGGGATGCCAGAAACCTTCATCCAGATCCTCTGGGACCTCTACAAGGACTGCACCACTACCATCTGTGCTACAGACGGAGAGACGGATGCCATCCTCATCCGCCGCAGCGTGAAACAAGGATGCCCCCTTAGCCCCATCATCTTCAACCTGTCCATGGAACCACTCATCCGAGCCATCTCCAGTGGCCCAACCGGCTTTGACCTGCACGGCAAGAAAATCGGCATTCTGGCCTACGCGGACGATCTGGTCCTGAACGCGGACGACCTAGAGAGCTCCAAGGTATGCTAGATGCCACCAGCCGAGCTACTGACTGGATGGGGCTCTGCTTCAATGTGAAGAAGTGTGCAACCCTGCACATTGACAGCAGCAAAAGGGACTCGGTGCAGGCAACGGGGTTCCAGATCCAGGGTGAGCCCGTCATCCCCCAGGCAGAGGGGCAAGCATACCAGCACCTGGGCACGCCAACAGGTTTCCGTGTCCGGCAGACACCCGAGGACACCATCCAGAAGATCTTGCAGAATGCCGCCAAGATTGATGCCTCTCTGCTGGCACCGTGGCAGAAGATAAAGGCCCTGAACACCTTCCTGATCCCACGCATCTCGTTCACCCTAGGGGGATCTGCTGTGGCGAAGGTGCCCCTCAACAAGGCAGACAAGATCATCCGGAAGCTGGTGAAGAAGTGGCTGTTCCTTCCCCAGAGAGCCAGCAACGAGCTGGTCTACATCACTCACAGGCACGGCGGCGCCAACGTCCCCCGCATGGGTGACCTGTGCGACGTCACAGTGATCACCCATGCCTTCCGCCTGCTGACGTGTCCCGACACCACGGTAAGGAACATCGCGGCCAATGCCCTGTGTGATGCGACAGAGAAACGGATCAGCAGAGCCTCTCCAACCGAGACATCGCCATCTCCCTGAGCAGCTCCCTGGATGGGGAATTCGGACGGGTCGGACGTGACATCACTTCACTGTGGTCCCGCACTCGCTACGCGTCGTCTAGGGAAGCGCATTGGCTACCACTGGGAGTGGTGCAAGGAGTGCCAGGAGCTGGGAGTCTGGGTGCCGCACATCAGGTCCAACGACAACACCATTGTCACCCCGAGCGCTAGGGGCTTGGTGGAGAGGACTCTGAAGGCCGCCATCCACTCGCTGTACGTGGAAACCCTGAAGCGTAAACCAGACCAGGGTAAAGGCTTTGAGTTGACCAGCAAGTGGGACGCGAGCAACCACTTCCTTGCCGGGGGCGGCTTCACCCATTTCGCCGACTGGCGGTTCATCCACCGTGCCCAGCTCAACTGCGTCCTGCTCAACGGAGCCGTCCGCTACGGGAACCGAGACAAGCGTTGCAGGAAATGCGGCTACTCCAATGAGACCTTGCCCCGCGTCCTGTGCAGCTGCAAACCCCACTCCAGAGCCTGGCAGCTGCGCCACAATGCCATCCAGAACTGCCTGGTGAAAGCCATTGTGCCACGCCTGGGGGAGATCTCCGTGAACTGCACCATCCCCGGAGCCGACATCCAGCTACGACCTGACTGATCGTCACCGACGAGGCCCAGAAAAAGATCATCCTCGTTGATGTCATGGTCTCCTTTGAGAACAGGACCCCGGCATTTCGCGAAGCCCGAGCTCGTAAGCTGGAAAAGTACGCCCCCCTCGCTGACACCCTGAGAGTGAAGGGCTATGAGGTGCAGATGGACGCCCTGATTCTCGGAGCCTTGGGCGCCTGGGACCCCTGCAACGAGCGTGTACTGCAGACCTGCGGGATCGGTCGACGCTACGAACGGCTCAAGCGGCGCCTCATGGTCTCAGACGCCATCAAATGGTCCAGGGACATCTACATCGAGCACATCGCCGGCCACCGACAGTACCAGGAGGCATGAGCCAGAGTGACATCATTCTCCCATTACGAGAAAGGGACCAAGGGATTGGATCATATGAACTAGAACCATAAACTCCCTGAACATTAAATCTCACCAAATGAGGGTCAATCCATCCTCATCATCATATCCACTCATTATACTCCACACCTGAACATAGCCACTCTATGAACTTCATACCCTCATATTTCAATGCCTGTACTTTGACCCATCAACCTTTTACCCCCAATCGGGGATATTGCAGATTATGTATTCCTTATGCCACCGGATCGTAAACCAAACTTTGCACCCTCGATAATCTGTACGTTATTCCCTGATAACCAGAAACTTCTATGCTCAAACTCTGTTCACTTTTTTTTTTTAACATCATCTTAATAAAATTAAGAGGGCACAACACACTGAGAAGGTAGGACAGTAAAATTGAAAGTAGACTTGATTCAAACGAATAATGAAACGGTTTGATTATTTGAAAAAAAATCATGAAATTCATATATAATCATGTATTATTTTCCTTGCTCTGTAAGTTGGGCACATATTTAAAGTATACAGAAAATAATTTATTCAAAATACATCACAAAAGTCATCAAATTATTCCACAACTGTTATTCAACAGAATAACAGAAGATGTCAACAGAAGAGAGCAAATAGAGATAAGAGGAAAAGGTTGTGAAGGGAGCAGAGAAGTAAAAATTTGCCTCAGTTTCCTCTTCTTGGGCTTCTCAGAACCTGCATCCAGACATTTATAAATAAAATAAAATCCCATTTTGGGTCTGGTTTATTGTAAACCAGATGTCAAGTCAAAAGAAGCCTTTCCCCACTTTTAGTTTCTTCAGCTCCTTCCTGACCTCAACAATTCTTTCCCAAAATCCAGGTTTTGCTGTCTGGGGTTTCTTTAAGCCTCTTTCTCTTGAAGCTTCTGCCCTGCACTTCAAGTAGCTCCAGCCAGGCCTTTCGAGGTCCTTTCCTCTGACCTTGGATCTCCTACCCTGCTGCCTGCAGGGCTTTCTCCTTAACTGAGCTGCTTATACCCCCAGGACCCGGTGATCTACAAGTTATCACAAGATACCTGTCCTGACTCATCACCTGGGAAGCAACTGTTTAGTCCCAGATGGGGCTAAGCCCAATTCCTTTAAAAGAACATCCCATTTTTTGATAGGGAAAAAAGAGGAGAAGGAATTATGTTAAAGGAGAATAAACAGAGCAATCAGAAAGAGGTTTTTGGTTTAAAAAAGGGGAAAAATTAGGCAAGTGACTAAACTGGTGAATAGGGGAATCAGACCAAAGTTAGAGAGTGGGGGAGATTAGCAAGAGGAACTGAGACGCAGGAGAATTAAGAGGGATCGTTGCTGTGGAAATTTGTCACCCAGGATGTGGGTGGTGAATACTAAGGTGAGGGAAAGAAAATGACACACGAGTTTAAACTCTGCAAGAAAGGAGGAGGGGCTTAGGGAAGTAGTAGATAAAACCAATGTGAGGCAATGAAATGTCCCTAAGATCTGAAAGAGTAGGGATGTGGGGCAAGACGAGGCAGGAAATAGTGGGAGGATGAAAGGCAGAGCCCAGGGTTGCTGTAATGGCTTTCAGGTTGTGGGAAGTGAGAAAGAGAAGGCAGTGACAGATGCTAAATCAGAAGGAGAGCCCAGAGTTCAGTTAATGTAAGAAGGTGGAGAAGCTAGTTGAGATTATGGATCAGTTTGAGTTTCTCAGAGATTGAGCAGGAGTGTTGGGGGGGAAGGTGGAGGGAGGAAGATGATTTAATTACATACGGAGACTTATAGGTGAAGTAATATATACTAGGTGCTTTTAAAGGTTCAGTATTCCAAAGCTGAAAACAGTTATGCACCAAATCAGTTGGGAGGAATAATTTAAACAAAAAAAAAAATGAATGACAAGCTATTCCCAATTAAGAACACTTTACTAGATGCCCCAAAAGCCAGAATCAAGAAACAAGGCCATACTGGTTTCAAAACAAAACAACCACCTGGCTTACAGGGGAAGTGAAGGCAGCTATTTTATTTTATATATGTATATCAGCAAATGAAAGAAAAGGGGAAGTCAGTATTAATGAATATATATATCAGCAGCTATGAGGTGTAGAAAATTGATAAGGGAAGCAAAGGGACACATGGCAAAATCTATGCCAGCAGAGTTAAGGACAGTAAAAGGAGTTTTTAAAGTACATTAGGAACAAAAAACAATAGAGGGTCCTGTGGCACCTTTGAGACTAACAGAAGTATAGGGAGCATAAGCTTTCGTGGGTAAGAACCTCACTTCTTCAGATGCAAGTCTAGGAACTACTAGGAACAAAAAGAATCCTAACAATGGTGTTAGTTAATTATTAGATGGAAGTGATAGAATTATCAATAATAATGCAGAAAAGGCAAAAATGTTCAATAAATATTTCTATTCTGTATTTGGGGGGAAAAACCAGATGCAGTTATATCATATAATGATGACACACTTTCCATTCCAACAGCAACTCAGGAGTCTGTTAAACGACAGCTATTAATGTTAGACATTTTAAATTAGTGGGTCTGGATAATTTGTATCCAAGAGTTTTAAAAGAGCTGAACGAGGAGCTCGCTGGACCATGAATGTTAATTTTCAGTAAGTCTTGGAACACAGAGGAAGTTCCAGAAGACTAGAAGAAAGCTAATGTTGTGCCAGTATTAAAAAAGGGTAAATGGGATGATCTCTGTAATTATAGGCTTTTCAGTTTGACATTGATCCTGGACACGATAAAGGAGCAGCAGATACAGGACTCAGTTTATAAAGAATTGAAGCAGAATAATCTAATTACAGTCAGTATGGGTTAATGGAAAATAGATCCTGTCAAACTAACTTTATCTTTTTTGGATGATATTAGAAGCTTGGGAAAGGTAATAATGTTGATATAATGTACTTAGACTTCTGTAAGGCATTTGACTTGGTACTGCATAACATTTTGATTAAAAAACTAGAATGATACGAAGTTAATATGGCACACATTAAATGGACTAACAGTTGGCTAAGTGATAGGTCTCAAAGTGTAACTGTAAACAGGGAATATCATAGAGTGAGTTCTCACAGGGAAACGGTTCTTGGCCCTAAGCTATTTTAACATTTTTATTAATGACCTGGAAAAAAACAAAAAATCATTACTGTATCATTAGAGATGACACAGAATTGAGAAGTGGTAAATAAATAAGAGGACAGATCACTGATACAGAGCAATCTGGATTGCTTGATAAGCTAGGTGCAAGCAACCAATAGGCACGTTAGTTCATGCTAAATGTAAGTGTATACAGGGCTGGCTTTAGGAAGTGCGGGGCCCAATTCAAACACTTTCGGCGGGGCCCCGGCAGGGATGACTTAAAAAAAAAAAAAGCCTTTTTTAAAGATATGCTCTTGTTTAAAGGAATTATTTTGATTAAGTTCTGTGGCCTGCATTATACAGGAGATCAGGTTGGTTGATCAGAATGGTCCCTTCTCTATTTGAAATCTGTGCCTTAGCCTTTCTGATTTTTGTTTCTACATGTTTCTTCTCGTGTATTCCTCCTTAACAATTCATCCATGTTTCCACTTTTTGTAGGAATCCTTTTTGACTTTCAGGTCATTAAAGACCTGCCGAGGGAGCTATATTGTTCACTTACTATTCTTCTTATCTTTGCTTCCCGTCGGGATAATTTGCAGTTCTGCTTTCAATATTGTCTCTTTGAAAAACTGCCAACTCTCCTGAACTCCTTTTTCCCTTAGATTTTCTTCCCAGGGGACCTTACCTAACAGTTTTCCCAAGTTTGGTTAAAAAAAAAATAAAAAATTGCTGTCCTTATTCTGCTGCTCACTCCTTTCTTTTATTAGAATCATGAAATCATCATTTCATGATCATTTTCACCTAAATTGTCTTCCACCTTCAGTATTCGTTACCAATTCGTCTCTGTTCATCAGAATCAAGTCTAAAATACCTGTTCCCCAGTTACTTTCTCCATCTTCTGAAAGAAGTTGTCCCCAACACATTCCACATTTTGCCATATTACTTTTCCAGCAAATGTCTGGGTAGTTAAAATCCCACATTACTACCAGGTCTTGTGTTTCAAATAATTCTGTTGTTTGTTCTAGAAATGCCACCTCCTCCTTCCTGATTTCTCTCTATAGGAGACCCCTACCATGATACCACCCCTGTTTTTTACTTTTATCTTTACCCAGAGACTCTCAACTGTTCTGCCTCTCACCTCCTTCTGAACCTTAGAATAAGTGTGTATATAATGCAACACCTCCTCCCTTCTTATCTGTCCTCTTTGAACAAGCTATATTCCTGTATACCATTATTCTAGTCATGAGACTTATCCCACCAAGTCTCTTTGATGCCAGTTAAATCATAATTTATCTTAAGAAGAACTAGAAATATTAGTACATATTTATTCCCCATACTCCTTGCATTTGTGTATAGACATCTAAGATGTTGAGCACATTTCCCCACTGATTTCTCTCTTGTTGCTCCTGTGACCCTATTGTAATTTTCCATGTCCCTCTCCCAACATCTTAACCCTCTGTTAAGGTTGCCTTTTTTATACTTTTCTGTGGGCTTTTGTCACTTGCACCCTTTGAAACTTGTTTAAAGCCCTTCTCACTAAGTTGGGGAGCCAGTGTGTGAAGATGCTGTTCCCTTTCTTGGTCAGGTGAACACCATCTTTTCCCAAAAGCAAATTCTGTTTTGTGCAGCTTTATCAATCCCTCAGTCATGCATCATCAGGCTTTGAATCCTCAACATTGAACACCACAGCGCGCACATACACTACTTGAGCTACAGGACTAAATACATGTCAGTTCATAGATTGAGGAGGGTCCCCTCTGCATAAGCTCAGGCTGCCTCTTTATATAATTCATAGTCCTTTGTCTGCCGGGCCTCTTGAACCCAGTTAAAACCAGTATACAGGTCTGTTGCATCTTAGGCGCATTTAACATGTGCGATTTCAGCTTTACGCAGTCGGCAAAAACAAAAACAAAAGAGAAAAATAACAATTTAAATACTGTATCTGTAGTGCGGGCGATTCCGCCCGCCATTAAACTCAATGTAATTTTGACTATATGCGATTTTTCGCTTTAGGCGCTGACTGCGGAACGTAACCCCAGTGTAAGATGAGACAGACCTGTATGCAATTCCCTGCTGAGTTATTTACCTGTCTAGGAATTTGCATTAATAACCTCTCCCTCAGTGATTTTAGTTCCTACAAAAAGCTCTGTTAACCCTCCCCCATAGAACCAGAATACCATTCCTAGCTCAGATACATATAACAATTAAAGAAATAATATTTTATGAATAATCCATGCCCATAGTATCTAGCACAACTCATTATAATAATATTTGAAGTTTCCACACTTCTAACATCTCATGTCTATCACAAGGTTTGAACACTGAAGAATCTTCAGGGTACTTCCAGAAAAGATGGTTGAAGAATATTGGCAAAGCAGTGTGGGAAAGCATGCACGCTTCTATGACTGGTTTGCTCTGTGAAAGATAGGCGTCAGTTCCTTAAGGTGGTGGTTGTTTATTATTTGTCTTCACTTATAAATTATATCTACATTATAAAGAGCAAGTAGAAGCCCTAGTCATGGACCAGGACTCCATTGTGCTAGGTGCTATACAAACACCATGCTGGAGCCACATTTATTTATTGACAAAATTTGTAGAATTTAAAACTTGTGCAGAATTTTAAGTTTTTTGGTGCAGAATTCCCTCAGGAGTAGAAAGTGAAGACATGTAGCTTATGTTTGTGGAATAAAAGAGGAGCCAATGTAGGGATTCCAATAGAGGGGGTGAATGGTGAGAGTGACCTGTTAGAAGAAGGATCTTTGCATCCGCGTTCTGAATGGATGTGAATGGGGTAAGATTACATTAGTCAAAGCCAAGAAGAAGACTGTTGCAAGACACGTTAAGAGTCTGTACAAGAGTTTTAACTGGACAGATGGGTAGGAAAGGCTGTATCTTAGAAGTGTTATGAAGAAAGATTCTTCAAGATTTGGAGATAACCTGGAAGTGAGAACCTAGAGAGAGGTCTGAGTCAAAGATGACAAGCAGGTTATGGGCCCGAGTGACCAGCAGAACGATAGGGTTGTGTCCACAGTGATCGAGAAAGGAAGTGGCAGGGAGGGAGATTGAGTTCTGTTTAGTCATGTGGAGCTTGAGCTGATAGCTAGATATCCAAAAAGAGATGTCAGAGAAACAGGTTGAGATTTCAGTTTGGCCAAAAGGAGACAGGTCTGGAGTAGAGAGGAAATCTGAATTGTCAGTTTAGACACAATAGTTGAATTTGTGTTTGCACATGAGATTATCTAGAGATAAAATGTAGAGTGAAGAGAGATGGGAATCAGGATCAGAGTCCTTTGGAACCCCCACAGAAAGTGGGATGGGATGTTGAGAATCCTCTGAAGGTAATACTGAATGAGTGATTAGAGAGGTTGGAGGAGAACTGGGAGAGGACAGTCTCAGAAGCCAATGGAGGACAAGATTTAATGAAGAAGAGCATGGTCGACTGGGTCGAAGACAGCTGATGGGTCAAGGATGTACTCCCCTATTGGTCTGCCCATGTTATATTGTCTCCTGTTTTATATTTAGACTGTAAGCTCTTTGGGGTGAGGACCATCTTTTTATTCTGTTTGTATGGCACAGAGCAAAAGGGGTTCCTGATCAATGACTGGGGGGTCCTGGGCATTATGATAATGTACATAATAAATAATTATATGTTGATATGCACTGTATTGCAGCTTGAACCTCTTAACTTCACCCTAAACCCAAATAAACATAGAGGTAAACCATAAAGCTCCTGGTGTGCCATGTATGTTTTTTTAAATGTTAAAAAAATTACAACATATAATCGTAAAACTGAAATTGCTGTTATATTATTTCACCTAGATTTTTTTAACCAAAATTCTAAAAACACAAAATCTGAAAAATACATTGTCTCACACATATATAGTTTCATATTGAAAGAGGTGGGTGTGTTCTTGGATTATACCAAAGAAATTTTTAGTAGTAGCAAAAGTAACAAATTATTATACAATTTTCTTTAATGGCTGAAATGTTTGGATACTTTTAATAGATTTTAAGCTAGTTCGAAGGTTTTTCTGTAAAATAGGTACGCTATGTTACCAGTAACACATGAATCCTATGGCAGTAAGCCAAGACAGTAATTGAAGGTCATGGATTGTTTGCCAAGTGCAATTCTGTGTGCTGCTTGATTCCATAGGGGACTGGCAGTGCCAAGGAACAAAGACAGCTCTGTTTTTTAAGTTTATGATATGGATCGTTTGACAGAGTTTATGCCTGATTGTGAAATGAAACAAATGCTGATTTAAACTAGTGAAATGTATACAACTGTAAAATAAGCTGCTGTTCAACTGTAAAAGTTTGTGTTTTTCAACAACAAACTCAGATATTAGTGTTTTCTATAAGTCTCAGAAATAAGTCACCTACATATTGCATGTTACAAGACACCCATTTTTAAGTGATATATTAATTTTATCTTCAGGGGTTTTATATCACTGGTTTTACAAAAATATTGTTGTAAATTAAAAGAGTAGGCCACAGTGGTGTAAATCTTTTTATATTTGGTGCAGCGGATGTTTGCACCAGTTTTAACTACCTCAGTATATAGAGGTCATTAGCATGGTTAGTGGATTTTCACTGAGAACACTGTAAAATAAAATATTAAAATGGAAATTAATTTATCATTTACCTTTAGCTACTATTCCATTGATATGTGGTTCTATCTAAGTATTTTTTAGCAAAATATGTTCATGTTAGTGTGCTAAAGCATTGCTACACTAGATATTAATTTTCTTTGTTATTAAGTTGCAGTCTATTAATAAAGCTTTGTCCAAACACTCAAACTTGTCAGCCCTCCAGACAGCCTTGTGATTTATATTTTAACAAGTGCCTGCCTTGGATATTATTAAGAATTGTCTGCTTTGTGACAGATGTTCTGCAGAGAGTTCAGAATTTCAGTAATTAAATATCACAAAAATATATTGTGCTTTATAATAGGCATATTCCAGTTGTTTCAATTTACTGGAATAAATTGCAGCAGTAGAACTCTTACTTAAAGGCTTAGTAAAGGGCGGGGGGGAGGCCTAGGTGAATGGAAGTAGTTAGTAAAAGAGGTAGCAGTATATTTTTCTTTAGGGAGGTCTACAACTACAGTCATCTTATTAAAGGTTGAACTAAAATGCTTTTTAAAAACTAAGATCCCAAAGTATTAGCCTAGTGCAGGTATAGAATTAAAAATAATTTCAAAACAAAATACTGTTTGTTTCTTGCTTGCTTGACAAGATGTGAAGCCCAGGTTCTGTTTCTCCTGAAAGAGCTGATGATATCGCTAATAGCTAAAGTCCTGATTTTTATAGCTGCTGAGCCCACAACTCCAAGTGATGTCAATAAGAGAAGCTTTCACAGAGCCAAACTATTTGATATGATTATCCCTGAAGCATAAGGGAGTGAGGCAAGTCCTGCTCGGTGCCAGAGAATTGATGAGCTTCTCAAGAAATCTATGAAGTTGGTGTAAATAAAGTCTAAAGCAGTGCTGTTTCTTCTTCTCTACTACCATTTCTTCTCATGACCAATCTTGGTGCTGGTGAAAGTAGTTGCAATGTTTCAAAAAAGATAGCAGAAGGAAAATCTAGTGAAGTTAGTGTGGCTAAAGTATTTATTTTAAAATATTCTTTGGTGGGGATGAGGAAGAGCTCTCATATCCTTGACTGCTGGTTAGGAGTATAAAATCATAGAAATGTAGGACTGGATCTCAAGAGGTTATCTAATCCAGCCCCCTGTACTAAGGCAGGGCCAAGTATATCTAGGAGACCTTCCACCTCTGATCATCTGTCAGTGGTGGAAGAAGGCACTATAAATCCCTCCTAAACACTTCCCCACACATTCAGATAACTCTGATTGTGAGGTGCTACATTTAGTCTAATAGACCCCTTGAAATCACTTTCTCTGGATGAATCCTGCTAGCTATGTAATTTGGGGTCCCTGTTTAAATTGATTTCCCTTGCTATTGAAATCAAACAATTATCCAGTCTGCAGGTATCAGAAATGTTTCTAAAACATTCCTGATATTCCTAAAACCCTGATTGCCATATGTGGCAGTTGAGTTGAGCCATTCCGATTCTATCACTTGGAACTGGCAGGCCTAGAAGGCCAAGGAATACCAAAACTCAAATTATTTTTGAGGAGAGGATAAGTGTCCCCTTGAATTAAAGTGCAGTTATGCAGCCTTAATTTAGGCTAGGTAATGTCCTAAAGTGAGTACGGATATGATTGTTTGATGCATTGGTTTTGTGTATAAGGTATCATGGACTGTTACGGAAGAAACCCTATCCTGAAGAATGTCGTTAGTGGGCAAAAGACCTTTCAGTTCACCTTTAATTTTTAACCACACATTATTTTATGGTTTCACGTCTTGGTGTATTTATTGCATTCCAATTCACTGTTACGTCTGTCATTTGGAATAATTCAGTATGAGAACAGGGGTAGTCAAGAATTGATTTCATATTATTTTCTTGGGAAATTACATGTCTTCCCCCGCTCCCATAAAATAAAGAATGTACCACTGTTTTTTGTTTAAAGAGTTTGGAGGAAATAATGCCTGTATGTTTGGGAATCCCAACCTTCCTTATGATTTTTTTTCTACCTGTTGTGTATGTGAACTAATACCGAAGAGTAGATTATGAGCATAATTGCTGAATTTTAGAATAACTTCCTTGGAAACAGTTTTTTATATTAGATACTGCACCCTACACATTTTTTTTCTTCTTTAGAAAGTCTGATGCATTGTTTGTTTTGTTTTTAATGCAAACGATAACTAATAAAAGCACAAAGCACGTAGAATCAAACCTACGGAAATGTGTGGCTAGTTATCAAATAAAATCTGTCATGTCTTCGTTTATTGTAACTGCACATGTAAGTTGGTAATTCCTGTACAATAGCAGCAAAACACACACTTTTATTGAGTTGTAAGTATTTGTCAGCAGAGAGCAGCTAGGCGGTTGTAATCAGAAAGTGAGGAAAAAATGTATACTTAAAACTCCCCTCTTCTTTTGCATCAGTTATAAGCTGTTAACATATATTATGGGAAACTAAAGGGCTTCCAAATAGTAAAACCCTGCCAGACTTCACAAATCCATTTCATCTTGTAATGTGGTGGGATTGTAGCAGCAAAAGACATATAGCTTTATCCCCTGGCTATGAATGTAGTTTACCTTACAGTCTTCTGATCTGAGTGCTTGTTGGTCTTAAATCAGTCCTGTATTAAAGCTCTTATCCTGCACCCATCTCCCCCCCCCCCCCCCCAGTTTTAGGGCAATTTGTTGGCACTTTTATAATAATAATAGTGAATGCACAGCGAACTAAGTTAGGTTTCTGGTGTGTTCCTTTAAAAAAAAAAAATCAGTAGCCTCAAAGCTGTTTACATTGTTTATTACACTGAGATTTGAAGGAGAGAAAATTTAGATTTTGTAAAATACTAATACACTGGACAAATTGCATTTTACTTATCATTGCTAACAAAGATTAGATTGTTTTGAAAATTAGATCCAATAACTGCTCTTTTTTTATTATCTAAAACAGTTTAGGAAATCAGAATTGTTTAGTAGCAATTTGCTATAAAATAGTAGAATGGCTGGGGGATGTTAAAATCCAAATTGACATTCTCCTTTAGGAGGGAGACAGACACCAGAGGCCTACCATTTGTATTCTTATATCCTGTCTCTTTCAAGTAAATCGGGAAAGTGAAAACTTGATATCTGCATTTGCTGTATGGCAAGGACGGTAAACTTGAGCTGTCAGTCTCGCCAGTAGTCTGGCTTTGTCTGTAGTTAAAATTATGACCCACTCTCTCTGGCCAGCCAAATGAGTAATCAGTAATGTGACTCGTGCTGGAAGTGACTCCATCACCACCTGTGACGGGGGATTAGTTACAGTTTACAGAGCACCGCCTCTTCCCTTCTTTCAACATGCCATAAGCAAAGAACTGGTTTCTCATTTGGGTGTCTGCGCTGCTGGAATCTACTGCACTGTTTCCAGGCAGAGAGAAATATCCTTCGAGAGGCTTTTTTCTGTGGATATCTAGCTGCTGTCTGGCTGTGCTATCTGTTTGGAGTGTCTGCTTGGTTATGTAAGCGGCCTCGGCAGAAATTATCATGACCCAGATCTGGGGACGCAGTAGTGCTTCAGCTGCAGGATTTCTCAGTCGTTAACACCACACTGTTGATGACAAAGACCGAGTTGTAATCCGCCTCCGTGCCAGGGCTGAGACGGAGACAGGATTTGCTCGTCGAATACTCGTTAGGTTACAGCCTGGGCTTGGTTTTCATCTTTTAGCTTTTCTGAATGTTCAGTGTCAAAGATGCAAGTGAATCCTGAAATAGTTGATTAAAAACCATTTTCTTTTGATTTTTAAGACTAAAGTGGTGTGTATGAGTGGGTGAGATCTTGTGAAAACACTGTTCTAGAACAAATGGGAGATTTACCAGCTATGTGACTGCCATGACTTGTAAGAAAACTACTTTGAGACTATCGAGGACAAAGTAAGATTTATATTTTGTTCTTTTCTTGTCTTTTTTTAAATTAATACTTAAGTTGTAGATTTTTTTTTCTTCACTGAGTGTGGAATGGGCTATTTAAGATTTCTCTGTTTTAGAAATATAGCAAAACAGTATTGCACTTTTAAAATTTTTTAATTAAACTCAGTTCTCATAGGACATTTAGAAAGGAGTAATATAAAAAAATTAAGATACAGTATAATAAGTTGCTAGTAGCCTGTGTATGCTGTTACCCTTACTTCACTCAGTGTTTTTAAACAGTTTTACTTTTATTCCAGATATGCTTATTTTCTTTCTTGTAGCACCCCACTTGTAGCAACTGTGGTGATTTGTCCCAAACCTCTAACTGGCTGAGAGATTAGATTTGACACTCCTACAGGACACTAATGTTAAATAAAATTTGCAGTATCATATTAGGGAATTGGTTATATTAATGTTTGTTGTTTGCAAACCTCGTATTTGTGAGATGCAAAAGGTGTCAACAAAACCCAATTTTTATATAGGTAGCTTTCTAAAAATACTTAAAGGATTGAGTACAGTTATAAATTAAAAAATCATGGAAAAAATAATGTAAACGATGTATGTATTTCCTGTTACATTTTAAATGGCGTGCTTTCAACATGGTGTGTGCTGAGCAGCTCAATTGTGTTGTAAGGACTGTGGCTGATTTATTTTAAAAATGCCTTTCAGGGAAGGCTCATCTGGTCTGCTTTTTCTCATGTGAATGGAATGTAGTGTAGCATGGAGCTCCAAACAGGATACAGTTGTTCTAAGCATTTTTCCTATGTAGTGGTAGGCCATAATAAGGCAGACATCCACACACTATTGGGCATTTATTTTAGTTTGGTTCAGTGTGTGATATGCTAGTGAACACGTTAGTGCCATTTGTGTAACCAGTAGTTAGATATTCTTTTCCAGCTCCGAATATAGAATATAAAAGCATTTTTTTCTGTTACTTTAACAGTCTTCTGCAGTAATATTGAATTATAGACTGTGTTGTGGCCAGAATTGTATTCCACAGTGACTTTCATCAGATGGCAGCTCCCTAAGGCTGTAGAAGTACCTAGCAGAATGATAGATCTGCCCACTCTTGAATTACTTACTTATGCATGTGTTCTATTTACATTTCTTTACATTCCAGTGCATTTAAAATATTTAGTACTAATTCACTGGAAAAGCCAGAATAATGTTAGCAGAATTTAAATTTTGCTTTATTAAATGCATACATAATTTCTTGTTTTCATATATGAAGATTGTGTGTTGGCATGTTAGTAGCACACGTGATTATGCTGCTGATGACTTAAGTATTTAGATGAATAATTGCTACATTGTCTGCCACTTAAAACCGGGTGTATGTTGAATTTAGATGATTTTAGATGTGCCCTTCATTTTTTTTAAGAACATGTTAGAAATTATTCATAGATGAAAATGTATCTAGTGTATGTAGTAAATACTAAAATAAATTTATAATTAACATTTAATTAATGGAGATATCCTATCTCCTAGAACTGGAAGGCTCATTGGCCAGCCCCCTGCCTTCACTAGCAGGACTAAGTACTGATTTTGCCCCAGATCCCTAAGTGGCCCTCTCAAGGTTTGAACTTATAACCCTGGGTTTAGCAAGCCAATGCTCAAACCACTGAGCTATCCCTTCCACCAGTACAGTGTATGTCAGAATGTATTTAGTTGATTATAAAGGTGTGTGTGTGTGTGTCATGGTTTTTTGTGTGTGCATTAAATAAATACTTTAAAAAATATATATATTTTTTTTACTTACAAGATCAATGCAGTTACTTAAATGTAAATATCTAGCTTACATCTTTGTAGATTCGGGTCATTTAGTATTGTAGAACTAGTGTATTATCATAGAAACAAATTATTTAAATAATAGTTGAAGGAATTTGTATACATCACATCTTGATATATCAAAAATAAAAATGCCCCACCAGTTTGGCCTAAAAAAAAAGGAAACTCTTGTTAATTACTCCTGAGGTTCTAATAATTTTAGTTTCTAATTTTAGCCAGTATTAACAGTTGTTAAACATTATTCTCTTTGACCTAAGTTGAAAAGCTGGGATGTGGCCTAAATTATGTGTTTTTCAAATTGGAAAATAACTAGCTCTCTCAGAGGAAATACAAAAAACGTGTGGCTCCTGTATAAGAGAGAGGTTATAAGAAATGAGCTTGTATTTCAAATCCCATTTTATTTATTTTTTATCTTTTGCTACTTGATAAAATAAATCATGGCAACAACCAGCTATTAGGAAAAAAAATATAGCTGCTTGGAGGTTTAATGATTAAGCCGCAAAATGAGAATGTGCCAGTGTTTGTGTTATCTTAATCAGTTTGACTAGAAAATAATATATGGAAATGTAAGTTTATTTACTAGCATATATAAAATTAGTGTGTATGATCTTTTTGAGTATTATAGTTTAAACAAAAAATTTATGAAGTTATCTTTATTTTTTGCTAAAGAAAGCAAAAGCTGTTGAATATTAATGTTACCACTTTTAATTAAAAACAGTAACTGTTATTTAATTTCAATACTTTTTTTAATGGATAAAATGCTGTAAATGTTTACTCGGCAAACGGATATTTTAACAAAGCCAATACACCATATAAGAATAATACCTAAATGACCTTAGTGTGAGATGAAGAGTGGGGCTTTAGGCATTTGAGTTCAATACCCACCTAAATAATATGAATTAATATATTACATCTTGAATATTTGAACATACCCTAATGAACTAACCACACAATTTTTTTATTTAGCCATAACTTGAGTATTCCTTGTAATGAGAATTAGCCACCGTAATAATGTAGACATTCTAAAAATAATATTCTGTAGACAGCAGTTCTCAAGTTTGAGGTCCATGGACCCCACTGGTGCCCTCTGTGCTCTTGCTGATGGTCTTCAGAGAGCTGGCTGGTCACATGGTAATGGACTACTTTGTTTCCAGCTGCTTAATTGGGTTAAATAAATCTAAAAATACACTATATGTTTTCTTGATACTACTACTTTATGTAAGCAATATCTATAGTTGTTACAGGGGTACTGTGAACATAAATGGGAGAGGTGATTTGTGTGATTGCAGAGGTGAGGGGAATTTGTCTACAAGACCCACAATATGAAAAAGTTTGAGAACCTCTGTTGGGCAACGAGAATAATTTTTAAAATATGTTAATCCACCCAATTTCTGCATCAAGGTCACAAAAGCCTGAAAGTTGCATGGTGTTATCAGCCTGAGAGCTATGCTATATGCCCCCTCCATGCAGGTACTTTGCTGCATGCACTGATACAAAGCTGTGTTAATCATTATTTGATGATGTAACAAAGGAGCAAGTCAATTTAGGCACTATATATATTAAATATTAATGACATTGGTAGTAAAGAAACTAAAGCATTTGTATTCATGGAACTTCTTTTGGCAAAGCACTTGTCACAATGCAGTAAAAGTAAACAGGAGTGGAGGCACCAGTTCAGAAAAACTCCAAAGTCCTATGTTGCTTAAAGTTAATCATGTGCTTATGTGCTGTTTTGCATAGATATAGACTTAAGTATGTGCTTAAGTGCTCTGCTTAATTGAGGCCTTTCGGGTTTTAAGTCCCAGAACAGGGTTTGGCAACCTTTCAGAAGTGGTGTGCCGAGTCTTCATTTTATTCACTCTACTTTAAGGTTTTGTGTGCCAGTAATACATTTTAACATTTTTAGAAGGTCTCTTTCTATAAGTCTATAATATAACTAAACTATTGTTGTATGTAAAGTAAATAAGGTTTTTAAACTGTTTAAGAGCTTCATTTAAAATTTAAATTAAAATGCAGAGCCCCCTGGACCGGTGGCCAGGACCCAGGCAGTGTGAGTGCCACTGAAAATCAGCTCGCGTGCCGCCTTTGGCACACGTGCCATAGGTTGCCTACCCCTGTCCTAGAAGCATATGGCTACAAGAAATGAAAAGGGAAAGCTATGTGGTGTTGCCTGTGTAAAGGAGAATTGGTTGCAGGCTGAAGATGTTCAGTTTTTCCCACTTCCAGCACATAGACATGGTTCTCAAGAGACTTACTCTGTGGTTTGTAAAGAAGCTTTTTCTCTACAGTCTTGTAAAGAGGCCACTTGGACCTCCTTGTATATATTTTCTTGTCGCTATATATTTGACTTGCTAACCTCCGGTAGCTGAGTCCTACATGCCTTAGTTGATTAGTCTCTCAAATTTTTTTTTTACACTCATTTTATGTCTTCTGTGGCCTGAGATACTGCTTATTGGAATTCCCACTGTCTGGGCTGGCAGGTAGAAAAATGAAGAAACAGTTGAAGAATGACAGTGTGTTTACTTGATGCTTTGCTTCTCCAAATCTCTTACTATATTCCAGTTCAGGAGTCTCACTGAGATGATGGAATCTGGACTGTTTTTCCAAGAATTCTGACTTCTCTTTATAGATGTTTTATATAAGAATGTTTTCCATTACTGCTTGGGAAATTTCAAACTAAGCACATTCAGCTGGCCTGCCACCCCTATTATAAGGAGGTGTGGCATTGCACAGTTTTGGTTTATTTTCTGTCTGTCTGCTTGTAGGAGGACTTATATTCCCAGACTGTCTGGGCTGGCCTATTAAGGGGGTTAGAGAAACTAAATTAGTAGGTATTAAATTACTTTTCTGAGTAGAGAACCACATTCACAGATATGATTTGGGATCAGTTCATATAATACATGCAGTCAGATAAACTGGTGTTTTATATGTAACTTACTATGTAGTATTGCTCAACAACAAACATTGTCACACTCCAGATAGTTTTTTTTGTTTTGTTTTGTTTTGTTTAGTTAATGACATTCTATGTACAGGTATATGTATACAGAATCATTTTTGTTGACTTAAATTTTTAAGGCAATGTAAAGAAATCAGTTTGAAGAAGAAATAGAGTATATGTTAATATGCGGATGCTAATCAGTAAATAGAAAAACTTAAACCATCAGAATTGTTAAATTAATTTGCTTGTTCTTTAAAACTGTATTTTGGCACATATGGTTTGTTCCAGATTATAGGGTTTGAACTCCATTCTTTACTGACTCAAAAAACTAACTATTCCAAGGCCAATTATATGTAAACAACTTGAGTAAAGGAATTCTGTAAAGCATTAGAAGTTACATAATTACCAACCATTGAGGACCCATGATTGCCCAACATTCCAGCACATTCTTTCCTTTCTCTGTCTCTTCCTTTCCTTCTGCCCCTTCTCATCTTCATTCCCCCCCGCCCACCTCCCAAATAATCTATAGCTATCATACTTTTGAGGAATACTGATTGGCTGGTGAATTTTTTTCCTTCTCAGAGATGGTAATAGAAGGGGTTATAATTAAGAAAAAACAGAAACGAGCAATGTAGCATGCTAAATCTGCATGGTAAATATAGAGAAAGTAGCTACCTTCCCCCAAACAGGACATAGTTAAAATAAACTAATACATGGCTCTGGGAATATGTCTCCTCATTTGCTGTATAAGTGCCAGACCTATTAAGCTCTGCAGGTTTTTTTATTTTTTTACCGATAACAGTAACAAGACAACACCCTAATAAAACATAGTAACCTCTGGTGATGGTATTCTTAATTTGTAAATGAATAACAGTGAAGTTAATTTTGCCTTCCAGTTGAGTTTTGTGCAGACTTCATTCTGTACTTTAGAACAGCTCTAAAAGGAAGCGTTTAGCAGGGTGGGGTTTTGTTTCCATTTCTATTATTTTAGAGAAGTTATTAGTCCAGTGTATGCTTTCTCAAGAAGAAATAAGTCTCTTTTTAAGATGATTTCATAGTATATTCCTATTTGGATTTAGATAAATAAAGCAAGTGTGAAATTTCTGATTTGCACTCTAACTGGGGAAAAAAAAAAAAAAAGGGCGAGGGGTTGGAGAGACAGATTCAACATGTCATGTTGTGGAACAGTAATTCATAATGGAGAAGTTCCTGCCTGGTTGGTGAGATACTAAACATTTTAATGGCGTTTTTCTTTTTTCATGTTTAACATATCAGTGTAGATTATGATTGCTGCACTGTTTAAGTGACCAAAGTAAAATTGTGTGTCTGATTGTCCGAGGCACATTATTTTAGCTATCTGTTCGCCCTCACTTGCACACATACTCTCTCGCATATGTGGCATATACATTTTGAGTGTGTGTGTGGTGTTTATTTTTTTCCTTCTTTCTCCTGTATACTTACCTTATGCTCTCTGTTTTGATGTATTTTCCTTTCATTGCCTGTATTCCCTCATTCCTGATTTTCTATCTTGCAGTTTTCTTCATCTGTTCTTTCTTTCCCTTCTTTTTGTTGTTGCATTGTGCACTTTGTCTTTGCTGAAAGTTCCCTTTCTTGTCTTCCCCCAGTCCCTTAATCACTTCCTCTTTCTGCTGTCAGCCCATTTTCACAACCTCATCATATCTCCTTCTGCTACCCTAGTCACTTTCCTGGGATTCCCTCTCACCAATTTCTCATCTAACTCCTTCTTTTGGTACACCCCTGTCCAGTCACACTGTCACTGTACTTTTTCTGGTCCAGGAAACTCCACCCCCACAGATCAGAGTGACTGCTCAAGGGGAACCTTCTTCCTCAGTTATACTTTCTTCCCACTCATTCTCTTTAACATTCTCCTTCCTGCACTAAATGGGAGAGTTCTAAAGCATTTTGGGGGCAGAGGAGGCAGCAGAATTTCCACTTGGAACAAGCACATCATTCTCTGAATCAATGTGCAGGAGCTCATAGTTCTCTCTAACTGTGGAAGAAGCCCTCCAAAGAGAGAGAGGAGCGTGTCACTGGAGGCTTAAAAGCTGTCCTGTCTGCGGCTACTGTGTTGGAGCAGCTGAGTCTGATTGCTGGTAGGGGAAGGAATAATGTAGCTTGGAGGTAGTGTAGAAGGGAAGATGAAAGTAGGAGAGGCAATATAAGCGGCAGAAAACAGTAGAGTGGGGAAACTGACCAAACATGGTGGAAGAGAATTCAGCAGAGATGAAGGGTGCAGACTCATGCCTGCATTTCCTTCCACCATGTTGTCTTAAGCAGCTGCTGCTGTGCAAGCCCGACCTGCAGACTAAAAGAGGCGACCTGAATATGCAACTGTGTAGCTAGGGTACAATCCAGTGCTCTGAAATGGAACATTGATCTTCTGTGGTAAATACAGTCTTGCTCAACAACAATGTGGACAAGGAAGACTATGTATTGCAGTTCTGTGTTCTCACCTTAGTCTTTCCACTGACAGCGCAAACAAACAAGCAAAATACGTTCAGGTTCCTATCTTAAATGACTAGCTCTTCTGAATGAGCAAGAAATAATTAAGCATTAACTGATTTTTGATTAAAGAAATAATGGCTGTTATCATATGAAATATTGGTTGATAAATAACACATGATTTTATATTTGCTGGAACAATGGAGTAAAGGAGGAGCCAAACCTTATCTTGTTTCTTTGAAATTCTTAGCTTTGTTCATTTTATTTTTTCAGACATTCAAGCCCTTGGTTGGAAAAAGTGTGTACAGTTCAATCACTGCAGTAGAATTCCTTGTGGACAAACAACTGGATTTTGTAACTGAAGATAGTGCCTTTCAGCCCTATCAGGTAAGAAATATGGGTACTGTACAAGTACAAGTCATCTAGTTCAATTGAATCCCATGTGCCTTATTTTTAAAAAGCTTTTTATGGGCCAAATCCTGTGTAATGTTGAGCCCATTCATTTCCCATTGGTCAGTAGAAACAAAGTGCTCACCATTTCACAGACTTTAGTGGTGAATCTGTAAAGGGAAAAAAACTACATATAATGTGTCACAGATCCTCCTTCAAAATAAAATTGCTAACCTGTTTGTTAAAAGTTAATCAATACAGCTTAATTATGGAGTAGATAACAGTATATTGTCTATTCTCTGGAGCTGTGCTTTGGTCATTGAAACTCAAGTAGTGCAATTATACTTGATTATTTATTGTTCTTCTCTTAAGACTGAATTACAATAGTTTATTTTCTTTTTAAAAATAGTCTGATTCCTCCCTCTTGGGTGACATATATGGATAATTGCTGCTGTTTCTAAGTTTGTTTTCACAATTCCAGCATTCCGGATTTCTTAATCATAGCCCTAATAAATTAGAAGAGTACTTTCAGTATGTACTTATGTATGTGTTTAAGACATGGTGTTTCTGAGGGATCTAGTCACCAGAATCCTTAGAAAAATATAATTTGATTTTCTTTAAAGATAAGATTTCAAAACATTTCTTCCATGGTAAATATAAAGGGATAGAATACTGATTCTTTTTTTTTTTTTTTAACCTCTGACTATAATCAGTCCAACACAAAGTTGCCATAAACTGTCTCTCTATTATAGGTTATACAAAGTTAATACTTTGAATCTGTTTGAGAGACATTGTTAATGGCTGATCAACACCACAATAATGTTCCTCCCTCCTTCAAAATTACTGTAGTATTTTTTCCAAATACATGGCTTAAAGAAATAAAATGGAAATAAGACCTATATAGATCACTTAATGGTTGATGCTTTTGTCGTGAATCACTAATATTTGAGAACCTAAACAAATTCAAAACTATTTGTCTGAGTCAACTTGTTCTTAGTTTACTAAGAAAATGCCAGCTTTAATTGTCGTTTGCTTTGCATGAGAGAGAATTTATTTCCTTCAATCTTGCTATTCCATTTGTGGCAAGCATCCTTATTTTGGCAGTAGGTTGCTTTGGATTCCCAGAGAACAATCTGAGCAAATTTACACCAAAGCAAAAGTCAATGTATGAGGAAGAATGTTGCATCTTGTAAAGCAATCTGATTTCTGGTGAGTTGACAGTCACCTAGCCATGCAATAAGTGTAGTGGATAGGCATCAGGGAGGCATTGTTTTTGCCCCCCAAAAATGTGAGTTTTGTTTGGGGTGGTAAATTAGTATATAAGTAATACAGTAGTTCTTGGAAAATGTGCCTTTGTCACATGAAATGCTGGCTACATCATAATTATTTATAATTAATACTCTATTATAATTACAGCATGGAAAGAAGTAGGATACACTATCTCATAGCACATTTGTATCTATTAAATTTTTAAAATAGGTATTTGAAGGTTAAAGATGCTGCATTGAATTTTTTCTAAGACTGCTTTTAGGTTTAGGAGTTTTTCGTTTACACTAGAATCGGGATCATCTTCTTACCTGGAGTTGTTAATCCTTGATTTGTCTTTAGAAGACATTTCAATCTCTTATTTTCTTGCATAAGAGGAGTTAGTTTCACAGGTATTTTTACTTATTATTTTAAAGAGAGGAGTTTTGTGCCAGATTGTTGATATCAGAAACTGAATTCCTATTTTCACTGAAAAGGCGTAGTATGAGCAGTGCAGAGTTGTAGCTGTGTCAGTCCCAGGATATTAAAGACACACGGTGGGTGAGGTAATATCTTTTATTGGACCAACTTCTGTTGGTGAGAGAGAGAGAGACAAGCTTTTGAGCTACACAAAGCTGACCTGACGAATAGCTCTGGGTAGCTTGAAAGCTTCTCTCTCACCAACAGAAGTTGGTTCAATAAAAGATATTACCTCACCTACCTGGTCCCTCTAGTATGAGCAATAACATATAGTGGACACTAGTATAAGATTTCTCTAACCTTTCCCTCCAGTGTTCCTCCTCCTGACAGGGAGAGGGTCACCACTGAGAGTGAGAGAGAAATTATTGTTCCATGCATCTCAGCTGTCCACTGCTGGACTGAGATCCCCAATTTATGAACCATCAAATTAAAATAACTTGGTTACAATAAGAATCTAAATTACTATTTCACTAACATGGTAACCAACAGATTACTGAAATTAGAGACTTTTTAACATACTGGTGGAACCCTAAATTCTAGATCTAACTGGATACATTTTGTATGTTTTGTGTGCTGTATACCAAGATGCTGAGCTCATTGACCACTTGAACGAAGATTTCATTACAGTAATTATTTGTTGACTTAAGTAGTGAGCTGTTACTGGCATATATTTTGTGAACAGTATTCTGACGCACATCCCTCCCCCCATTTCCAGGGACAGTGTAGTCTCATGACCAATTATTTTGTTTAGACTGTGCGAATAAAAATATGGAATGGTAGCGTTCCTAGGATATAAAGGAATCCTTCTGTAAAATACATCATAAGAACAGCCATACTGGGTCAGACCAAAGGTCCATCTAGCCCAGTATCCTGTCTTGCGAAAGCAGCCAATGGTGCCCCAGAGCACCTTGAAAAAATAGATGAGAGCTCCTTCTCTACCTGAAGGAGCATACAATCTAAACTAGTTTCTATTTTCATCATTTTTTAGAAATGCCTTCCATCTTATTTTCTAGAAACAACAGAGGTAAGAGTTGTGGAGTTCAGGAGAAAAGTTTGTTCTCCTGCTCGTTCTAAAATGCCATTAACCCATTTCTGAATGGAGAACTTAAGAACCCAAGTATGCAAACATATATCTATTTTAATCTTTCCTAAATATATTTAACTCTCTGTTTTGGACTCTAACAATGTTGTGTTTTCAGTCTGGAATCCTAGACTGTTTTAAAGCTTTATGGTGAACTAGACTCATCTCCTTCCTTTTTTGGGGGCGGGGGCCACACATCATGATGGTAGTCTGAGCACTTAGTTTCAGCCCCATTGGCCCAGATTTTTAAAGGTATTTAGGCATGCTGTGCTGATTGCTGCAATGCCTAACTTATGTAAGAGCCTAAATCTCATTTTCAAAGGGTATTTAGGCACGTGGGTGCCAAAATCCTAGTGACAGTCAAAACAAGCATGATTTAAACCTGTGTGGGGTGACTCCATCAAATTTCATATCCTGTGCTTCAACCTCTGGCCCATTTCTGTTGTAATTAAGATAATGAGCATATTCATCAGAATGTTACTATTAGGAAATAGATGTTTCTAGAACCTTTCACCTGTAGATCACTGTTATGACTCCTGCTCAGATCAGTTCAGATCAGTTGTTATGAAACGCATTCCCATCTGTCTTGTGGCCTGGATGAAATGAGGTTGTTGTCTTAGTCCAATTTCAAGATGAGTGCTCAAGCCAGACAAAACAGCACAATGGGCACCCTTTTAGTCTTAGCAGAAAGGATAAGGATTGAATAGGCAAGGAAACTAAATTATTCTCCCCTCTAGAAGCTTTCACTCCAGAACAGGGTTAGAGGCACATTAACTGAGGAATTTTGAACCACGGATTCCTATGCCACCCATATCTGCTGTGTAGATCAGTAAATTTTAGTTTCTGTGATAGTAGATCCAGCACCTTTTCACAAGCATTAAATGTACTTATTTTTCAAAAAAATGGGATACATATACTCGCTAAATCACAGCATCTGGTGATTCTTATAGCACCTTCATCTTCTTACTTGGTTAGTAAATCTTGCGCTTCATATGTGCATTTACGTAATACATCTATGTTTGTTGTCATCATAGGATTTCCATTTTTCACGTCTGTATTGGTGCTGCTTGGAAGTCAGTCCATTTCTTCACAGATCAATAAGAAGTTGCTTTGAGGTCCTTCATTTATAATTTGTGCCTACAAGATCCTGAACATGTAATGCAGTAATCACCACCCTATAATTTTTGATTGCCTACCAATCACACACCTGAAGTTTTAATTTTGATTGCAGTATAAAGGACATAGCAGGTATTGTTTCTTACCTGAAAATTTTGTGTGTGACTGAGTGCAACTCTTAATCATTAATCTGGGATGGTCAGGCCTGTTAGTCGAGTATTTCCTTGTTATGGCAAGACTCTTTGCTTCTCGGGAAAAGTCAAACTTAAACAGAGGATTGAGGCAAACCGGTTTAGCAATAACATGTAAATTCTGTCTTGTTACATACAATAAGTGGTGGGCATAAAAATGTTTGCTATACATTCATTATCCTACTATATATCTATAATGAACACATATGAGTATGAAATGTGATACGTAAGACAAATTGTCAATATTTTTTGTACTTTGGGTCCAAAATATGGCAAATGTCCTTTAAAACTGTTTATATTTTTCCATTAACATACAGTACACCCTCGCTTTAATGCCCTTCACAATAGTAAACCTTGGGCTATAGCGAATTTGGTACCTGGATCCCGCCTCCAGCCCCACCTGCTGCGGCGAGGCGGCTGAGAGCTCCTCCAGCCCCAATGTTCCAAATGGTGGGACAGATGATTCCTCCATGGCTGCAAGCAGGAGTTCAGAGGGGGGCAGACAACTCCTCCAAATCTAGGGCCACAAGCAGGGGTGGGTAGGGGGCAGACAGCTCCGCCCCCGGAGCTGTAAGCCGCAGGGGTCCCATGGGAGCCAGAGGGTTTGGCTGCGTGGCTCAAGGTGTCAGCAGTCCTCTCCCACTTCCCCACCCTGCAGCAGGGCTCTTTCCCTGTAACAAACCCCTGGCGATAACGACCAAATGGCTTGGATCCCCAGGGGTTCGTTATAGTGCAGGTGTACTGTATACTGTTGTGTGGTATGAATGCATATTAAGATTTTTTTAAAGCAAAAACTTGCAAGCATTTAGAAAATTACCCGCTAATACTAGTTTGAGTTGGGTATGCTTCCCCGTGTAGCTCTAAAATTTCACTTTAGTTCAGATTTTCACCAGTCCTACTAATTACCTCTGGGGCTTCTCTTGCGCAGAGATTGCCAAACGGTGTAATTTTATGGTTGCTTTTATTGTAGACTGAAAGATTTCAACATGTCATCAGATATCCATCTAGTATATTATTCTACAACACTGCACCATTTAGCCCCAGCTTGAAAATGATAGCATGATAGTAATTGTATTTATCTAAAATTTTCTTTAAAGAATAACAAATTTATGCATACTATTGTGTCATCAAACACATTCCAATCTACAAAACATTAATACTATGGTATATTACAGTGAAGTATATTTCACAGAAATTCACACTAAGCAGAGGTTCACTATAAATCTGCAAATTGCACATTGTTATGAATTGAAAAATTCAGGACAGACTTTGATTCACTACAACTAAGTTTCACAATGTTTGAGTTCATTATAAGGAATTTCCAGTATTCAAGAAAAATCGGTGTATAAATATGTAGGTTAATAGTACTAAAGCACACAACTGAATGAAAAAATAGTAAGATACAGAAAACTCAACCATGTGTTAAGCAGTACATTGACTTGAAAATTACTCCTTATAAGAGGAAAATCTCAGTGTAGCAAGGCGGTACATATATTTTTCCTTTCAACAAACACAATGTTAAGCTTGCCTTTTCTCGAAAAACATGATAGCAAATTGTATAATATTAAATAATGCTTTATAAAAAGAAGTTTTTCCTATAGTAGACATTTCTGGGGTTTTAAATTGAGTGTTCTTAAATATCTAGGCACAATGGAATAGATACAAGGAAATGTGTGATTTTTTTTTTTTCCCTTTAGTTAAACACTCCTTTGGTTCAAACTAAGTACATGTACTGTTCCTAAACATAGCTAAAATTTGATGTTTTCAGACAAATTCTAATCTTAACAATTATTTCTGAATATTGCGTTTGAGAAGAAAGACTCCATTAGTCAGTTTTTGTACTGATTTTTAAGAGGTTGGGTACTTGTGAACTGGGATGTTTATTTTAAAAAAATCAGCTAACTACCTAGGCAGTTAGAGGTATAAGGTTCAAATAAGTGGTTTGTTAAAAATATCAGTGAATTTACAATAAACACATAAAAGATGTGTATAACCAAGATTGAGTAATTAAAACTGAAATCTGTACCTTTTCTGGAGCACCATGCAAATAATATATAATATCCAACAAACACATCCATTTAAGCAATTATAAATTCATTTTTATAGTATTCCTTGCTGGTGAAAGAGCCAGAATTATAGCAACAAAGCTGCTTCTTATGTTCCTTTGTTTTAAATATTGTAATTTGCTTGAAAGTATCAAAGCAAGTTCGATATAACACGGTTTCACCTATAACAAGGTAAGATTTTTTGGCTCCCGAGGATATGCTGTGTGTGGTGTCATCAACATGGAGTCTTTATCTGAACAACATTTGGAAGACATCAGTCTTTCACAGGCCCAGATCAGTTGTATTATATTGTGGACAAACAACAACAAATCCTTTCGAACATGTTTCCCACAACAAAATACATATAAGAACCAGAAGCACAAAATGTGCACAGCACAAATAATCTTATTGCTTCTTTGCTCACTCTCTGGATAGAACAGAGCAGGGAGTGAACCCACAGGCTGCTATTATGGTTGCCTAGCAACCATATGCTGGAAGTAGTTCTTACACTGCCTGCTGCTCCCAGGACAGCAGCATTAGTATTGCAGGGCCTGCAAACACTGCTTTGTAACCTTTTCTATGGGTTAAATTTTACCCAAAGAGTTTATGAACACAAAGTGACCCCAGACAAGAACAGACTGGTTGCACAGCTGGCTGTGGGAGGTTAGTACAAATTCAAATTCCGTTTCTTCACATTCATTACATTTCCTGCAGGGGGTATTTCACCACACAAGGAAGGAAGCGGAAGAGTGTGCACATGACCATCTTTAAAAGTTCCTCTCTATGGGTCCTTTTAAAAAATCAAAAATGGCTGACACAAAAAGCTTTGAAAATATCTTACCAGCTTTTTGTTGTTGGACCCTTTCATCTGTGTAAATCTGCTTCTTCAAAATCGACCACCAACAAGAATAGATGGGAGGAAAAAATGAAGCCATAATTTACCTGTTTCATACTGTACCACAGTATTTCATCAGGGTAAGCAGAGGTCAGTCTGTCCACCTCCTACAAATTGAGGGTTCCAGATATCAAGATATAAGGTGTTGAAAACCTAAATGTGTGAGAGATGGTATGCAAAGTGATGACAGGGAAGAGTAAGTCTGTACTCCAAAAGGTTTGTCATTTATCAGCATTGAAAGGTCAAAAGTGTAACCATTTTTAAAGATCGTTATAAATATATATGCCTTACTGATGATGAAAAGTTTGCCTCCAAAATGCAGGCTTTGGCATTGATTACATCTTTATTCAGCCCACAGCTATCCCAGGTTCTGAATTTCTCTAGGTAGAGGTATTAGGCATTTATGTAACACCATCCTTCCACTTTCCTGTTGCAGTTTTATTGTTATGAGCAGGAACAGGGTTTCACAGTCGTCACAAGTGTCCCGTCTTGGCCATCCACGAGCACTGTTGTGAAGAGAATCCAGACCTTTGCTGCTCTGGATCACTGGGTGTTTTGACCTTCTGGAGCCTCAGCAGGCTCCAGTACTCATTCCTACCTGGGCCTTTCTGGAACATTTCCTAGGCACTGACTCTGTCTGCTGCCCCCTTCTCAGAAATGGAGCTCCACAGCCCACCTGCTGTAGGCTCCCAGGACTGACCCCCCCCCCCCCCGACCACCTGAAATACTCCAGTTAGTTGAATACACCCTTCTCCCAGAACTCAACCCCAAAGGTCTGAAGCTTCTGGTTTGCAGTTTAACCTTCTCAGGGGCACGCAGCAATTGTGAAACAGTGAATGCACAGCTTGCACAGAGTCTAAGGGCTAGTCTACACTGGCAACCCTTAACTGCTGCTGCGGCAGCGCGTCAAAATACTACCTCCATGAGGGGCGTAGCCACCAGCGCTAGGAGTGGCTCCCAGCGCTGGTGCACTGTGTACGCTGGCGTTTTACAGCGCTGAAACTTGCTGCGCTCAGGGGGTTGTTTTTTCACACCCCTGAGTGAGAAAGTAAATTTCCAGCGTAGACAAGTCCTAACTCATGCTGTTTTTACTTAATCATACAAAGCACAGGAGAGTACTGATCCCAGCTCCGAGTCCTTGGTGCCTTCTGGGCGCAGAGAGCAGGTAGGGCCCCCTCCCCACTGAGGTTGGTGTTACATACTGAGAGCATGGCTACACTTGCAGACGTAGAGCGCTTTGAGTTAAACCAGCCTTCGGAGAGCGCTGCAATCTGTCCACACTGACAGCTGCAAGCGCACTGGCGTGGCCACATTTGCAGCACTTGCAGCGGCATTGGGAGCGGGGCATTATTGGTAGCTATCCCACAGAGCACCTCTTCCCATTTGGTGCTGTGGCTTGTGGGAAGGGTGCGGGGCATTCTGGGTCCTGTCCCAAGGCCCTGTGATGCATCGGTTTGCATCCCAGCAATCCCTCTGCTTCCATCCACATTTGGCGCCATCTTTCAAAGTTTTTTGTGCTGCACGCTCTGTCTTCCCTTTCGGTCTGCGGGAATGGTGCCTGAACTGCTGAGGAATATGCTGACGAGCGTGGCCAGCACATCATGTTTGGCAGTCGAGTTACTCCTTAAGATCCAAACTGACAGCGAGGACTCAGACGATGATATCGACTCAAGTAACGCATACGACACAAGCTTGCTTGTGGCATTCATGGACATGCTCACCACTGTGGGATGCTGCTTTTGGGTTCGGGGAAACAAGCACTGAGTGGTGGGATCACGTTGTCATACAAGTCTGGGATGATGAGCAGTGGCTGCAGAACTTTCGGATGAGAAAAGCCACTTTTCATAGGACTGTGTGATGAGCTTGCCCCCACTCTGCGGCGCAAGGACACGAGATTGAGAGCTTCCCTGAGGGTGGTGAAGCAGATGGCTATTGCAATCTGGAAGCTGGCAATTCCAGACAGCTACCGTTCAGTCGCTAACCAGTTTGGAGTGGGAAAGTCTACCGTTGGAATCGTGTTGATGCAAGTTTGCAGGGCCATTAATCGCATCCTGCTCCGAAGAACCGTGACTCTGGGTAACGTGCATGACATTGTGGCTGGCTTTGCATGAATGGGTTTCCCTAACTGCGGCAAGGCGATAGATAGGACGCAAATTCCAATTCTGGCACCAGCCCACCTAGTCTCCAAGTATGTTAATCGGAAGGGGTATTTCTCTATGGTTCTCTAGATGCTTGTGGACAGGGCCGGCTCTAGGTTTTTTGCCGCCCCAAGCAAAAAAAATTTTGGCCGCCCCCTGTCCCAGCCCTGGGCTCCTCGCTGCACCCCCTGCCGCCCCAACCCTGGGCACTCCCCCCATGACCCACACCCCCCTGACCCCCCCAGCCCGGGCCTCTCCTTTACACCCCCCCCACCATTATCCGCCACACACATTTCCTGCCGCCTCAGCCCTGGGCTCCCCCCCCCACCACCACCTGCACCCTCCTTCCACCGCAGCCCTGGGTCACTGGGTAACTGGTAACTAGCAGGAGTTCTAGATGTGCACAGAATACAGACAGGATTGGTTCCCATGTGGTTACAGAACTGCAGTAAAGTGGAACAATTTTCAGCTTGTGTGATTGGAGGATATTTGGATGCATATTATAAGACTGTCCTACATAAATGAGGGAAAGTTGAGGTGTCTTTATTATTCTTTTGTTCCACTCTTTCTTTCTATGGGGAATTTGCCAATGCAATATCACTGTCATCTTTTTAAACAAGCAAACAACAACAAAAAAAGGCAATGGCTGTTGAAAATAGCAATTCCAGTCCATAACCACTGGGAAGCATTTCTTGCTCAATTTTATCCTACTTTTTCTACAGCAAGTTACAGTGGATCAGTATATTTGATTTGGGAGAATGAAGTAACAGCTGCCCAAACTGAGCTTGAGTACTCCTGAATTTTGAGGTGTTCAAATCTGGAAGGCAGGTGCTGGGGGGGCGGGCCCTGTGGCTCCGCAGAGGAGCATAGCAGCATGTCTGGCGCTGCGCGAAGCCAGATACGCTGGTCTGAGTGGCATGGTAAAGGGGCTGGGGGGCTGAAGAAGGGGTAGAGGGTTCCAGGGGGGCAGTCAAGGGACAGGAAGCAGGGGGGGTTGGATGGGCGGAGGTTCAGGGGGGCAGTCAGGGGCGGGGAGAAGGGGAGGTTAAATGGGTTGGGGGTTAGATGGGTCAGGGGCTTGGGGGGGGCATTCAGGGGATGGGCAGCAGTTGGATAGGCATGGGAGTCCCAGGGGTTTGTCAGGGGACAGGTAGGGGGTGGAGTCCTAGGGGGGAAGTTGGGGAGGGTTTCAGGAGGGGGCAGTTGGGGACAAGGAGAAGGGAGGCTTAGATAGGGGGTGGAGTCCCGGGAAGGGGCAATCAGGGGACAAGGATCAGTGGGGCTTAGATAGGGGGTGGGGTCCTGTAAGGGGGTGATCAGGGGACAGGGAGCAGGGGGCTTGGATGAGTTGGGGTTTCTGTGGGGGGTAGTCGGAGGGAGTGGATGGTGGCAGGGTAGGGCTACCCTCCCTCCCCATGAAGTGTCCTATTTTTTGAATGTTAAAATATGGTATCCCTACTCACAGTGCAGCTCTCCATTCACAGCAGGCTGCAGCATGAGGTCTCAGCTTCCTCACTTCTTCCCCCTCTTTCCTGTTGGTAGTGACCAAGGGAATGCTGGGAAATGTAGTTCTTTCCCTGCTCTAGGGCTGGCTCTATAGGCAGGGAACTAACCAAGAACTACAGCTCCCAGGGCCCCCTGTTGGTTCCATGCTGGATTCCTGCTGTCCCTGCAAATGGGCTGCCCCAAGCACCTGCTTGCTTTGCTGGCGCCACTGCTTGTGGATCACCGTGGGCAGTTCATTGACATTAACGCAGGCTGGCCCGGAAAGATGCATGACGCAAGCATCTTTTGCAACACTGGCCTGTTCAGGAAACTTCCTGTTCCCGGCCCAGAAGATCACTGTAGGGGAAGTCGAAATGCCCATTGTGATCCTTGGAGACCCCGCTTACCCTTTAATGCCGTGGCTCATGAAACCCTACATAGGGAACCTTAACAGCAGCAAGGACCGGTTCAAAAACAGGCTGAGCTGGTGCAGAATGACTGTGGAGTGTGCTTTTGGCCGTTTAAAGGACCTCTGGTGCTTTTTGTATGGGAAGCTGGACCTAACCAATGACAGCATCCCCTCAGTTATATCCGCATGCTGTTCCTGCCATAACATTTGTGAAGGGAACGGTGAAAACTTCACTCAGGCATGGATCTCGGAGGTTCAACACCTGAAGGCTGAATTTGAACAGCCAGAGAGCAGGGCTATTAGAGGGGGCCCAGCGCGGGACTGCAAGGATTAGGGATGCCTTGAGGTAGCAATTTGAGGCTGAAAGCCACCAGTAATGTCTGGTGCCCTACACGGGAGTGAAGTGCTGTGGTTCCAATATTAGTAGGAATCTGTTTTTGCTACGCTGACTTGCAGTGCCTGTTGCTTTCCTGGGCTAAGGTATCTTTTACTTTATACAATAATAAAGAATGTTTTCAAAGCCAAAAAATCCATTTATTGAAAAGAAACACAACTGCTTGCGAAACAGAAAGGGCAAAGGGGTGGGGTGGGAAACGGCACAATCACAGATTTGCGTATGTCCTGTTATCAGACTCATCCTTCCTGTTTGGAGTGCTGTGCAAAGAGTGTTGCACTTCAGGATGGGTATACTGCATGGTGATGGGGGGTTGAGTGCAGTGGGTAAGGGTCGTAGTTTTCAGGGCTGGGTGGTGAAGCTACAGGTGTTGGAGGCAGCTGGTGGCAATAAGAACCCGGATGTTGGAGAAAGTGGGTTGGAGGTGACATGGGGGCACAACGGAAAGAGTTTTGGGACAAAGCCTGCGGGGGGGGGGAGGCGCGGTAGTGCTCCGCCTGCATGGCTACGAGCGCCTGGATCGAGTCCGCTTGGCGCTCCATGATTCTTATCAGCTGATCCGTGCTTTGCTGCTGGAGCTCTGCGCTTTTGTGCCGGCGATCCGCATTCTGCTGGTGGATCCTCTTTTAACTCTCCCTCCACTCCTGTGCTTTTTGATTCTTGTTAAGTGACCTCTGCATTACTTCATGCAGCATGGCTTCTTTGCTTCTACGTGGCGTCGTCTTGATTCTTTGCAGCCTTTCGGCTGATGATAACACAGACGGCTGAGATCTCAAGGTTGCATCTGTAAAGGCAAACTGCAACACTTAACAGAGGCAGCATTGTTCACACCAGACAGAGCAATGATTCCCCCGTACTTAAGGAGGGCAAGCACAGCCTACAAAATAGCATAATTTGCCTGTCCCAAAGCAAGCGCACATAACCCACGGGAGCCCCAAAATGGTGAGTAAGCACAGGGTCAAGGGGGACTGATTGTTTCATGGCTGTCCTGTCCTCTGGGTTTCTGTGCCTTGGGGAGAGCCAACAGCTGCAGTGGGCCCCTATACTGAACACTGTCCTCACATTTTCAACAGGAGTTCGTCCTGGAAGATATCTCACTGCTGAGGGTGACCTGGGAAGCAAGGGAGGGTCTTCTATTACAATACGGCTTCCACCCTGGCCCATATGCAGCTTGCCTGTGTGCAGCAATGATCCCCCCACCTCTCATAGCACAGTGGCGCGGACATGTTAGCCTGACTGGGACAAGGACCACAGTGGTTCTCCCAAGAAACCTGTGCAAGCGCATTGCCCAAGTTCTGGCTGAGACCTTTGAAGAGATCACTGAGGCTGATTACCACGATGTGAAAGAGCACATCAACGCCCTATTCTACATCTAGGCATGCATGCAGCCTTAACCCTCCTCGCCCCAAGAGCCCACACTGAACAATTTCCTTCCCAAAAGAAAAACCACTTACTGGCCACCTCCTCTGGTGTTTGTCCTTCCCCAAGCACTCGCTGCCATGACTGGCTACCTTCGTCCTGGCTGGAGAACAGCTCCTGGTTGCATGCATCTAGGGATTCCGGGGTGTCTTCCTCTGCCTCAGCACCCTCGCTCCCACTTTGCTCGTCCTCCTGCCTTGTTGGACTGGGCTCTGAAGTGTCCATGGTGGTACTCGGAGTGGAGGTGGGTTCGCCCCCAAGTATCACGTCCAGCTCTTTGCAGAAACGGCAGGTCGCGGGGGCAGCACCGGAGCAGTGGTTTGCCTGGTGGGCTTTGTGGTAGGCATTCCTCAGCTCCTGCACTGCAGTGCGTCCCGGTCATAGCCCCTTTCCATCATGTCCCTTTATATCTGCCCAAAGATACCGGAATTCCTGTGGCTGGAACGCAGCTGGGTCTGGACACCTTCCTTCCCAAAACACTGATGAGGTCCAGCACCTCGCCATTGCTCCATACTGGGGGATCGCCTTGCGCGTGGAGGCATGGTCACCTGGAAAGATTAGCCGAGAGCACGCCACGCCTGGCTGAGCAAATAGGGGATTTTCAAAATTCCCAGATAATTTAAAGGGCGGGGCTGACAGTTGGTCACCTGAGGGCAGGGCAGTAGAGTTCAAACTGCTGACCAGAGTGGCTAGAACAAGCATTTTGGGACACTTCTGGAGCGTATTAACAGACCAGGGCATCCACACTGGTGCCGCGGCACTCCAGCGAGGGCGCATCAAACATTACTCCACTCGCTGAGGTGGAGTACCAGGAGCGCTCTAGCCGCAGAGTCAGAGCACTCTATGTGCCTTGCCAGTGTGGATGGGTCGCAAGTTATAGTGCACTGGGCTGCTTTAATGCGCTCTAACTCGCAAGTGTAGCCATGCCGTGAGTGATCTTGTTCTCTTCTGCCTCATGCTTCCCCTTCCTGTCTGGCTTGCAGTTCCTGTGTATTCCCTTATTTAAACTCCTGAGAGACAAAGTGGGTGAGGTAATATCTATTGGTGGGCCAATCTCTGTTGGGAGAGACACAAGCTTTCAGGCTTACACAGCAGTCTTCTTCAGGTCTGGGAAACTTATTCAGAGTGTCACAGGTAAATACAAGGTGGGACAGATGTTTAGCATAAGTAGTTAACGCATATTTCAAGGGGCCTTTCAAGATGAAGTGGCCTGTTAACACCCTTCCAGTGACAGGAAAAGAAAGGGGTGGAGGGGGAAAGCATCTGGAAGGGAGGTTATTAGTGGTTTACAGATAGCTGTAATAAGTCATAAATCCAGTGTGTCTGTTCAGTCCATGATTTGTAGTATCTAGCAAAGTTAGGAATTTAAATTCTCACATTGCCTTAGTTCTGCTCCTGGTAAGTTTCCACTGCTCCTATCACATTCTCTCCCTTCAGAGGAGTCCGCTAAATTAACTGCAGCTATCGTTCCCGGGTGTTTTCATCTGAATAAGGCTGTTGAGTCCTAAGCACCGTCTGGTGTGTATCTGCTACAGGCCCTGTCAGCTGTGGTAGAGCTACAAATATGTATAGGCACTTATGATACAGCAGGTTTTCATAACACAACTTCACAATATCAGCCAGAATTCTAAAGTTTTATAGATATAGCACCAACTCATCACACAGAACATAAGAAAGCTGAAGGATTTTGATTTTTGTTACCCTCTTTTCTCATAAAAAGAAAGGAAACAGTGTTGTGTGGATGGTGTGATATGTACAGATTAAAACACAATGCAAATCTTTTAATATAAAAAAGTTTAAAAAATAGTGAAAACTTGAAGAAAAGAGTGAAATAAAATGTCTGTGTGTATAGATGGGTAGAATATTTTAAGCAATCTCTAATCATAAACAGAAGACTTTTTTCAACCCTTTTTCCTTCTTCAAACTACAGACTTAAAATAGCTATTGTAACTGAAAAATGCTCTTCTCATGGGTTTAACCTCCACCATTCCAGGGGCTTTTGGGTTTGTTCCACCCATTGAGAATGACAGAAACAGCTTGAGAACCTTCAGTGTAGGCCAGCTGGCATTCCCCACCATCATGTGCTCAGCTCCTGGTTTCGCTTCCTTCACAGATGACAGAGCAGCATCCAGTTTCTCAGTCTTTAACTCTTCTCAGCATTCTCTTAAAAATTGTTTCTATTCATGTTTTTTAGTGTCCTGACCACCCAAAAGCAGTCCAGCTGGCTTCTCTGGCTGCATCCTGCATAGTGATGGTATGAACAGCTTGCTGCTGATACCATCTATACTGTTTAATGTGCAATCCTGGCATGAAGAGTCAAAAGGCTAAATCCACTAGAAATGGTTCAGATGACTTGTATTCAGCTTTAGGGTACAATTATACTTACCTCCGGGACCGGCAGTAAGCAGTCGATCTTCTGGGATCGATCCCGGAAGTGCTCGCCGTCGACACCGGTACTCCTGCTCCGCGAGAGGAGTACGCGGAGTCGACGGGGGGAGCTTGCCTGCCGCGTGTGGACCTGCGGTAAGTTCGTGAACAACGTAGCTGAAGTTGCGTATCTTAGTTCGAAGTGGGGGATTAGTGTGGACCAGCCCTTAGTCTGCATTATAGCTGGGAGATTACTAACAGTTTCATCATGAAATTCATTGAAGGACAAGAGCAGAAATGTCTTCACGTTGTTGATCTATTAAATCATTAGAGAGGCAGCTAAATAGATACATACTCCTCTGCTAAATCATTATGAATGCATCCCTTACAAAATGAGCTACTCAGCTTTCTTGAGAATTTTTCTTCTTCTCTTCCCAAAATAAGTGGGGTAAAATTGTGTGTCCTGGTTTTCTCCTCTTACTTCTGATTCTGATCAGTCAAGTTACTGAGCTTCTGGTGCTTTTTCCAGAAAATGAAGAAAATAAATGTCCAAAAATCTAACTTAAGAGTTTAAAATACTAAAAGAAGCCTCTTTCTTGTGAATTGAAGGTCAGACCTTTCATACTTGGATTCTATATCTGCTCTTATTCTATCTGAAAAGTCGCTGAATTGGGGATGGTACAAGCAGATGAGAATCGGACATTTTTTGCATGGAAAAGGTTGTTCTTCTGAACTTGCACATTGATCAGTCCTGAGGTTTCTTCCCTGAGAGGGAAATAAATTGTGTTTATAGTTACATAAATTACCTTTTAGTCTTACTATTCATACTGTCTTCTTTAGACATGCTAGCTAGTGGTGGTACAATGTTCTGTATAAGCTACAGAACATTGTATGTAAGCATAATTATGTATACTGGCCCTTTAAGGGTACTTTAAAAATACTTACACTGTTCAATGGAATATATGTCTGAATAGTTTAAAAAAAAAAAAAAAAAAAAAAAAAAGTGTAAGCTTTGACCGGGGACAAAAAAATAGCACTCAAGTAGCATTTGTAGCCCACCCAGAACAAAGAAAATTTAGAGGGAAAATTGATTGGAAATTATCAAGCTGTCACTGTCATCTGTGAATGGAAATAGCACAGAATTTGCCTCTGCAATACTAGATGTACGAGAGCACACATTTTGATAGGAAATTCCCCATGTTAGGTAAACAATGATTGACTGCAGTGATTTTAAATATCCAAGGAAACCCTGCCTTCTAATTTGAAGGAGAGGCCTCTTCATCTTCAGTTTGTGTTTGTACACAAATTTATTTTCTCATATATGATTATTAATAATAATATTGATTATTAAAACTGAAAATTTCAAATATCTTTCTGATGTGACAGCTTCCATCTTGGCCAACATATTTGGATTCATTCTGGGACTTGCAAAACTAAACACTTGAGTTTGTACAACTTGAGTTGTAGAGCTAAGCTCTGTAACGCTGACAGATTCATATCCTGTATAGATTGGGTTACACAACACACATTGACCGATGGGCTGCTGCTTTATCCTTTAAAAAAAAAAATTAAACTATTTATGCTGTTGTTTTACTTTTTGCATTTCCCTCGACTTGGATAATGAAAATAGACTTGTCAATTGCATTTTTAGAAAGAGTTTTTAGTCAGTATCCCTTTTCATATTGTCAGTTAGTTGCTGTTAGGGGCAGCTGGAGGTTCTCAATACCTTTCTAAAGGAATTCACCACCTTATAGAATTGATGACCTAATGTTCCAAGCACTTCAGGGGAATGCTTATTTAAAAAACAAAACAAATACACACATTCCTAGTTACAATAGGAATTTAAAATAAGTAATTGGAGAATTTCTGTTGGTTTTGTGTTTTGTTAGAAGCCTATTCTTACAAATCCTAAATTTTAGGCTAAATTTGACCTGACCGCAAAGTACAGTTTGTTAGAAAGGAAACAAAAGGATTTCAGTTACTATGTTCTAGGTTGCCAGGTGTCCGGTTTTTTACCAGAAAGCCCGGTCGAAAAGGGACCCTGGCGGCTGCAGTCAGCATAGCTGACGGGGCTGTTAAGTCTGGTTGGCGGCGCAGGCAAGCTCCTTACATGGCTCCATGCAACTCCTGGGAAGCTGTCGGCATCTCCCTCTGGCTCCTAGACAAAGGGACGGCCAGGGGGCTGCTGCATGCTTCCCCTGCCCACAGCACCAGTTCAGCTGCTCCCATTGGCCAGGAACCACGGCCAATGGGAGCTGAGGGGGCAGTGCCTGCAGGTGCAGGCAGCGCACAGAGCCATGTAGTTGTGCCTCTGCTTAGGAGCCGGAGGGAGATGCTGGCAGCTTCCTGGGAGCCACCTAAAGTGTCGCCTGGAGCCCACACCCCCTCCTCCACCCCAAACCCCTGCCTCAGCCCAGATCCCCCGCCTGCACTGTGAAACCCTCACTTCTGGCCCCAGCCCAGAGCCCGTATCCCCTCCCAACCCCCTGCCTCAGCCCAGAGTCTCCTCCCACACCTCAACCCCCTGCCCTATCCTGCACCCCAAACCCTTCATCCCCAGCCCAGAGCCCGCACACCTAGCTGGAGCCCTCACCCCCTCCAAAACCTTTCCCCCAGCCCAGAGCCCTTTCCTGCACCCCAAACCCCTCATCCCCTCCCGCACCCCAACCCCCTGCCCCAGCCTGGAGCCCTCTCCTGCACCTCGAACCCCTCATCTCCAGCCCCACACCAGAGCTCGTACTCGCTGCCCTCAACACCTCCCCTCCCTCCAACCTCCTGCCCTAGCCCGGTGAAAATGAGCGGGTGAGTGAGGGTGGGGGAGAGCGAGCGACAGAGGGAGGGGGATGGAGTGAGCAGGGGCATGGCCTCAGAAAAGGGGCAAGGCAAACCAAGGGTGTTCAGTTTTCTGCAAATAGAAAGTTGGCAACCCTATTATGTTCTGTTACTCTATCTTTTCCTTGATGATCTATTACTATATTCTCTAAAATGCAATTATAGTATCATTTCTACAAAATGGTACAGAAATGTGTAAAGTAGGGCTGTCGATTAATCGCAATTAACTCATGCGATTAACTCAAAAAAAAATTAATCGTGGTTTGAATCGCACTGTTAAACAGTAGAATACCAATTGAAATGTATAAAATATATTGGATTTTTTTCTGCACTTTAATATATATTGTATTCTGTGTTGTAACTGAAATCAAAGTGTATATTTTTTATTATAAATATTTGCACTGTAAAAATGATAAACAAAAGAAATTGTATTTTTCAGTTCACATCATACAAGTACTGTAGTGCAGTCTGTCATGAAAACGCAACTTACAAATGTAATTTTTTTTGTTACATAACTGCATTCAAAAACAAAACAATGTAAAACTTCAGCGCCTACAAGTCCACTCGGTACTACTTCTTTTTCAGCCAATTACTAAGAGACAAACAAGTTTGTTTACATTTACAGGAGATAGTGCTGCCCTCTTCTTATTTACAATGTCACCAGAAAGTGAGAACAGGCATTTTCTTGGCACTTTTGTAGCCAGCATTGCAAGGTATTTACGTGCCAGATATGGTAAACAGAAGTCTTAAAAGAGCAACACTCTGATGCAGAAACTACAGAAAAAAGAAAAACAACCTTCTGCTGCTGGCATCTGACTCATATAATGAAAATGAACATGCATCGGTCTGTATGGCTTTGGATTGTTATCAAGCAGAACACATCGTCAGCATGGACCCATGTCCCCTGGAATGGTGGTGAAGCATGAAGGGATATATGAATATTTAGTGCATCTGGCACGAAAATATCTTGCGATGCCGGCTACAACAGTGCCATACGAACGCCTGTTCTCACTTTCAGGTGACATTGTAAACGAGAAGCAGGCAGCATTATCTACTGCAAATGTAAGCAAACTTGTTCTTCTGAGCAATTGGCTGAACAACAAGTAGGACTGAGTGGACTTGCAGCCTCTAAAATTTGACATTGTATTATTTTTGAATGCAGTTTTTTGTACATAATTCTACATTTGTAAATTCAGTTTTCATGATAAAGCGATTGCACTACAGTACTTGTATTAGGTGAATTGAAAAATACTTTTTTTTACAGTGCAAATATTTGTAATAAAAAATAAATATAAAATGAGCACGGTACACTTTGTAACTGAAATCAATATATTTGAAAATGTAGAAAACATCCAAAAATATTTAAATACACCGCATTCTATTAATGTTTAACAGTGTGATTGATTGCGTGATTAATCGTGATTTGTTTTAATTGGACAATTAATCGCAATAAATTTTTTTAATCGTTGGACAGCCCTACTGTAAATTAATATAATTTATTGTTTTCATGGAGCAAACACTGCACTTTGTTAGGAGAGTTTTCAGATATTTCTGTGGAAAACCTTAAGTTGCGTACATCTTAGTCACAGATTTGAGGAAACTGGAGTTACTAAATTGTGATGTGGCAGGCACACAACATTGGTGGCACATGTGGTAGAGGTGCTGATTAACTCAGCTATGTAGAAGTTGAGTGCAGATGAATATTATGGGGTAAAGTCAGACTTTCTGATTTTTTCAGAATACTATCAGCGTAAATAACTTTTTGATTAAAAGCATTGAACAGTGGCATCTTAAAATTAAATCCTTGGGGATAACAATAGTAATTTTATATAAAGCAGATTATTAAAAAAATTATACTTAATGCAAGTACTGATTTTCACTTGAGGATTAGTACCATATGAGAATTCCACTCAGCAGTCTTCACCAAGTTGCACTTAGTGGAAACTGAGAGTTGTTAGTTCCAGATGAAATGATCTAAGCATGTGTATATGGAATTCTGATTTCAGGCCAGACATCTGGTGAGAAACTCAAGTAATTTTATCCAAACTTCGTGTTTGTTAAATAAAAACAAAGATGGTAGTCAATAGCTTTTTCTCCCCCCTTTGACATTGGTATGACTTTACTAACAAAACAAGAAATGCAGTGTTTGTTTTGATATAGAGGACTTTGAATACAATACTTTTTCTGATCAAACTTCATGCCTTTTTAAAAGGATACTACTTAAATATAGTTGTACTTTTTTTTTTTTGCTAACCATTGTACATTTTTTTGGTCACATTCAATTAAGCAAACATTTTCTGTCTTTAAATCACTATTACCAGTAATGTTGGCAGGCACACAAAAGGGGGATGGGAGAACAGGAATAGTAATGTTGATTTTAATTTTCTCTTGCAGAACAGATAGAAGGAGAACAAAACATTGGTTTCTTTGGATTTCACAAATATTAGTTTACTTTATTGTTACACATTGACTTAGAAGTGAATTTTAAGTTTACATTACACAAATTGGATTTATTATAATACAGAGGATTTCTTTCTGTCTCACTTTAATCTCTACTCTCCCCTCTGCTGCACCCTTCCTCCCCTCTCCCCTGCTCCAAAAATCAGAACACAATTTTAAGGTGGGTAAAATACTGGGCCTGAAGTACAGTATTTAAGTACCGTGTATATCAGTGGAATTCAATCTTGAATAGATTAGTTTATAAGCTTTTCTGTGGTGCTCGGCACTATAGTATCTGAGTACATCACAAATGAATGTTAATGGATTTATGCACACAACACTCTTATGAGGTAGAGAAATAATTCTCTATTTTACAGATGAAACAGCTAAGGCGCCGAGAGATTAAATGACTTGCCCAAGGTTACACAAGAAGTTTGTGGGAGAACCAGCAATAGAACCCATATCTCCTGAGTCCTAGTCATGTTATTCCTTCCCACAGTGTCATCCTTAATCTTTTCTTGTAAAGTCAGAGTCATTTCTTCAAGAGATGAAGTTACAGAGAGCCACAGCATTAATCACAATATGATATCTAGGTATTACTTTGCTATTGGCAGTGTGATGTTACATTATTATGACATATTACTATCCTTGAGTGAAACATCACAGAGGAACAATAAAATTTTCTACTTGTCATAATGTTCTTTTCTTATAAATAGACTACTGGAGTCCATTACTGGTTTGGGCTGAGGATTTGGTACCTGATGCTCATTTTAATGCTTAGCACTAGCTGGAATTCTCCAGAAAAACTCTTTGAACTTGAGAGTTCAAAATGTAAAGGATAAAAGACACCAAAGTAATATACTTTAGACAGTTTTTATGAAGGTGAGATCCTTGAAAATGGTGACTGTCCCATTTATGGAAAAAAAAATGTACGGGTAAGGGGGAAAAATTCCCCTTTCTCGCTCAATAAGTCACCTTCCATTCTGGAAGGTATTTCTCCAAACTAGTAACCAGTAAAAACAAAGTTACCTAGATCCAGACAATGTGTAGCATGCTGCATCAGCCTCTCTCTCAACATCCTAGCCACTTAAATGCATGATGTTGTGGTATATTAAAAGCTTTAATTTTTTTAAAAAGCATTTACCATATGTTATGTTTTTTCCTTTTGGTTTTTTCCACCTTTTTTCCTTCAGTTTTTTTCTGAATTTCAACTTGAAGTGTCCATTTAATTTTTGTTTCTATCCTCATCACTTCCCTATTTTTCTATGTGATTGTTTCCCCTTAAGTCTGTTGTTATTGTCTCTTCCCTACTATCTTTTTATTTTAGTTTTCTTTCAGCAATTTCAGTTTTTATTAGCCTTTTTACAGTACACATACCATGGTGATGGGAGCAGTATAAAATCCTGTTTTATTTCCTTTACGTTGAGCCTCTTGTCTGTTCTGCTAAATTCTTCCTGCTCACATGCTCTAGTTTTGTCCACAGTAGATAAAGACCGTTCTTGCTTAAACATCTCCTTAAAATTGGGTTCAGTCCAATGGGCTTCAGATATGTGAAAGATATATACACAACTCTGTCTGAAGTGACTGTACAACTTCTCATTTTACTTATTTATAAAACAGAACTTGACAGCTTTCTAGGGTAGGAATATGAGGCCTTCGTCAATACTAAGGGCTGTCAAGTGCATGGAAACATAAATTGGAGTCTGTAAAGGTATAAAGGTGAGATTGAACTCATGTCCTGGCACTCCCAGCTCAGTACACTTTCCCAGGGCTACAAGGTATTTGGATGGAAAGGCTTTGTCTCTCTTGTGTGGCTGAAGAACATGGCTTATTTTTCTGGTGCAGTGGAACAGGCAGCCTTACTGAGTCAAAATACAGAATGGCCTGCAAAATTTGATACGCTTCAGAGGTCTAAACCTCAGCTACCATTGTGCTGCTACTTCTTCATGGAGTGACTAAACCCTGCTTCTTCCAGTCATTCATTCGTCACCACCTAGGGGCAGGTCAGGGGTAAACAGATTAGATTAGCAGGCTTAGTTCTTGGGAGGGAGGAGCAGCCTCGGAATAACTGCTTGGCTGTGTGCAGGCAGAGCAGGGGAAATCACAGAAAGGGAGCTCCTCTTTAAAATAAATATATAAAACAAAACAAAAATAATGTGCAACTGCGTGGAAACTCCTGGTACTTTGAGATATGAGTCCAGGTGTTCCTTTTTGTGTTTTAAATCTCAGTTGGATTCCTTTTTCTTAAGAGCTATATCTTTAGGGTGACCAGATGATACAGGGGAACCCTGCGATAACACGCCCCGCGATAACGCAAATTCGGTTATAACGCAGGGCAAGTCTGGCCCCGGCGGCTGCAGCGGGCGTGGGGCGTTTGGGATCCATGCCCCAGCGGCTGCAGCAGGAGCGACTCTCCCTGCAGCTCCGGCGGACCCCTGGGGTTCTCACCTCTGTCCGCGGCAGGGCCGTCTCCAGCCCACCCCGGTGGCTGTGGCGGGCGGTCTGGCCGAGAGAGCGGAGGTGCCATGGTCTGGCCGGGAGAGTGGGGCGGGGCTGCGGGGCTGCTGCGCTCCGGCCAGCGGTCCGGCCGGGAGAGTGGGGCTGCTGCGGTCCGGCCAGAGGTCTGGCCGGGGCTGCCGCGCTCCGGCCAGCGGTCCGGCCGGCGTCGCGGGGCTGCGGGCCTGCCGCAGTCCGGCTGGGAGAGTGGGGCTGCCGTGCTCTGGCCGGTGTCGCGGGGCTGCCACGCTTCGGCCGGCGCTCTGGCCAGGGGAGCGGGGCCCCCGAAGACGACCGCCGCCGGGGCGAATCAGCCTAAAGCCGGCCCTGCTGGCCGCCCCCCCCCCTTCTCTCTCTCCCCAGGTGCACATTCTGCTGCAAACTGAACACAAGTACAGTGGAACCCCACTATAACGCGACCCTGCATTTACCACAGTTGAATTTTTTGGACCCCAATGATCGCGTTATAGCGGGGTTCCACTGTAACTTCAAAATATCGGGACCGCCTCAGGGGGAGCACCTTTTCAATTGTTACTCACCGCATCAGGGTCTTCGGTGGCACTCCGGCGGTGGGGTCCTTCAGTCACCCACGGTCTTCAGCGGCATTTTGGCGGCGAGTAATAAATCTTGCCGCCAAAGAAAGAAGTACCCACCGCCGAAATGCCACCGAAGACCGTCAGCGACTGAAGGACCGGCTGCTGAAATGCCGCCGAAGACTGTCAGCAACTGAAGGACGTGCCACTGAAGACACGGACGTGCCGGGTGAGTGTAATGATTGAAAAGGCGCTCCACCTGCCTCTCACCGCCGCCTAAGCAAATAAATAAATAAATAAAAATGGGCCACCGCGTTGGAATCAAAATATCGGGACAAATGGCATCCCGACCGTACTTCGGTTGGGACACGGGACAAACTGCTCAATATCAGGACGTCTGGTCACCCTATATATCTTATGGACTTGCTTCATATAAATTTAGCCTTGAGAAGTGAGAGCCATGATTATGGATGCCATAACACTGTAACAAATCTACTGACTCAAACACACGTTTTAACGAGCTTACAGTCAATGAAATTTTGAGATGCTTCCACACCATCTGTTGGGATTAGAATCTCTCAGGATTGTGGATACTGTTGGCAGAGTACCAAGAAAAAAGAATCTCTTTTATCAGTATTGTCTATTCAGCTACCATCAAAGGGCCCTCTGAATTATCACTGGAGTCCTGAAGAAGAGGAAGTATCAGGCCTGCAGAATTATTGGCCATTAGTTTGAAAGTGCTCTTAGGGATGAGGAGTTTAGAGAAGAGGGGCAGAAGGTGCTTGCGCTTTACAAGAGAGTTGCGGCTCTCTCCTGGCTTGAGTTATGAGAATTGATTCCTGTTAGAAGTCTCTCCCTCCAAATCAGGAAGAATATTGAGGATTTGGACCCCAGGCTTGTCTGTAGAAGAAGCCAGGCACTTAAATTTAAGAAATATCTGAAAAGAGGACATTTCTACAACCACAAGATGGTTTAGGACCAGGGCCCTCACAAAGAACAGTAGGCCAATTAAATACAAAAAAAGCTGTCCAGAGAAGCTTGTCAGGTCTGGCCACAGTGGCGGTGGGGGCGAGTATCCTTAATTTGTCGTTTTTCTTACCATGGCAAGGAGTTTTCCCACATAGTTTGTGATAACCTGCTGAAAAGTTAAGTCGACAGCAGGAATTGCAGGAGGCTCTGTTGCTCAGCAAACCACAGGAGGAGTATTTGCCACACAGATAGCTGTACTGGAGTAGGATAAGAGAGGGAGAGCTACAGTAGAATCTGAGTTCTTCGAGTGCTTGTTTATGTCTATTCCACAGTAGGTGTGCGTGCTCACCACGTGCCCCGGTGCCAGAAGTTTTTCCCTTAGCAATACCCATAGGGGGAGCGCTGCTGTGACCCCCTGGAGTGGCACCTCTATAGCGCTATAAGGGGAGCCGCGCGCTCCCCCCACCCTCAGTTCCTTCTTGCCGCCAGTGACGGTGCATTGGAACTACCTGCTCCAGCTCGTCCCAGAACTCGTTTAGTCGTTAGTAGTACCTGTTTGTGTTAGGATTTAAATCATGCGAGTCTCGCAGGCGTTCAATGCCCAGAAGTGACCCACACACCGACTGTCTCCGCTGCCTGGGCGAATCTCACATCTGCGACCGCTGTAAGATCTGCAGGTCCTTTAAACCCAGGACAAAAAAGAGAGACATTGGACTTCAGGCTCTTCTCATGGAGTCGGCACTGGCTCCAACCCCAGTAGGCCGAGCGGAATTGGCACTGGGTACTTCGTCTTTGGTGCGCGGCAATCTCCCGGCACCTTCCGGTGACCGGCACCACTCCCCGTCGAAGAAGCAGAGAAAGGTTCCGTCTTCTCAGAAGCGTCGAGAGAAAACAGGGTGAGGCTGGACCCGCGTCAGGCAGCCCCAGTTCCCCCCTGGGCTCTAGAGCTCCGACTCAGGTCGAGCAGAGCAGTCCGGTTGCATAGACTCAGGCCTCTCCGGATGTGCAGATGCCTTTGATGCTGGAGGCCCTGCAGGCAGCCAAGGACATTATGACTCTGCAGGTGCCCAGGGCACCACTGGCCCCCGTTCTAGAGGCAAGCCACCGCTGGGCTCTTGACAGTCGACGCTGACCCGACACAGATCCCAGTCAGGGGATCGCTCTCTGGCCCGCTCGCCGCTCAGTGTCCTGTCAGGACACAGTTTCCAGCCTCCGCTTTCGTCACCCATCAGGTTGTCTGGTTGGGTGCCGTCAGAGCGGAGCTCCAGGCACCGCTCCACACCAAGTAGAGAGTATCAGTGGGACAGGCACAGACGCCTTAGACACTCCCATTCTCAGCGGAGCTACCGAAGCTACTCCTGACACGGAAACAGTCGCCAGTCACGCTCCAGCTCTCTCGCCTCGAGGCACTGTGCCCATGACTCCTGGCAGGGATTGCCAGCTCCGCGTCACCGCGGATCCAGGCATCGCAGCATCTCGAGGAGCAGCAGCTTGAGGCAGCACCGTTCCTCGACGTCGAAGTCCTGGTCCCGTGGCAGACGTCGTTCTTGGTACCACCACTTGTACCGCTCCAACAGTACCAATAGGTCATTGGTAACCCTGACCTCGACCCACACGCGGCCCCCTACGACCGAGCCAGGCCAACCCGACCAGCTGGTGCCGCTGGTGCCGCAGCAGAGTCAATGGCAAGGGCCCCCATGGCAAGGCCAGTGGTGCCAGTGGACCCCTTGGCCCCCTGTGCACGCCCAGCCAGGCCCGTGGTCGATAGCAGGGGCATCGGAGGTTCCATCAGCCACGCTATCTGGACCTCCGAGGGATAGATCGGCGGGTCATGGTTCATTGGCACCACATGAGGAGTCCGACCAAGGGGCGGATCCCGTGGCACCGGTCGACATGCAGAGCCCCGTACCGGCCCCTTCTCCCACACCGGATGATAAGATTGCAGCCCCACATCCCTCCACACTCCAAGAGGACTTCAGGGCTCATCAGGAGCTACTGAAGCAAATAGTATCCAGTCTCCAACTCCAAGCTGAGGAGATGGAGGGACCCTCGGACTCGCTGTTCAATGTGCTCTCGTCCTCGGTACCGGGCAGAGTGGCCCTCCCGCTGCACAGAGGGGTGGCTAACATCTCCAGTGCCCTCTGGCGAATGCCGGCCTCCTTTGCGTCGATATCGAAAAAGGCAGAGCGCAAATATTTCATGCCCACCTCTATACCCACCCGGCCTGCCACTCCCTGGTAGTGGAGTCCATCAATCATAGAAAAAGACCGGGTCAACCAGGACCCACACCTAAAAATAAAGACTCTAAAAGACTGGACTCGTTTGGCAGGAAGCTTTATTAGTCAGCCAGCTTCCAGCTCCGGGTGGCCAAACACCAGGCCCTCCTCAGTCGCTATGAGTTTAACTTGTGGGGGTCGCTGCCAAAATTTGAGCCCTTCCTTCCGGAGCGCGAAAGGAAGAATTTTAAGGCGCTGGTGGAGGAGGGCACCACCGCCGCCGCAAAGGCTGCTCTGCAGGCGGCGTTGGATGCAGCTGACATGGCTGCTCAGTTCGTGGCCTCGGCCGTTTCTATGCAAAGGGCATCGTGGCTTCTGCTGTCAGGGCTCTCCGCAGAGGCACAATCTGTGATGCAGGATCTTCCCTTTGATGGCAAGGAACTGTTCACAGAACAGATGTGTGGCTCCATGGCATGAAGGACTCACGTACTACCCTTCAAACCCTCGGGCTCTACGTTCCGCCCAAGGGAAAACCTAAGCCGCAAACCTCTATCCCGGCACCCCAGCTGAGATATGAACCCGCCTACAAGAGGTCCAAAACCCAAAAGAGGCGACTTTAGAGGCAGTCTCACTCTGCCTCACAGCCTGGGCCCTCCAGGGGCAAGCAGCAGGGCAAGAGGTGGTTTTGACTGATTGCAGGAGGGTACCCGGGTGGCCCCTGAGAGGACCCTCCTACCCATAAAGTTTGCCTTCAGCAACCACTTGTCTGCATTCCTTGTGGAATGGTCCCGAATAACGTCGGACCAATGGGTCCTCAACACCATTTCCCAGGATTACACACTACAATTTGTCTCATCCCCATCCTCCCACCCCCCTCCCTTGGACGGCAGGGGGGACCCATCGCATCTACCCCTGCTACAGCAGGAAGTGGGTTGGCTCCTCAGCTTGGGAGCTGTGGAAAAGGTTCCGTTGGAGTTCCGGGGGAAAGGGTTTTACTCCTGTTACTTCCTGATCCCCAAGGCAAAAGGGGAGCTCAGGCCCATCCTAGATTTGCGAGACCTCAATCGGTTCATGGTGAAATGCCGGTTCTGCATGGTCTCTCTGTCATGTATCATACCCTCTCTGGACCCTGGCAATTGGTATTCGGCCCCGGACCTTCAGGACGCATACTTCCGTGTCCATATATTTGAGGGGCACAGACACTTCCTCTGTTTCCTAGTGGGACAGGACCACTACCAATTTACGGTCCTCCCATTTGGCCTGTCCACCGTACCCAGGGTGTTCACAAAGTGTATGGCAGTAGTAGCGGCCTACCTCAGATACCGAGGGGTACAGATATTTCCCTACCTCGACGACTGGCTACTCTAGAGCAGCTCGCGGCCCCAGGTACAGAACCACGTGGACATGCTCTTGGCTACGTGTGCCAACCTAGGCCTCTTAGTGAATGAGACCAAGTCAACATTGGTTCCAGTGCACACATAGAATTCAGAGGCACGCTCCTGGATGCCTCCAAGGCCACAGCTTCCCTCCCCCTGGGCAGGTTTCAGACTCTGAAGGGGCTTATAGCCTTGGTCACAGAGTTCCCCGCCACCACTGCCAGGGCATGCTTGCCGCTCCTAGGCCACATGGCGGCGGGCACGTATGTGGTCCGCCACGCCAGACTTCGGATGAGGCCCCTCCAACTCTGGCTGGCCTCAGAGTTCTCCCAGGCCCGGGACAAACTGGACAAGGTCCTATCGGTTCCAGCGCCGGTGCTCGCCACGCTATAATGGTGGTCCTGCCTGGCCAATATGCTCCAGGGAATTCCCTTCTGGGACCCGACCCCGTCACTAGACCTAGTGTCCGACACATCTGACTTGGGCTTGGGGGCCCACATAGGGAACTCACAGACCCAAGGAATGTGGTCAGCTGTGGAGCTGTCCCTTCACATAAACATCAGGGAACTCAGGGCGATACACTTAGCCTGTGCGGCGTTCAGCTCACAGCTACGCGGCAAGGTGGTCAGAGTTCTCATGGACCGCCGCAATGTTTTACATCAACAGGCAAGGTGGGACGAGGTCCTCGGCCCTCTGCCGGGAAGCCCTCAGCCTCTGGGAGTTCTGTATAGCCCACGACATCTCCCTGAAGACTTTCCACCTGCCAGGCGTCAACAACACACGGGCCGATTGCTTGAGCAAGGTTTTCTCCTCCAAACACGAATGGTCACTCCACTCGGAGGTCACTCACCAGCTCTTCCAAGCGTGGGGCACTCCCCAAGTAGACCTGTTTGTGACCCGACAGAACCGCCATTGCCCCAGCTTCTGTTCCAGAGGGGGGTGGTGGAGAGGAACGCAATCTCAGATGCCTTCCTTCTGTCATGGTTGGGTCAACTCCTTTATGCCTTTCCCCTGTTTCCTCTCATCGGCAAGGTCCTGGAGAAAGCAAAAACGGACAAGACACACGTCCTCCTGATCACCCCAGCCTGGTCCCAGCAACATTGGTACGGGACCCTCCTGGGCTTGCTGGTGGACCCTCCACAGCCGTTGCCGCTCTGCCTGGACCTACTCTCCCAGGACCAGGGCCATCTTCTCCAACCTGGCCACTCTCCATTTGACAGCGTGGCTGCTCAATGGCTAGATGCGGAGGAGGCAAAGTGTTCCGAAGGGGTCAGGCGTGTCCTCCTAGAAAGTTGGAAGCCATCCACGTGCCAAGCCTACCTAGCGAAGTGGTCCCGGTTCTCCAGGTGGGCGGGCGAGCAGGGTACTTCCCCAATGGCTGCCCCGCTCCCACGCCATGACCGGGCGTTTCCTCAAAGGACTTGACCGGTCCTTTCCTTATGCTAGAACCCCGGTTCCTCAGTGGGATCTAAACTTGGTGTTATCCCATCTCATGGGGCCCCCGTTCAAACCCCTGGCCACATGCTCATGGTCTCACCTTTCATGGAAGATAGCCTTTCTCGTGGCTATCACGTCAGCCCGGCGGGTCTCGGTGCTCAGGGCCCTGACCTGGGACACCCCCCCCCCCACAGTCTTTCACAAGGACAAAGTGCAGCTCCGCCCACACCCTGCATTCCTCCCTAAGGGGGTCTCTGCCTTTCACATGGGCCAGGACATCTTCCTGCCTGTCCTCTGCCCCAAACCTCATGCCTCTAACGAGGAACGCAGCCTCCATACGCTCGATGTGCGAAGGGCGCTTGCATTCTATCTGGATCAGACTAAGCCGTTCCGCAGGTCCTCGGAACTCTTTGTTGCTTCAGCCAAGCGCATGAGGGGTCAACCAATCTCCACTCAGAGGCTTTCCCGGTGGATTACATTGTGCATCCACACATGCTACGACCTAGCAGGGGTTCCCTCACCACCTATCGTGGGGGCGCACTCGACAAGGGCCCTGGCCTCATCTGCTGCCTTTGTGGCCCATGTCCTTATCCAGGACATCTGTAGAGCCATTACCTGGGCCTCAGTACACACGTTCACGTCGCACTATGCTATTGTCTCCCACTCCAGGGATGACACTGGTTTTGGTAGGGCTGTGCTTCAGGGAATCTGTGAACTCCAACCCACCTCCATCAGACATAGCTTGCAATCACCTACTGTGGAATACACATGAGCAAGCACTCGAAGAAGAAAGGACAGTTACCTGTTCCATAACTGGTGTTCTTCGAGATGTGTTGCTCGTGTCTATTCCACATCCCCCCCCTCCTTCCCCTCTGTTGGAGTTGGTCTGTCAAGAAGGCACTGAGGGTTGGGGGAGTGCACGGCTCCCCTTATAGCACACTATAGAGTTGCCACTCCAGGGGGTCACAGCAGCATTCACCCTATGGGTACTGCTAAGGGAAAAACTTCCAGCACCGGTGCATGTGACGAGTACGCACACCTACTGTGGAATAGACATGAGCAACGCATCTCGAAGAACGCCAGTTACGGAACAGGTAACTGTCCTTTACAAACACTTCAGGAATGGAGGTTGTTTGTAACTCTGAACTGTTCGTAACTCTGAATAAAATGTTATGGTTGTTCTTTGTTGTTTTTAAAGTTTACCACTAAACATTGACTTAATACAGCTTTGAAACTTTACTATGCAGAAGAAAAATGCTGCTTTCGCTTTACTTTTTAGCAGTTTACATTTAATACAGTACTGTACTGTATTTGTGCTTTTTTTTTTTTTTTTTTTTTTTTTTTGGTCTCTGTTGCTGCCTGATTGCATACTTCCAGTTCCAAATACAGGGAACCAAAAGTTCTCTCAAGATATTAGAAGCTTCTGCCACATACACAGACCACGACTGTAGTTTTGTGGTCTGAGAGTTTGGGGAATGGAAAGTGGTGGCACTGAGAGAGGGCTCTCACCGTGAGTCAACACACAGATTTTTGTAGTTGCAGGGTCCCAGAGTGGCCCCCCCTCCAATTTTCTGAAATAAGGATTTTAGTACAAAAAAGCAGGGGAGAGAAAAAAGGCTCTCTGCTGAGAGAGCAAGTTGCCAAAGGTGCTTTGAATGCAATGGAGGTAGTTTAACTGGGAACTTCAGCTGCTGCTAATCACTAAAGGGAACCTCATGTTTCAAAACTTCAGCCCAACCCAGCAGTGACCTCCAGAATGGTAGATGGTGTGGAAAAAATATTGCAACACATAGTTAGGACATTATGCTGTGATTAGCTTTTGGCTCACTGCTTTTTTCTTCCCCCTCTCTTTATTCCCCTTCATCTTGCCCAACATGACTATGTGATGGGCTGGAGAGAGATTTTCACAACTCTAGCCTGTTTGTTTAGCAATCTCTTCTTCTTTAGTCCTTCACTCTTGTGCATGTGTTAGGAAATGCAAGGAGTGCTCTGTCTTGTGATCAGTATTCTGTTTTCCCTACTTGAGAACTTGTCAGTTATTTAAACACAGAATTAATGTTTACACAGCAGTTGTTCCCAAACTGTGGTATGTAAGCTTGATGTTTCATCCATTCACTTTTCAACGGTTTTTTAAAAGGTGGTACATGAACCAATAAAGTTTTGGGAGCTGCCAGTTTAGAAAGTTGTGGGGGAGAGGTGTTGAGACTTTACTATGTACAGTATAACACAATCCAAATACTGTGTGTATTATGTGGCGCTCACATATTTTACTTTAAATGAGTAGTGATTGTCGATCTGTTTCAGCAGTAGTAACTCTCTTTAACTTTTTTTTTTTAAACTACACTGTTCTTTACAACAATGTAATTATGGAAGTACAGATGTAGCTTATGAGTTAAAATTAATTAATTGAAATAGGCCTTTAAAGAAATTTAACACCTGGTGTCAGACTTTTTTATTCCTAATTATCTCAATTTCAGAATAGTGCAGACTGTTCAGATTTCCTATACTATTAGACATAATTGAAATCTTGTGCAGAAACTACAATTTAAAGGACATTTTAAGTTTCATGGAATATTTTTCTTTCTGTTCTTTAATAATGTTTCTCCTTCAGTAAAGGTTGAAAATATTTTCCAGCTAATTCAATGAACAATTAGGGTCTTTCAAAATGACTGCTGTATCTTATTGTTATCAGTGGGAATGAGGACAAAGACTGTCCTTAGTAAAGATGGCCACTGTCTCAATTGACTTGCTCCTCAGTGTTCTGGTCCAGCTCCTGAGAGAGACTGCCATCTCCCAGCAAAACTCAGTCACCCACCCTCACTCCTACTTGAATGGCAAAGCCGTGGGTCATATTTAGTTCAGAATAAATTATTTTCTAAGGATGGATATTGTCCCAGTTGCCCCCAAAATAAGTAGTATAAACCCAGGAAAATTCAGAGGCATGGTTAAAGTTAAGTGTTGAAATATGGAAATACGCGCTTAGGACACCCAAATAATCTTAACTTTGTAGAGATTTGGAAACTTGTTGCACAGTAATTATGATAAATTAACACTTGAGTGTTCTCAAAGTATTGGGCAACTATGGGACATGATATAACACTAGAAAATACCTTTTATCAAGAAATCACTGACAAGCATCTGAAGATTAAAAAAATTATATACATTGTAATTAAAAGAACTGGGTGCTACTAAAGTGCCAGAAACATTCTAGATTTAACACTGAGTAACTATGGCAACTCCTTGAATATAGTCTATTTACTTTTGGAATGATGGATTCTACCTTGGCTGGGGAGAAGAGATCTGAACATAAGAACTGCCATACTGGGTCAGACCAAAGGTCCATCTAGCTCAGTATCCTGTCTTCCGACAGTGGCCGATGCTCAGTGCCCCAGAGGGGGAATGAACAGAACAGCTAATCATTAAGTGATCCATCTACTGACAAACAGAGGCTGGGGGGGGGGGGGGGGGGAGGGAAAATGAAAAGCAAAAAGCAGGAGAGAATATAGATGAAACAATAATGAATGTGTAAGGTGTGGAATGAATGAGGAGGGACAGTGATTTATTGGAGAAGGAGGCAAGAGTGAATGAAAGGTTAGTCAGAATGAGGGAGGAGATAAAATGGGGGGGAGGGGATATGGAAGTTGGGAGAGTGTTTTAAACTTACTTCAGCTCTCATTCATTTTGCACAGATTAAAAAGAATTAGTATGAATATTGTGTGTAAATCTCTCTGAAGGGAAATTTGTCGTTCTCCGGTATAGTGACAGACACTTGTATGGGTAAGTCCTTAGAACAGACTAAAAGACTTTGCCAAGCTGCTCAGGGTAAGGTTAAGGTACTCTGCTTTCCATCCATCTTAAAAATCAAAACCAGATATTTTGCATTTTTTTCCTATTGAAAGTCATCCACAAACTATCATGGAACTTCTTACTCTTATCCTTATTCAGGAAAATTTTGAACAAAAAGGACAGGTTACCTTAACAGGAATGGGGGACTTATTAGGATGTTCACATTATCCTCAAATGTCAAACTACCCCAGTAGCTACTAGTGAGATTCTCCAAGGTTTTAGGTGTACACTGCCTGGCCCAGACTTGCGTATCTGGTTCACCCGTACGTTGATGAGTGCTAACTTCTTCCAAAGTACTCATTCTCCTTTCCCCGGGATGTGTCTGACACTGGTAGTCCAGGTGCCAGCTCTTGCCAAGGTTGTAGGCAGCTGCTGAGTACTGACAAATTCATAGCTGGAAACGAGACTAGCTCACCTGTATGTCAGTATTGTTCAAGATAGGTGTTAGACTTGTAAGGATGTGTTTTAATATTTAGACTGTAAAAAGATTGTAAGTTGCTGCTTGGATTAATCTTAATTGTTACGTCTATATCCCATGCTATAAGGATCTGGGCAGCGAAGCTGGAGATCTGCAGCATGGAGTTGGAAAGCACTGCTTCGGCTCAGGAGATCGGTGGCACTCAACTCCCTTCTGGGGGATCTTGGCAGCTGGCTTGCCCTTGTAGGGAGACTTTGTCGCTTCCTGTGGCACATGTGGTGCCGGCAGCGCTGGTAGAGGCCTCTGCTCTTTAGGCACCGGGAGAGCCTGGAAAGGTGTCGATCCCGCCACAAGTCTGGGTCCCCTACCACTCCTTAGTCGACGGTGGATCCTTTGGGGGACTAAGGGCCCTGACTGGGGAGGCACATCCATGTGGCTCTGGTGTGGACGGGTGGCCTAAACTGGGTTCTTTCCCTGATACCGCATGGCCTTTCTTGGCCCATGGCAGGAAGCTATGTTTCTTGGTCTTCTTTTTGGGTACCAGCAATGGAGAGCGGTGCCAGGGGGAGCCCGTGCATGGGGTGCACTAGGCACTGAGGCCGAGGTACTAGGGGTAGAGTTCTCAAATGAATATTGCATTCTGTCTGGGTCCTGGATCAAAAGTTTTTACAGATATGACACTTGTCCTTCACATGTGATTCCCACAAGCACTTGAGGCAGCTGCTTTTGGGGTCACTAACAGGCATAAGCCAGTTGCAATCCGAGCAGGGCTTAAACCCTGGACACCGGGTCATGTCCCACCTTGGGCGAAGTCCCCAATGGGACTCTAACCTCTTAATTACACTTAACAACTACTTAACACAAACTACTATAAACAAACTATTTTAACTTTAACAAACTACTATAAACAACCTACTATAAACAAACTATTCAGGCTCCAAGGCTTGAAGTCAGAAGAGACGAAACCGCTATCACTTGCTATCCAAGGAAAGGCTGAGCATTCCTGTTCATCCGTGTTTAGCCATGCTGTCAAGTATGGCACCACCAGGTTTGGGTGCAGAAGGCTGCTGTGGTTCTGGGACAGCAGATCTAGCTAGAGGGCAGCTACCAAAAGCTCCAGCAGCGTGCCAAACCTGTGCTGGTGAGGCCATGCTGAAGCTATTAGGATAACCTTCATCCTGTCCTGTTTTATCTTCACGAGGCCTCTCTGAATCAATGGCACTGGCGGGAAGGCATACATCAGAACCCCCGACCACGGTATGAGAAACATTTGACAGGGACCCCTATCCATCCCCCGGATCTCCCGCCAGCACAGGTCGATGGCACCGCCGTGGCCTTTGCACTTGGCCTCACCAGAGTCCGGCGCTGACTCAGACTGATACAGTTACCTGCACCGGACGGCAGAGATCACCAGGGTGGGTGGCAACCCCAGTGGGGACCGCCGGGACACTGGCCCTTCTGGACCCCCTGGGCCTACCACCAGTGGCAAGGGGCTCCCTCCAGGGTTAGCTACTCAGTGCACCGGTCCCCGCACCGACTCTCCTCTGTGCGGGAAACCACGTCATCCGGACTGCCTGCACCTTTGCTGAGCGAGAGACCAGACGGACGCAAAGCTGCATAGCCTCAAGGACTCGAGGGCCACACTCAAGTCACTGGGTATGCACACCCCGGCAACCCAGAGAAAGCTCTTCACACTGCAGCCTCCTCCTCAGCATCGTTACCAACCTCATCCTAGGCAGGAGCCCTACCGCAGATGAAATGGGGATAACAGGAGGCGGCGTAATAATAATAATAACTCCAATAGGCCAGGCCAGAGCCAAGGCCAGCATAAGTCTCAGCCTGGCCCTAAACCAGGCTTTTGAAGGTGCGCTCAAGGACAGCATACTGGACCAATTGCTGGATCCATCCCTTTGCTTCCTGGACCACCCGTCCCACTTCTCCTGTGCGTGGTCCAGTATTATGTCAGACTGCTGGGTGTTACGCACGGTGTGAAGCGGTTACAGGCTGCAGTTCTCCTCCCTGCCTACCCCCAGTCCCCTTCCCCGTCCCTCTTCAGGGACCCTTCTCACGAGCACCTCCTGGAAAAGGAGGTTCACATGCTTCTAGAGGCGGGGGGCAGTAGAGTTGGTACCAAAGGACCGAAGAGGGAAAGGGTTCTACTTCCTCATTCCCAAGGCCAAAGGAGGCCTTCGACCCATTCTGGACCTGCGAGGGCTCAACAAGTTCCTGGTCAAGGCCCGGTTCCGCATGGTTTCTCTGGGCACCATCATCCCTTCCCTGGATTCGGGGAACTGGTACACGTCCCTCAACATGAAGGACGCGTACTTTCATATCACCATCCACTCGGTGCATCGCTGATTCCTGTGCTTCACTGTGAACCAAGAACATTACCAGTTCATGCTTCTCCTGTTTGGCCTAGCTGCGGCCCCACGGGTGTTCACAACATGCATGGCGGTAGTGGCAGCCTTCTTACGGAGGCAGAGGGTTCGAGTTTACCCATACCTCGAAGACTGGCTCCTTGCGGGCCAGTCCAAAGAGGAGGTTCGGTCCCATGTGCAAGTGGCCCTGAGACTATTCCGCATGTTGGGGCCCCTGGTCAACATCCCCAAGTCCACCCTCATTCCAACGCAGAGAATGGAATTCATAGGGGCGGTCCTAGATGTGGTACAGGCAAAGGCGAGCTTCCCAGTATCATGATTCCTGGCCATCCAGCAAGCAGTGAACTCCCTGTGCCAGTTTCCCACTACGCCCCAGATGCTGCCTGAGGCTGCTGGACCACATGGCAGCATGCACACGTGGTCAAGCATGCCAGACTGAAACTCAGGACACTGCAGGCTTGGCTCGCCCATGTATACCGCCCAGGCAGGGGCCCCCTGGACTTGGTAGTGACAGCCCCCGGGGACGTGTTAGACTCCCTACAGGGGTGGCTGTCCCAGACCGTGGTTTGCGAAGGCATCCCCTTTGCTGCACAACAGCCGGACCTGATGCTTGTGATGGACGCGTCAGACTTCAGATGGGGTGCTCACCTAGGAGACCTCAGGACTCAGGTCTTGTGGTCCGGAGCGGAGCTCAGGGCGGTTCGTTTAGCCTTCCAGACCTTTCACGCCACTTTGAGTTGTCACAGTGTGACAGTTCTGACAGACAACACAACCGCCATGTTTTACATAAACAAGCAGGGCAGAGCCCGCTCCTCGCCACTCTGCCACGAGGCTCTCCGCCTCTGGAACTTTTGCATAGCCCACGCCATTCACCTTGAGGCGTCACATCTCCCGGGGGTGCGGAACGAACTGGCGGATCACCGCATGCACAAGTGGATGCTCAGAGTGGACGTCATGTATTCGCTCTTCTGCAAGTGGGGGTTTCCCTGGGTAGACCTGTTTGCCGCCAGGGGCAACGCCCAGTGCCCGCAGTTCTGCTCGTTCCAGCCTGGGCTCAATAGCAGACGCGTTCGCGATCCCATGGGGAGGGGAATTGAAATATGCCTCCCCCCCCGCTTCCTCTGGTGCACAAGGTCCTGCTCAAGGTGCACAGGGATGGAGCAGCGGTTATCCTCATCGCCCCGGCAGCACTGGTTCACCACACTCCTGGAGCTGTCGGTGGAAGTCCCTACACGGGGACCTCATCACGCGGGACAGAGGGTGGCTCCTCCACCCCAACCTGCAATCACTGCATCTGACGGCGTGGAAGCTCTGTGGCTGAATGCTTTGGAGAGCCAGTGCTCCCTCCCTGTGCAGCAGGTTCTACTTGGTAGTAGGAAGCCCTCCACCAGGGCGACTTACTTGGCCAAGTGGAAGAGGTTCTCATGCTGGTGTGTGCCCCAACAGGTTCAGCCACGCCAGGCTCCGGTGCCTACCATTCTAGAGTACCTACTGCACCTCAAGCAGCAGGGGCTGGCCCCGTCCTCAATCAGGGTGCATCTGGCGGCCATCTCTGCCTTCCACCTGGGGCTTTCAGGGGGCTCGGTGTTCTCCCAATCAACGGTGGGGCAGTTCCTTAAAGGACTGGAGAGGGTGTTTCCTTACTCATGCCTCAGAGTCCCTCCATGGAATCTCAACTTAATCCTTTCTAAGCTCATGGGGCCCCCGTTCGAGCCACTTGCCACCTGCTCCCTCCTCCACCTTTCCTGGAAGGTGGCATTCCTGGTGTCCATTACCTCAGCCAGAAGGGTATCTGAGCTGAGGGCACTCGGAGCCGCCATATACAGTGTTTCATAAAGACAAGGTGCAGCTCTGCCCACACCCCAAGTTCCTCCCAATTCCATCTGGGCCCGGACATTTCTCTGCTGGTGTTTTTTCCCAAACCCCATGCGGACCCGAGTCACCGCAGCCTGCACACGGGGATGTCCGTCGAGCGTTGGCATTCTACTTGGAGCGCACCAAGCCCTTTCGTAAATCCATGCAGCTGTTTGTGGCCATGGTGTAAAGGATGAGAGGCCTCCCAGTGTTGGCGCAGCGGATCTCCTCCTGGATTACAGACTGCATTCAGGCATGTTATGACCTTGCAGGTGTTCCGGTCCCAGCGGTCACGACCCACTCAACCAGGACGCAAGCAGCTTCAGCGGCTTTCCTGGCACAGGTCCCAGTCCAGGAGATTTGCAGAGCAGCCACCTGGTGGTCGGTGCATACCTTTACGACCCACTATGTGGTCAACCAGCAGGCCCAAGAGGACGCGGGGGTTGGCAGGGCAGTCCTCCGATCAATTGTTCTGTAACTCCTACCCTCCTCCGAAGGTAAGCTTGTGATTCACCTAATGTGGAATGGACGTGAACAAGCACTTGAAGAAAAAACGGTTACCTACCTTTTCATAACTGTTATTCTTCGAGATGTGTTGTTCACGTCCATTCCACCACCTGCCCTCCTACCCCTCTGTTGGAGTCGCTGGCAAGAAGGAACTGGAGGGGGTTGATCCAGTGGGGGTATATATATGCACGGCGCAGTGGCACCACTCAGGCGGGGCCCCTGCCAGCCCGCGGGGTGCCGCTAAGGGAAAAGTTTCCGATGCTTGTGCACGCGGCGCGCGTACACCTAATGTGGTATGGCCATCTCGAAGAACAACAGTTCTAGCCCTTACAGTTGTGAAGAAAAGCTTGAAAATGTGAAAAAGAACAACAGTTACGAAAAGGTAGGTAACCATTTTTTTTTGCATAAGTCAGAAACGTATACCGGACCATTACACCGTAAGTGCGGATTTGCGTACTTCGGGTTGGCGTAACCTGGGGGGTGTCAATACTGATCATCCTAGCAGATGGAAGGGGGAAGGGAGTGGGAATGAAGCCAATGGTTATGGAAATTGGAAGTTTCTTCAGATAAGGAAATGCAGAGAGGGAAGGAAGGAGACAAGACATGCAGGAGCAGAGCTATAAGGGGGGGAATAGCTCAGTGGTTTGAGCATTTGCCTGCTAAACCTAGGGTTGTGCATTCAATCCTTGAGGGGACCACTTAGGGGTGTGGGGCAAAATCAGTACTTGGTCCTGCTAGTGAAGGCGCTGGGTTGGACTGGACTCAATGACCTTTTAGGGTCCCTTCCAGTTCTATGAGATAGGAATATCTCCATATATTATTATATTAAATAATGGTGATTGTGACGGTGAGCCTCTTTTTCCACTGTTACTGAATAAGGTACTAAACAAATAATGGAAAATTTAGTTTATACTTAGACTCTTGATCTTTATGCAAACTTCTCATTTATATCAACTTTAATTTTATTTGATGATAGCATATAGTTGTAAATTTATACCACAGACCATGGGTATAAAACAATTTAGCCCTTTCTAGAGTATGATTCTGATACCTCTCTCCATAAAGTCATTAGTTATTCCCTGCTCCCGTACTTGGAATCATGATTTTCAGCAAGAAGGCCTATTCATTTATACTCTTTTAGGTTCAAGCCTCTGCACATAGTACTGGTCAGAAGGGAGTATCTCTGTGCTTTCTTTTGATTGTCATTTTTAGTGATCAACTTTAAGCTGCATACCTGATCAGACCCTTGGTTAGGCACTTCTTTTCCACCTGAAGCCTGAACCTAATTCTTTGTACCTTCCCTTTATGCCCTCAGAGCTCTGTTTCCTGTTTATGCTTTTACTTTGTCTCAACTAGGGAAAAGTGGTCAAGCTTAGATCAGGCTTAGGTATCATGTGCCAGCTAAATCCAACATAAACTCGACCTTTTTCCTAGCATAAATGCAGTATAATGCCCTGTAGCACGATTTAAATGTTTTAGTTGTAGTCTAGGCTCCTGCTAAGCTAAAATGGAGCTGAGGTATTATGCACTTTACAGTAGGAAAAAGATCAAGTTTAGATTGAGTTTAGCTAACATTTATTAATTAAGCCCCGCCTAAGTGTGAGCACTTCTCCTAGTCAAGACTAAGCCTTTAAATACTTTTTATGGTCATACTTTCTGTGAGGAACTTTTAAAAAGTTTGTTTCTATCCAGGATAGCCTCTCAGTCTTGCTTTAGTCAGGAGGAGGGGTCTCATAGTTCCAGGGTGAGCTGTGTTTTGGACCCATTAGTTCTTCTTGAGTGCATCCTCTGGTGATAGGTTTCACTACCTTCACACCTCTCTGGGTAGAACCACACAATCCTGCCACTCTTGGATTGGATCTCTGTGCTACGGCCCCCTGTTCATCAAACATGATAACACAATGGGCACAACTGGTTATGGCACCTGTAAGCCCTTTTCCCTAAAGAGTCTGTGACCACCAGCTGTTTAAAGTGTTTAAAGCTGTTTAAAGTGATTGGAGGGAGGGATATCTCAGTGGTTTGAGCATTGGCCTGTTAAGCCCAGAGTTGTGAGTTCAATCCTTGAGGGGGCCACTTAGGGATCTGGGGCAAAATCAGTACTTGGTCCTGCTAGTGAAGGCAGGGGGCTGGACTCCATGAACTTTCAAGGTCCCTTTCTGTTCTAGGAGATAGGATATCTCCATTAATTAATTTTAAAAAATTACTTAATAAAAAGCTTCTTTAAAATAAAATATTATTTATTCACCCAGAGGTGCATAGCAAGCAGAGAAAAAGCATAAAACAACAAAAAGCCTATATTCATCTGGGTCTTAGCTAAAATGAATTCTTTCCTTGCAAGTTTTGGGTAAGTTCCACTCAGTCCAGACTACTCTACTCCTGATCTGCGAGATACAGATAGCTCCTATTACCTTCTTTTAATGTCTCTTTGAGACTGTTTTCCAGCTGCTGCTTCCTGTTCTTACCCCCCTTTCCTCTCTAGGTTTAGTATACCCTTTGATCCTAGGCTCAGGCCTGAGAAGAAGAAGAGGTTGCTAGCATAGTAGCCACGTGGTCATTCCCCCAATTAAGTTCCCCCATTGTTTCCTTGAGGACCTTTGTTATTTTTTCTGGTGTTACCTTATCTCTTTCATTTGTTTCATTTCCCATTTGTTCCCCCAATCACCCAACAGCCTCCTTTGATTTAATTCCATGCGATCAGGCGAGATAATACCAAGCATGTATACTGAGGTGCATATAATATCAATTAAAAAAAAAACACAACACCTTTCTCTGTCTCCACAAGAGGTTAAAACCATCAAAAAAGATGATGATGGGGAGCATCCAGCCAGCAAAGAGAAAAGGAACAAGGGGCAGTAGGGAAAGAAGGAGTTTATCTTCTGAAAAGGCTGAGGGCTAAATAGAAATTTGGAGTGTGGAAGGAGGTCATTTTGATTTTTCTGTAGGAGGGCCCACTGCTAAAAATGTCTTGGTGTCTAATCCTACTGTCGTTATATTTGATGACAAAATTTGCATCCAAGAGGAGAAGGATGCAAGCTTTCAGCAATCTGAATATTAAAGATGACACTTGTTATTGCCATTGCTCTCTGAAAATCTAGAAAGAGCTTTAAATCCAATAAGTTCCTGAGACTGAAGACAGCTTTGACAGTTTGGACAGGCATCTTTATCTAAGGATGCAGTTATAGCCCTTGTAGGTTCTTTAAAATGATTCCTGTGCAAATAAATAACTGATTCTACCCAAATGATCTTAAGTCAGCTAATTTTTATCTGGGTGTTTACCTACTCCAGACATTGAGATAGCAAGAAAACACCTCTGTCAGGGTTTGAGGGGAAAAAAATGTATAATATAGATAATTGTTTATTATTAAACTTGTGTTAAAACTATATAGTGTTCCTTCAGAAACCCTTTGTTGTCATTGTGTGTCTTGAGGTAATGCATATGTATAAGGGATACAGATAATAATACCATGTAAAACTAAACACTGTAAGTTAGTTGTGTAAACTGAATAATGTGAAGTGTAATGTTGATAGTTGTTTTTGTAAGTGGTGGTATGTGATGTAGAGAACATTGGATAGAAAATATTTCTGACATGCAAAGAATTTTTATTAGGGCTTTCAAGCGATTAAAAAAATTAATTACAATTAATCGCACTGTAAAACAATAATAAAATACCATGTATTTAAATATTTTCGGATGTTTTCTACATTTTCAAATATATTGATTTCAATTACAACGCAGAATACAAAGTGTACAGTGCTCACTTTATATTTATTTTTGATTACAAGTACTTGCACTGTTAAAAAAAAAAAATAGTATTTTTCAATTCACCTAATACAAGTACTGTAGTGCAATCTCTTTATCATGAAAGTTGAACTTACAAATGTAGAATTATGTACAAAAAAACCTGAATTCAAAAATAAAACATTTTAGAGCCTGCAAGTCCACTCAGTCCTACTTCTTGTTCAGCCAGTCGCTCAGACAAACAAGTTTGTTTATATTTGCTGCCTGCTTCTTGTTAACAATGTCACCTGAAAGCGAGAACAGGCATTCGCATGGCACTTTCGTAGCCGGCATCACAAGATATTTACGTGCCAGATATGCTAAAGATTCATATGTCCCTTTATGCTTCAGCCACAATTCCAGAGGACATGCGTCCATGCTGATGACAGGTTCTGCTGTATGACGGTCCAAAGCAGTGTGGACCGATTCATGTTCACTTTCATCATCAGAGTGAGATGCCACCAGCAGAAGGTTGATCTTTTTTGGTGGTTCGGGTTCTGTAGTTTCCGCATCGGAGTGTTGCTCTTTTAAGACTTCTGAAAGCATGTGCCACACCTCGTCCCTCTCAGATTTTGGAAGGCACTTCAGATTCTTAAACCTTGGGTCGAGTGCTGTATCTATCTTTAGAAATCTCATGTTGGTACCTTCTTTGCATTTTGTCAAATCTGCAGTGAATATTAAAATGTACAACGTGCTGGGTTATCATCCGAGACTGCTATAACATGAAATATATGGCAGAATGCGTGTAAAACAAAGCAGGGGACACACAATTCTCCCCCAAGGAGTTCAGTCGCAAATTTAATTAACGCATTATTTTTTTTAACAAGTGTCATCAGCATGGAAGCATGTCCTCTGGAATGTTGGCCGAAGCACAAAGGGGCATACAAATATTTAGCATATCTGGCACGTAAATACATTACAATACTGGCTACAAAAGTGCCATGCAAATGCCTATTCTCACTTTCTGGTGACATTGTAAATTAGAAGAGGGCAGCATTATTTCCTGTAAATGTAAACAAACTTGTTTGTCTTAGCGATTGGCTGAACAAGAAGTAGGACTGAGTGGACTTGTAGGCTCTGAAGTTTTACATTGTTTTGATTTTGAGTGCAGTTTATATAACAAAAAGATCTACATTAGTAAGTTGCACTTCCATGACAAAGAGATTGCACTACAGTAGTTGTATGAGGTTAATTGAAAAATATTATTTCTTTTATAATTTTTACAGTGCAAATATTTGTAATAAAAAATAATATACACTTCGATTTCAATTATAACATAGAATACAATATATATGAAAATGTAGAAAAACATCCAAAATATTTAATAAATTTCAATTGGTATTCTGTTTAACAGTGCAATTAAAACAGTGATTAATCACAATTAATTTTTTTAATCATGATTAATTTTTTTTAGTTAATCGTGTGCGTTAACTGCAATTAATCGACAGCCCTAATTTTTATCTGATCAACACAGACTGAAACTACAAGCTTCTGAAATACTTGATATGTCTGTACTCCGACTATACTTGGAGTCAGTGGGACAAATTCATCTCTTCACGTAAATTAACACCAGAGTTGAATTTGGCTCGCTGACTGCTGAATTCAGATGAGACCCCAGTATCACATGAATATGTAGAAGTTAATATTTAGGAAATGCTTGTTTTCCTGTGTAGCACTTGGTGAATATAACATTGTAAACATATTTTTCAAGTGTGTTACACACCATTTTTTATTTAATTCATGTCTTAAATCATCTGAAAATCTCTAAGCAGTAAGAGGAAGCTGTAGTTAATTAAACCACAGATGGCAAGGACTAATGTGGTGCTGACCTCTGTGAGGACTGCAAAATCTACTGAGTCTTTTTTTTTTTTTTTTTTTTTTGGTGAAATACTGCAGCTGAAATGAGTTCTTAATGTTATAAAGAAAATGTCGTTCATGCATTAAACATCGTGTTGCAACGTTGTGATTTGAGGAAGGCACCTTCTAAATCCACATTTTCAGGTGCTTATGATATTATAGAGTACATTTTAGCTTTGGCTGTTTTTCCATTACTGAGTCTTTTGTGTCACAGACAATGGGATCTTCCCTCCTCCTTGGTCAGACAGGAAGAATTGACAGTAATTGGAGAGTTTTAAAGCCCTCAAAGCGGGGCTCAAATTGGGCAGTGATATGGATATATACTACTCCTCCATTTGCTCTAAGCTCCAGAGTTGCAGTTTTCATTTTAAAACAAAATCAGTCTCTAGCCCTTACTCTAGCCCTTGTTGAATTTCAATGAGGTGTTAATTCAAATGTCATAAGACTGGCCATTCTGGGTCCAACCAATGATTCAACTAGCCCAGTATCCTGTCTTCTGACAAATGGAAACGTCTTCATGAAAATCTCTGTTTATACAAAGTCACTGTTTTGTGTGTGGGAGGAAAGATTTAACAAAAGTTTTGATTATCTTTAATCTACTGTACATGACATCTTATTTTGGTGCCACAAGTATCTGGCAGTTGGGTGAGTATCACCACTTCCACCTAATATCCTTTCTCCTGTCTCCCAAATCAAGGAGGAAAGAAGCAGGGCATCGGAGACCCACTGGGGAGTCAAGCTCAAGGGTCCACTAAGGATATGGAGCCCTGCATTATATTTTGAACAATCTGAAGAATCACATTTTGGTATCTCAGGTGGACAGAATTTGGTTTGTGGGTGGAGCTTGGAAGAATATTGCTGTTTTGTGGGCCCTCCCCACAATTTGATTCTTTGTCTCTTTGTGTCACCTTCAAGTTCCTAAGTTTGATTCCTGACTCAAAAGATATCTGAAGTAGGACAAGTAATCTGTAGCTTCCCCATCAACTATCTTGGATGCCTCATTGTGTATTTGGAGCCTGAAAATGCTTTCTTGGACAAAGAAACTGTTTGTTTGTTTCTTGTGCTGTCTGTCTCAGCACTCAAACATACTCTGTGATCCTGTAGTCTTACTGTGCCTGACCTTTCCACTCCCGCTACTGGGAGAAGCAGGAGGGGGCCTGGTTAAAATGGGATTATGGCAGTATAGCTCACAATTCCAGCCTGCTCCACCACATCGTAAGAAAGGAGAGACTATGGCATAGGTATACTCACGTTCTCAGAAGAACTTTGGAACATTTACTTAAGCTCTTTTAGGAAAATGGACTCCCTTGCATTGTTCAAAAATTCCAGGAAAGTCCTAAAAGCTTTGCAGTGTCTCATCACACAGGGGGTCAGAATCTGAATCCAAGAGGCAAATAGATAAGTCAAATAATTTTTGCTCAGGTAGGAAGAAAACCACTCCACTAGAGCTGTGTCCACATCTTGGTGGGGTGGAGATGGTAACCGCAGATGAGCTCTGTAAAGCCTTAAATGACCTGGGAGTTCTTCATTCACAGGTTGCTTATGGCCATGCTACTTTATGCAGCTGTCTTCTGGAAAGATAGTAAGCACGGGAATACGACTTCTCCATTCCCGTCCTTCCTTTCTGTGGCCCTGGGGCACTTTCTCTTGCCAGTATTTAGTCTAGTCCTCCTCTTGTATGAGATGCTGCTACTGTATTAAGAATGCAGAGACTTTGCTATAGTCAACTCAGAAGGGCAAATTATAATCCCATTTACATGATAATTTGCTTTTTGTGACAGTGGCAAGCCAGCACAGACATCCACTCAGAGGAATCTTGGGTTCCAGGACTGAGGGAAGACTAATCTTGGATTGGGAGGTAACAAGACTAACACATTTTCTTTCAGAACAGAAGAACTCAAACTGTGGAAATTGGCAGAGAAGAACTATAGAGATCATGAATATTCTACAGTTTGGTCATCAGTCTAGCTAAGAAGGAAGTAAGAATCCAGGATCTGTGCTGTCTTGACCAATCACAGGAAGTACCTTTATAGGGTAAATGGGATTATATTTTTTTTCTTTAGGAAAGTACATTGCTAAGAAGTAAAACCAGATAATTCCAGACCAACTGCACCGCCTGCAATGCCATCTTAAAAAGGAATTGAGGAAGTTGCAGGTCTGATGGCTTTCTTCTTGTGCTCTCTACCAGCCTTTCTTGTAGGGCACAATGAAGCACTAATGTATTCTGCTCCAAAACACATTATTACATTTGAATGTATGACCGAGTGAATGCAAAAAAAATCAGGAAATTCAAAGGTAACGTGGACTACAAAAAACATAATTCAGCCACTTGGCATATACATTTAACTGAATATACAAAAGTACAACACATGCATAAGGGGGTAGAGTTATGTGGTTGTGGGAACCATTATTTTGAATTTCCTGACATACTGAGCTTAAATTCTCATATTAGAATTTCGCCTTGACAGTGATTTTTATTGACCATTGACCAATTATTTTAATTGTGTGTGTGTGTATAATAATCAATGCTGTGTAGAGAATAACTTTCTATATTAAATGATTATAGGACAGTATGCAGGGCAGTCTTTATTAAAGGGTGACAAATCTGAATAAACTTGTTCAAATGTACTCTTTTCTGTTTAAAAAGGGTATCTTTTCGTGTGGTTATTTTATATAAATACGAGAAGGCCATAACAGAAAGTATGTACAGTCAAAACCCTAGTTTTCAGGATATTTTTCTCAAGGTATACTTTATTTTTGTGGCTTAATACATTTTGAGATATTTTGGGAGATCTCTTAGGCGATAAGTGGTTTCTTATATAGGTTTCACATATTGTCTTTGCTTTTTGTTGCTGTGATCTCATGTTTAATGAATTGGAGATGTATAATAAGATATCAAGTGGAGTAAGCTGTGTGTGGGGGTAGAGGTGTAAGAGTTGAAGCCTATGCAGTACTGTGGGTGGGAGACAGACTTAAAAAACTGAAAATCTGTGTAATCTTTTGGACCTCTAATTAGATTCTTCACACATCCCTTCTCCCATTCTAAGGATAACACTTTTGAAGGCAAACACTTTTAAATGGTAACAAGCAGACACTAAAAGGAAAAGGGCAGTTATTGTTAAAATATTTTATAACCTATGTGCTGGGGATCTCTCTAATTATTTTCTCTCTCTGTGAGGGCCTCCTCACACAACTACATGTACCTTCTGTCCACTGTTTCCAAGATGTGCCCATGTACTTTTCAAAGAGCCACACTACGGCTGCTGTTCCTCCCAGTTACTCTAGGGCTCCTGCCACTGATTTCAAATTCAGGAGTAGTAATTGTGCTTTGAAAGAGAGAGAGAAAAATATCAGAGCCCAGAGGTGAATCAACAGGTTGTAGTAGATCCCATGACTGAATAAGCCATGTTTCTAAGTACAGAAAAAAATGTTAATTTGTGTCTAGATCTGCCTTTTTGTGAGGACAATGCCACCAAAAATGGATTTATTTAATTTTCTAGATACTTTCTGATTAACTCAAAGATGTACATTGGAAAGAGAATTTGTTTTAAAATAAAATCTTTGTTCATGAGAGTTAGAACCAAAACTGAAATATGTCTTATTTCAGTCAAGACGGTTTACCAGGTTCTGTGTAGTATTAAAAACTAGCAATAGTAGTTTTCTTTTCTTACATATACACATGCATTTGTTGGTATAAATATTTAAATTCTCTCTTGCTGTGTATAAAAAATATGAATTGGACATTTCAGGCTTCTGATTTTAACGCCACTTTGTTGAAACAAATGTTACCGTGTTCTTATAAACACTGAACTCTTTATAGGGTAACGTTAGGTTATAGGGAAGGCCTCATTTATGAAAGTGTGATCCTATTAATAGCTTGTAAGTCTGACCATGTATGGGATCCGGTGTACTTTTTTCCTCATGAAATCACTCTTACTACTATCAAATACAGCTTGCACGTATGAGATTATTTTAAAAATAACCTCTGGATTTGTATTGAACCAATACATTTTACAGTCTTGTTTCAAATTGTACTTTGGAATTTGTTTAGAAAGATAAACATCATAAATGTTATGAATAAACATAAAATGGTTCTTTTTTTAAATTTCTACTTTAGGACGACGTAGACAGTCTAAACCCAGTTCTCAGGGACAACCCACAGCTTCACGAGGAAGTAAAAGTCTGGGTAAAGGAACAAAAGGTTCAGGAGATTTTTATGCAAGGTAATTTGAGAAATGTGTGTGTTTGTATTATTTGTATTTCCTGGTGGGGGTGTGTGTGTGTGTGTGTGTATTTTGAAGCACTAGGTTGAATTCCATTTGTGCCTAAGTGGTATTATGATAGAGCATGTCTTCCATAGTTCAACTTTTCTAAGTAGGCCTTTTGAAAATAGGTTGTTAAAACAACAAAATGCAATTGGGGAAAAAAACTGTGTTGTAAATATACACCCAGATTTTCAAAAACATATGCGTAAATGTTCATGCACAGGTTTTTTTTGGTTGTTTTTTTTTTAAAACTTGGGTCACACCCTATAATAATTATGCATCAGTTTAATAATACCATCAGGCTGAACGTTGGACATTTTATTCATGATTTTGGTGTTGAGACTAGTGATGGTGTTTTAATCAATAACCACATTTTCTTTTTAGTCGACACTATACTGTTATGTGCTCTAAAGAAGGAAGCATTCTTTGGGATAACAAAGTGTTAGTCAGAAGTACAATTGATTTTCCCTTAGAACTGCTCAGCTCTAATAACAATGGCCTGCTGTTTATAGTTGTGCTTGTTTCCAACCAGTTACTGTTATATTGCGGTAACTATATCTGAAACGCTCTCTGATTTTGTGCTGTATGAGGGCCTGCTGAGATTTTGACATGTGGCTTTCAAATTGTTGAGGTTTTGTAACTCTCAGTCCCCATTCCTATAGTTACTGCTAATCCATGAAGTTGTTGGCTTTCTTGTTTCTAAAATGGAAGTTTTGTGAAAGCTGACGTGAAGTAGGGGAAGGGGATTATTTGGAGCAACTTTGCTCATAAATAATTCTAATGTAGCATACATTTCCTATTGTCATGTAATTGTTTGTAGGATCAAGAACTAAATTCCTAGTTAAATAATGACATAAATTTTGAGGAAAAAATGTGCAAAACAACCAAACAGAATTAAAAGTATGAGCATAAGCAAACTAGAATTTTGAAGAACAAATCATGCCAAACTTCATTGCTGCTTTGATAAAATTACAAAATTAGTGGGTGAAGGGAACACAATAGGTCTAATATCTGAAGTTTAGTAATTCTGGCTGGCTAATGGATGACAAACAAAGACTACTGAAATAGACAATGTACTCAATTGTGGAGGAAGTATCTAGTGTGGTGACACAAGGGTCAGTATTAGATTTAGTTTTATGTGATCTGGAAGAGGGAGTTAACAGTGTGCTGATTAAATTTGCAGAAGATAATGGATTGGGAGTAGCATGAACTCAAGTTAGGGCCAAATACAAAGGGAATTAAAACTGAATTTATTCTACTTATTCATTTTAATTTGAATATAATAAAAACACACCTATATAAGGCTGTAGGCACCCCAACTACATAATACAACAAAACAGTAACATCATTAAAATAATTGTTCAGAAGAAACTCTGCCAGCCTGTCCCCTACAGAAAAGCTCCTTTTCCACCCCTTCATCATTCCAGAAATCTTACCCTTGTCAAAAGCCCTATGAAACATGTTTTTGCAGCATGCCCAGAAGGTCATCAAATTCAGGCTGTTTCCAACCAAGGGTTGGAGCAGTTCCAGAGCCTCAGACCTCTTACACAGAATGCCTTAAAAAGAACAGGAGTACTTGTGGCACCTTAGAGACTAACAAATTTATTTGAGCATAAGCTTTCGTGGGCTACAGTCCACTTCGTCGGATGCATAGAATGGAACACACAGAAAGAAGATATTTATACATACAGAGAACATGAAAAGGTGGAAGTAGCCATACCATTAATCCCCTCTTTTTTAATAATGAAGGGGATTTTAGCTCAGGTACCTCTGCTGACCACAGCTGTGGAGGTGTGGCATGGGGAGAGGTCATTTCTCAGTTAGCCAGGTTCTACGCCATTTAGGGCTTTTGTAGGTGATAACCAGCACCTTAAACTTTGTGCAGAGACCAGTGGACAGCCAATGCAGTTTCTGGAGCACTAGTGTCAAATGCTCCCAGCAATGTGGCCTACCCAATAAAGCGAGACACTGCGTTCTGTACCAGTTTCAGTCTCTGAATGATTTTAAGGGAAGGTTGGTTTTAAGGGAAGGTTGATTTTCTTTTTTGGTGATTCGGGTTCTGTAGTTTCCACATCGGAGTGTTGTTCTTTTAAGACTTCTGAAAGCTTTGCTCCACACCTCATCCTTCTCAGATTTTGGAAAGCACTTCAGATTCTTAAACCTTGGGTCGAGTGCTTGTAGCTATCTTTAGAAATCTCATATTGGTACCTTCTTTGCATTTTGTCATATCTGCAGTGAAAGTGTTCTTAAAACAAACAACGTGCTGAATCATCATCCAAGACTACTATAATATGAAGTATATGGCAGAATGCAGGTAAAACCATGGAGCAGGGGACATACAATTCTTCCCCAAAGAGTTCAGTCGCAAATTTAATTAATGCATTATTTTTTTAATGAGCGTCATCGGTATGGAAGCATCTCCTCTGGAATGGTGGCCGAAGCATGAAGGGGCATACAAATGTTTAGCATATCTGCCATGTAAATGCTTTGGAATGCTGGCTCCCATGCGAACGCCTGTTCTGACTTTCTGGTGACATTGTAAACAAGAAGCGAGCAGCATTATCTCCCATAAATGTAAACAAAGTTGTTTGTCTTAGTGATTGGCTGAACAAGAAGTAGGACTGAGTGGACTTGTAGGCTGTAAAGTTTTGTGGTGTTTTGTTTTTGAATGTAGTTATGTAACAACAAAAATCGACATTTGTAAATTGCACTTTCATGATAGAGATTGCACTACAGTACTTTTATGAGGTGAACTGAAAAATACTATTTTTGTTTATCATTTTATAGTGCAAATATTTGTAATAAAAATATAAAGTGAGCAGTGTACACTTTGTATTCTGTGTCGCAATAGAAATCAATATATTTGAAAATGTAGAAAAACATTCAAAAATATTTTATAAATTTCAATTGGTATTTTATTGTTTAACCGTGTAATTAAAACTGTGATTAATCACTATTAGTTTTTCTGAGTTAGTCGCTTGAGTTAACTGCGATTAATCGACAGCCCTACATATTAATATTGCTTTTTGTTGTTTCCTTGTCTAAAAACTGTTGGGGTAGCAAGTTTCTGAGACTCACATACAAAAAATGTTGTAAAAAGTGGACTAATGTAGAATCTTTATCCTGCTGAGTGAGATGGCCATTCATTCTTCACCAGGCTATCAAGATTTGTGTCTTAATAAGACCAAGCAAGATAACTTGTTCATTCAAGACCAGTTTGACCACACACTGAAAATAGAGCAACAAGATGTACAGTTTTACAGTAACTTTTACAAGTGTAAATACAGGAACATTTAAATCTAAGTTCCCTGTAAGTTGCGTGGCTGTGCAGCAGCCTATTTATCGCCATGCAGGTGCTCAGGGAACCTGTCTGGGGATCAGCTGGGGAAGGGACGCCTCTCTCCCGGCCCCAACCTAGCCTGGCCCCCAACCTGCTGCGGCTGGGGCGCCCCTCTGCTGGCCCAAACAATGCTATGGGCCGAACCCAACTGAGACAGCCCAGACCAGATCCACGCGCGGCCCAGGCGCCCCTCCCCCGGCCCAAACCCAGACCCCTCCTGGACCTGCTTGGGTGGGGGAAGGAGCACCTATCCTGCAGCCTCAGCCCCGGAGCTGCCATGGGAAGAGAGAGCTGGGGGAGTCCTCTCTCCCTGCTGTAGCCCTGGAGCATCCTCTTACACTCCAACCCCCTCATCCCCAGCCCCACCCCAGAGCTTGCACCTCTAGCCTTAAAAACCTCTAAGGAAGGAGATTCCACCACCTCCCTAGGTAACCCATTCCAGTGCTTCACCACCCTCCTAGTGAAAAAGTTTTTCCTAATATCCAACCTAAACCTCCCCCACTGCAACTTGAGACCATTACTCCTTCTTCTGTCATCTGCTACCATCTGCTACTGTGTCACACATCACCTTCATATTGATGCACATAACAAAATTAATTCCGCACATGGGTGGGAAAAGTTAGAGGGAACACTGATTTTAACCTATCTGATATTAAATCCACTAATAGTAAAATGTACTTTGAATATTGTATGACATACTTAAGATACATTAAAAAAGTTTGCCTTTCTTTTTATAATCATAGATTCTGCTACCCTTATTTATGTTGAGTAATACCTGTCTCTGAGTATTCCCAGTAAAATCAGTGGGAATTAATTGCAGAGTAAGGTTCTGCTGAACGTAAAAAAGGGCAACAGAATCTGGCAGAAATGAATGAACGATATTTTAGTGTTTTACGTAAGTTAGTTCTTACTTTGAAAAGCTTAGGTTTAGTTATAAGCCTTTGAAAAAATCAGTTTGCACATGCTCAATAAAGACTTCAATTTTAGCAGCTAAAATCTTCAAAGATTCCATCCTCACTTAAGCCTCTCTCAGCCTTTAGTGCTGATCAGAGTGTGCATGCGCCATCCCTACTTATGTGCCATTCCTTACTGCTCCTTTGTGAATGAACTGCACATGTGCCATCCCCCCAGAGTGACTGAGTATGCTTCATCCTCTCACAGCTCCTCTGTGTGACTGGACTGAGCATGCTCCAGCCTAAGGCTACAAGAGTGAAACCAGATTTTCCCTGTAATCGCTGGGATGGATCCAGAAACTGGAACTGAAAGCAAAGAGAGTTTCTCCTGTTCTCACAATGACACCACCCTCTACCCCCCACAGCACCCAGGCAGCATGGAGGAGGAAACTGTCTGATGTGAATGCAGAGGGCACAAAAGCTGGTGCAGGGGAGAGGGAAAGGAAGTAGATTGAGACAAGGAGTCCAGTGAGACTGGGACTGGAGGCAGGGGGAGAAAATTGAGACTGACTGGGCAAGGACACTAGGACTAGGGACTGAGTGGTAGAAGAAATTGGAACTGGGAGTCCGAGAGAGGGGATATAGGAGATTGGGACTGGGAGCTTGCGGGTATGAGACTTGAACTAATTAAGCAAGGAGAATAGGAGCCAAGTAGAGAAACAGGGTGCGGGGAGGAACTAGCTATGGGAAAGAACGCTGAGGAACTTGTGGGGCGGAGGGGAGATTGTTACTGGCGGGGACAATGTTCTATGAACAGTGGGGGAGGCACACAAGGAGGAAGAGGAGACAGATCTGACAAGTAGGTAGGGTACAGGAGGAGCACTGTCATTGGCTGGGCAAACAGTCTGGGAGTTGAGAGGGAATTGGTATTTGGACAGCAAGCCCAGAAGGGGCGACTAAGTCTGGCTGAGCAAGAAAACTTTTGGAAGGCACAGGACAGAAAAAGGGTCAAACTTGAGAAAAATTGGCAGAAGAGGAGTCTTTGCCCACTAGATACACTCCCTGCCAGACCCAGGAGTGGAATCCCAAGATTCCAGAGTCTCATTGTTCCTCTGCTGTCAGCAATTATCAGTGAAATCCACTGGCAAAGTACATGTCTCATCCCCCTCTAATGCTGGTCTGTATATAAGATGACAACCTACTATTGCTATCAGTTGCTCGGTTAGTTCAAGTGGCAATGATCTGTGTCGTGGATCTAAGCTTCCAATCCTGCTGATGAATGGTGGGTGTCAATATGATGCCACATGATGGAATTTCTGTTTTTTTCAGTTTGCTTTTCTAAACCCTAGGAAACTACAGGCAAAAACCTGTGTTTAAAAACATTTGGGTTGCTATGTCAAGCTCTCAAAAGTTAGCAAATGCCAGGATTAAGGTTGTCTGTGCAACTTTAATTTGGTCCCCTGGTCATATGCTTTATGATACTGTCTTTAATTGCATGATGGCATACTATTTTTTCCATTGGACCCCTTCTACATTCAGTGCACAACATGGAACTGCTTTGGGGGTGAATCAAGGTTGTGTAGTGAAGGATACTATTGCCTATAGGATCCCTGTTCTGTTGGCTGCAGAATTTGGAAGGTGTGTAGTGAATGAGGCAATGGGTTGCAGAAAGAGAAAGAATGGTCTCATGGTTAAGGCACTTGAAAGCTGCCTTGGGGAAATACTATCCCTGTTTCTGACACACGGTTCCTATGTGATATTTAGCAAATCACTTAAATCAGACTTTTTCCACAGGTGCCCACTAACTGTGTTTCTCATTTTCTGGATATCCAACTTGGGACCCTGAGGTCTGATTTGCAGAAGTGCAAATCACAGCTGCAACTGAAGTCAATAGGAGCTGTGCTTTGAACATACCAAGTGCAATATAATGCTAAGTGTTTTTAAAAATCAGGTCCTAGAAGTCTCAAATTGAGCTCCCAAAATTGTGGAAACATTTGATCCTTATCTTCGTGCCTCAACTCCCTAGCTGCAAAATAGGGTTAAAACCACCCCTTCCTCTGTCAGAGGCATTGTAGAATGTAAATTAATGTTTGTGACGCATTCAGAAACTGTAGTGATGAGAGAGAGGGGCTAGGTATAGACTATAAACCTACATTGGTATAACTAGGTCACTCGGGTGTGAAAAATACACACCCCTGAGCGACGCAGTTGTACCGACCTAACCGACGCAGTAGACAACTGTGTCGACGGGAAAGCTTTTCCTGTTGACACATCTACAGTCTCTCGCAGACGTGGATTAAATATGCCAATGGGAGAAGCTCTCCCGTCGGCATAGTAGGGTCTTCACTGAAGCAAAACAGCAGCACGCAGCTGCACTACTACAGCATTTTAAGTGTAGACCTTCCCAGAGATAATGAAAGTGAGTGGAGCACGTTTCTAATGCTCATGATTGTGGGAAAACGACTGAAAACATGAACCCTACAATCTCAGAAAGCAGAAGGCAAGTCTCGTGCTTTTTAATGCTTTAGGCTGACGATGCTGAGCTGTCTCATCTATGTTGTGTATGTAGCCTTCTTTTGGACTTGAATTTGTTCATGTACTGTTCGTACACTTTTAAAGGACAGTGTTTAAGATTTCTTTAACAAGTTTACACTTTTTAAAACTAGAGCACAATTTTTTTTTTAATTAAGGTAAAGTTACAATAAAATGTTAAAATATACTGCATTGTACATTACTTATTCAGGGTCAGGTTAATATTCAAAGAACCTGGCAAAAAGTTCTGGTTTGCTGGCTGGGGAGCCTTCCTCTGAGTACACTAAAAAGTGTCACCAAATTTCTAAATACCTTCCCACTTTAGGGCATTTCTCTTGTGCATATACTTGGTGTGAAAGCTGTTCCATTACAAGGACAGTCCTTATTTTACTGTACCACAGTTCCATAGCAGGAAAAGTCACATTTTTCCAATAATGTGCAATACAATGTCTTCAATAAAAAAAAAATTAATTTATTGTTCTGTTCAAAATGTAGGTCCTTTATTGGAGCATTAAGTAAGCAGATCAGGGGTCTCTACAAAGCCAGCATTTTGTCACAAGATAAATCTCTTTCATAATTTCCTCCTCAAATCATCTAATTCCTGAACAGAAGCACCACATATGCGATTATGGTCCCCATTTCCTGCAACCCCTCCAACAGAGTGCTCCCTAGTAGCAAAAATGTGGCATCAAATGCCATGTATAGAGCAGTTGATTTAAAAAACAAAAAACAAGTTCTTTGAGCCACACAAACTGAAAGTATATCCCCATTCACATGTACAGACCCACTTATTCAGCTCAGTTTCTTTGTCCAAATCCCTATCTCATCTTTTCATCTGGGTTGTTTTCTTAACATCTTTTTTAATCAAAATGATACATAGCTTCAAAATTAAATCTTTGTTCCAGCTTGCTCCTGGATCAACTCCTCACATGTGGTGAAAGGTCTAGATAGAGCTGTCTTTCATTCAGATTTCACAATAAAATGTTTGACTTGTAAATATGGGAACCTTATCGTTACATTATTACATATCTCTTGATATGATTTCAAATCAGGTTTCAGGAACAGCTGTCTAAATTGAGTAAGCTCAGCTTTTACCCACAATGCATAATCACTTAGATATTTCCCAGGCATAAATTCCTAATTATTAATGAAAATACTGTAGCTAAGGATGAGGGGCCTCAGTGAAAGGAATTTGACAAATTTGTCCAAAGCTGCTAACATGTTCTGGATGAATGGGTGATTTTTTTATTTTTGTTGTTGTTGTTGTTGCCTACATTTCTTTTTAATGAAACAGTTACTATAAATGGTTGTATTTAGGCTCCAGTCATGTTCAAGTTTTACCTTTGAATGGTCTGTCATTAATCCAGCTGATCACATCTTTTAATTGTTGTGCATAATAACAAGTCAAATTAGGGTACGCTGGCGCACCTCTTTTTATAGGCTTATACAGAACTTTAGAATTCACCCTTTGTCTTTTATGACTCCATATGAACTTTAATATCTCATCATGCCATATTTTTAATGTCATGTCAGAGAAACCAACAGGTAATGCACTGAAACAAAAATAACTTTGGGAGGATATTCATTTTTACCGAAGCTACCCTGCCTAGCCAACGAATTAAGGATCAGTATACAGGACCAATATGCCTCTACAAAACTAATTTCCAAAACTAAACTTTACTAAAATCTGTCTGAAGTACTCGCACTCTAGCTGGTCAAAGGCTTTCTCAGCATCCAGAGAAAGAAGCACACAGGAAGAATTGTAAGAATTAACATTGTAAATCAAATTTAGAGTTCTTCTGAAATTATCAGATAGATGCCTACCAGTAATTAGCTAAGACTGGTCTAGGTGAAACTATTTGGGCAAAATGACACTCAGTCTTTTTGCTAGCAGCTTGGCATAAGTTTTAGCATCCACATTGATTAAGAAATAGGTCTGTATGATACACAACTGGAAAGATCTTTTCCTTCTCTAGGAATGAGTACAATTTCTGCCTTGGTCTATGAATCTGGAATCTCGTCTCCCTGCAATATACCGTTAAATCATTCACTTAAAAGAGAACACAATTCTTTCCATCTTTTTGCGGCTTGTTATGGGGCCACTAGAAGAGGTTGGGCCACTTTGCTTTTCTGAACTACCTCAGTGGAAGTAAACTTTGTGGTCAGTGATGGACAAACTTGCAGCTGCAGAACCCAAACACGGAGATCTAAATTTTCTCCTGAAAAAGCATCTAAGCATGTGACCAGCCTGTTCAACAGTGTTTGTATAATCTGCTGTGATACACTCTTGCCTTTCAGCTTATTCTTTTATACCTTTCGTGGTTCTGTTTTTTTCATGATTTGTCATTACAGATGTAGCAAGAGTTAGTAAGATAAGAAAACTGTTATTTGAAAACATTAGCATAATTGACCTTAGAATCACTAAATCATGTTAAACATTCCCATGCATTCCAAAATGTCTTTTTGAATCAGAAGTAAAATGCACAGGCTGGCCAGTGTGCTAGATACACATCTGGTTTGTTACTCATTCCCTGTGCATTGTATTGTAAATGCTACATGATCAAAAAAAATTTTTGGCTGAATTTCTCAGTGTTTTTCTGTAACATTTTCCTTTTAAAGGTCCATATTCCTTAAACGGATATAGGGTGAGAGTATACAGACAGGATTCTGCCACCCAGTGGTTCACTGGTATAATTACTCATCATGATCTCTTCACCCGCACTATGATTGTTATGAATGACCAGGTAAATATTATGACCCTTACTCAGAAAAGTTTTATGACCAGCGTAAATGTTTGATATTTTTTTAGTGTTGTGGTAGTGTTAGATTTATTATGCTGTTCTCTTCAAATGGGTACAAGTATGGCTCTTATTAGTCTGAAAGTGGTGTTTAAACAATATGCATATAAGCAATAAATCCAACATCTAAGATTTTAGGTTAGCTTATATAATCATTACCTGATTATTGAAGTGCTTGAAATGAAGTAATCTAGAACCAAGAATCAGCCTTTAATATAGGCTCTGCTTCGAATTTGTCTCCTATCACTCCAGTAATAACTTTTTCTTCGAGTGCTTGCTCATATTGATTCCAATTAGGTGTGCGCACGCTGTGTGTACAATCGTCGGAGAATTTTCTACCCTAGCAACACCTGGTGGGTCAGCTGGGGAGCCCCCTGGAGTGGCGCCTTCATGGCGCTGGATATATACCCTAGCCAACCCAGCGCCCCCTCAGTTCCTTCTTACCGCCCGTGACGGTCGTTGGAACTGTGGAGCATGGCATAGCTGTCCTCCACTCTCCCTAGTTTTGTTGTAGATAGTTGTTGGTTGTATAGTTATAGATTAGTAGTTTCGTAGCTAATAGTTTTATAGAGTAGTCATAAATAGTAAGCTGGGGTAAGGGGGTTTTTATACCCTCCTTCCCCCCCCGGCGTGCAGCCGGGCTCATGCCCAAAGCTCCTGGCTTTAAACTGTGCGCGACCTGCGCTAAGCCTATGCCAACGGGAGACCCCCACGACTCTTCTCTAAAGTGTCTAGGGGAGTCTCACCAGATGGACAAGTGTAAGTTCTGCAAGGCTTTTCGGCCCAGGACCAAAAAGGAGTGGGATTTTAGGCTTAAACAGCTCCTTATGGAGGCAGCACTTAGCCCAGATCCTCCTTCGGTGCGCCAAGTTCCGGCACCGAACGCCTCGGTGCGCAGCGCCCCGGCGGCGCCCTCAGGTACTGCACCACGAGGAGACGCGGATAGTACCCCACGGCACTGTCCTCCTTCGGCACCACGTGCACTGCAAGCCCCTCAGCGCAGTTCCCTGTCTCCGGGTCATAAAAGACCCCGTAAAACTCAGGAGACTGCCGCACAACAGCAGGCACCGGCTCCCCCCGCACCAGTGGTGGAGTTGCGTCCGGCTTCGGAGCGCCCGAGGGTACAGGCATCATCGACACCGTTGATTGCGGCACCGGTTGTAGGGCTGTTGAGTCCGGTGTGGACTGGCTCCCCGCCCCATCTCGTGGTTGAGCCCTGTCTCCCGTCTACGCCGGAGACATTTGCGACGGCGAGGGACCTCATTGCCCTCACAGATCCGGCGCTATCTCAGACCGCGGCACCGCATCTGCTCCGCACGGTGCAGTCCAGGGGCAAGCCTGCCCTGATACGCCTTCAATCTCCAAGCATGGACTCGTTGCACCGCTCCTGGTCTCGGAGCAGGTCCCGACGCCGCTCGCAGTCCCGGCGCCGGTCGTACTCGCGGCCCAGATCTTCCTCCCGGCACCGGTCCACTTCTTGGCATCGACCTGAGCATCGGTACCGTTTGGAGTCCCGACGCAGTTCCCGGCACCGGTATGAGCACCGATCCCGTTCGAGAGGCCGCTCCCGGCACCGATTCTACAGACCGTCTTCTTCGCGATCCAGATCTGGATCCCGGTACCATCATGGCCATCGGCACCATTCTCGCTCCCGGTTCCACTCCCTGGCACCGCGCAGAGACCGCTCTCCCGTGGACTCGCACTACTCAGCACCGCTCCAGGACAAGCCACCGCAATCGCGCTCGGCACCACCCTGGCCCTCAAGATCTGCGTCTCGCTCTTCGGAAGGGGCCTCCCGCTCAGCCTATCCTGCTCAGGGTCAAGCTGCGGACGACCTGGGCCATTGGCAGGACGGGGCAGAGGACCCTAGACAGGACCCTGCACGTTGGTCTTTCTGGACCCCAGGGGCATATCACCAGGCACAAGGGGCTCCACCAGCGGCCTCTCGCTCGGCACACTCTGAGCCCAGGGTACCGGAGGCCACCATCACCCGTCCTCCCCCAGGGGGTATGGAGGTCCATGTGCCAACGCCCACACAGGCCGCAGACCCCGGTGCAGAGGATCCTGCACATCAGAGACCCTCGGACCCGGACCCACCTCTGTATCCTTTACCCCCGAGGCATCCTCCTCATCTTCCCCAGATGAGGCAGTGGCGGGAACGACAAGCTCGGGCCCACCCCCGATAGACCTCTGTGCCCACCAAGACCTGTTACGTAGGGTGGCACGCAACATGGACCTACAGGCAGAGGAGATAGTGGAGGTGGAGGACCCGGTGGTGAGCATCCTCTCCGCTGATGCCCCATCCCGGGTGGCGTTGCCCATCATCCGCACAATCCAGGTTAATGCTAATACCATATGGCAAACCCCTACCTCCATCCCGCCCACTGCCAGAGGGGTAGAGAGGAAATACTTTGTCCCCTCTAAAGACCATGAGTACCTCTATACACACCCTTAGCCGTGTTCATTAGTAGTCTCCTCAGTGAGAGCGCCATGGTCGGCAGGCGGCAGCGCCCAAATCGAAGGACGCCAAACGCTTCAATTTTTTTGGACATAAGATCTACTCAGCGGAGGGTCTTCAGCTCAGAGCCGCAAACCAACAGGCGCTCTTGAGTCGTTACGATTACAACTCATGGAATTCTATGGGTAAATTTAAGGAGTTGGTCCCCCAGGACTCGAGAGAGGAGTTTGGGGCCCTAGTGGAGGAAGGTAAAAAGGTGGCTAGGACCTCCTTACAGGCCTCCCTGGACATAGCGGACTCTGCCACTAGAACACTGGCATCTGGGATAGCCATGAGACGCATTTCCTGGCTTCAGGTATCGGGGTTGCTGCCAGAACTGCAGCAGACCCTACAAGATCTACCATTTGATGGTCAGGGATTGTTCTCGGACAAGACGGACTCTCGGTTGCAAAGCCTCAAGGACTCCAGAACCATCATGCGCTCCCTGGGAATGCATGTCCCAGGACCCCAGCGCAGGCCATTTAGGCCCCAGTCACAGAGGTTCTGCCCTCCTCCTCCTCATCCAAGACAGGACTTCTCCAGAGGGCATGGACGAGGTGGTAGAAGGAGGTCGTCCGGCCTCCAACCCAGTCAGAACCAAGGCCCTCCTAGACCACCTTCAGGGCCTAGACAAAATTTTTGAAGGTGTGCTCGAGGACGGCGTACTAGCCACTACCAGGATCCATTCCCTTTATTTCGGAATCGCCTCTTCCGTTTCCACCATGCTTGGTCCCTTTATAACCTCGGACCGTTGGGTTCTTCGCACGGTGGAGAGGGGATACGCTCTCCAGTTTTCTTCTTTTCCCCACCCTCCCACCATCCCTTCCCGTCCCTCTTCAGGGACCCTTCTCATGAGCATCTCCTTACACAGGAGGTTTTTGTGCTCCTTTCTGTGGGGGCTATAGAGGAGGTTCCATCAGAGTTAAGGGGCAGAGGGTTTTACTCCCGCTACTTCCTGATCCCCAAGACAAAAGGGGGTCTTCGACCCATTTTAGATTTACATGGGCTCAACAAATTCATAGTAAAGTTGAAGTTCCGCATGGTCTCCTTGGGGACCATTATCCCTTTCCTGGATCCTGGAAACTGGTACGCCGCCCTCGATATGAAGGACGCATATTTTCATATAGCAATCTACCCTCCACACAGGCACTTCCTTCGGTTTGTAGTAAACAACATACACTACCAATTTGCTGTCCTTCCCTTCGGCTTGTCCACGGCTCAGAGAGTGTTCACCAAATGTCTGGCCGTCGTGGCAGCATACCTTCGTCGACAAAGGATACAGGTGTTCCCGTATCTAGACGACTGGCTGGTGCGCGGCCACACCAGGGGAGCAACTTCAATCCCACGTCCAGATAACACTACAAACATTCCACAAGTTAGGCATCTTACTCAACAAAGAAAAGTCTACTCTGGAGCCAACCCAGAGAATAGAGTTTATCGGGGCAGTCTTAGACTCCAGACCCGCCTGCGCTCTTCTGCCAGACACTCGGTTTCAGACCATCGCAAACATCATCCACAGCCTCCAGGACTTCCCGATTACTACGATAAGGAAGTGCCTCGGCCTGTTGGGTCACGTGGCCTCTTGCACTTACGTAACCAGGCATGCCAGACTTCGGCTCCGCCCGCTTCAGGCCTGGGTGTCATCGGTGTACCATCCTTGTCGGGACAACCTGAACATGGTGGGCACGGTTCCGAATTCGGTCTTGATCTCTCTCAACTGGTGGCTGGACCACAAGTCGGTGTGCAAAGGAGTGCCATTTCACACCCCACAACCCTCCCTGTACCTGGTCACGGACGCATCATCTCTCGGTTGGGGCGCTCACCTCGGGGAGCACCAAACACAGGGCCTGTGGACCGTATCCCAACTAGCTCTGCACATCAGTGTTCGAGAGCTGATGGTAGTGCGCCTAGCCTGACAGGCGTTTCACAGTCTCCTACATGGCTGTTGCGTGTCAGTCCTCATAGACAACACCACGGCCATGTTCTACATCAACAAGCAAGGGGGAGCCCGGTCGTCTCTCCTATGCCAAGAGGCCATTCGCCTGTGGAATTCTGCATTGCCCACTCGATACATCTCATGGCATCGTTCCTCCCTGGAGTCCAGAACACTCTAGCGGACCGTCTCAGCAGATCTTTCCAAATGCACGAGTGGTCGATTCGCTCAGACGTCATCCATTCCATCTTCCAGAGGTGGGGATTTCCCCAGATCGACCTATTCGCCTCACGCGCCAACAGGAAGTGCCATGTGTTCTGCTCCCTCCAGGGGCAATCTCCGGGCTCCCTGTCGGATGCTTTCCTGCTATCGTGGAAGGACCAGCTGTTCTACGCTTTCCCTCCATTTCCGCTGGTCCACAAGGTCCTGCTCAAGCTACGCAGAGACAAGACACGTATGATTCTAGTCACTCCAGCTTGGCCAAGACAGAACTGGTACACCACGCTCCTGGAGCTATTGGTACAGACTCCGATCATGCTTCCATTGTGCTCGGACTTGATCTCTCAGGACCACGGCTGATTCTGTCACCTCAACCTGCAATCGCTCCACCTTACAGCGTGGATGCTGCATGGCTGACTCGGGCAGAGCTACGATGCTCACATCCCGTGCAGCAGGTTCTGTTGGGCAGTAGGAAACCCTCTACACAGGCCACTTACTTGGCCAAATGGAAGCGCTTCTCCTGTTGGTGCGAGCAGCGGGCTACGCCCGCCTTGCAGGCGTCGATCCCACTTATACTTGAATATCTCCTATCCCTAAAACAGCAAGGCCTGGCGATATCTTCGGTCAGGGTGCACCTTCCTGCTATATCGGTGTTCCACCCAGGAGAATACGCTTCCTCGGTCTTCTCTAACCTGATGGTCGTCATATTCTTCAAGGGCTTAGACCACCTATACCCACAGCAGCGTCAACTGGTTCCAGCGTGGGATCTTAACCTGGTTCTCTCCAAGCTCACGGGGCCCCCGTTCGAGCCATTGGCTACTTGCTCACTCCTTTACGTATCTTGGAAGACAGCCTTCCTTGTAGCCATCACTTCAGCAAGGCGTGTTTCTAAAATCAGAGCGCTCACGTCTGACCCTCCATACACAGTCTTCCATAAAGACAAGGTGCAGCTTTGCCCCCACACTGCCTTTCTTCCCAAGGTGGTATCAGCTTTTCATGTGAACCAGGATATATTTCTCCCGGTCTTCCATCCTAAGCTGCACGCCACGCTTGCTACGACTTGGCTGGTGCCCCAACGCCGTGCCTCACCGCCCGCTCCACGAGGGCCCAAGCCGCCTCCGACTGCTTTCCTGGCTTATGTCCCAATTCATGACATTTGTAGAGCGGCGGTTTGGTCATCGGTTCACACCTTCGCCGCTCACTATGCGCTTGTACAGCACTCCAGAGACGATGCTGCATTCGGATCAGCGGTTCTGCACTCAGCGATGTCTCACTCCGACCCCACCGCCTAGGTAAGGCTGGATAGTCACCTAATTGGAATCGATATGAGCAAGCACTCGAAGAAGAAAAAACAGTTACCTTTGTAACTGTTGTTCTTCGAGATGTGTTGCTCATATCCATTCCAAACCCGCCCTCCTTCCCCACTGTCGGAGTAGCCGGCAAGAAGGAACTGAGGGGCACTGGGTCGGCTGGGGTATATATACAGCGCCATGAAGGTGCCACTCCAGGAGGCTCCCCAGCCGACCCACCGGGTGTTGCTAGGGTAGAAAATTCTCCAACGATCGTGCACGCGGCGCGCACACACCTAATTGGAATGGATATGAGGAACACATCTCAAAGAACAACAGTTTCAAAGGTGAATAACCGTTTTTTCACAAGCAGTTAAAAATCTCTTTGAATAATGTGATATTAAGCATTTATTGTAGTAGCTTTCAGTTGCAGTTGCTGCTATTCCTAAAAGTATTTTCATGGCAAAATGGAGAGTTGTATTCCAAGAGAAACCTGGGAGTATTGACTTAGTGTTAATATAGTAAATGACTTGTCTTCCTTGAAGTGACCAACAAAATCAAATGTCAGTATGCAAATTTAGGTCTAACTTAATGTTCAAATTCTTTATAATTAACTTGCAAGTTTCTGTATATCAATCTGTCATCTAGCTTTGCATTTTGCCATTCTCTTTCACCAGTTACTTTCCTCTTCTCTTTATAGCAAGATTGTATTCAGTTTTTTAAAAATGTGCTTAATGGTCATCCTCTAAGAAGAGTTTGATGGCTTTTCAGTTTATCATTGTCAGTTTGGGGGGAAAAGGAGCCAATGTAATAGTGGTCAAATAAAACTGTTAACTTGAATATAAAATGGTAATGCTTGGGTTTTGCTGCTTTCCCCATTCCACTGAGAAGTCCTACAGCAGGCTAGCTTGTCAAGATCAACTAGAGTTTTCCTTTGGATGCTTTTTCAGTGTACCAAATGAACTATGTATTTGGCACAAACACTGATGTAAGAAATATAGAGTAGACTATGTCTTAAAATCTGTTAATTATGGATTTCTTCTTCTTTTAATAAACCAGGTGTTAGAACCACAGAATGTTGATCCTTCTATGGTTCAGATGACCTTTCTAGATGATGTTGTTCACTCTTTGTTGAAAGGTGAAAATATTGGCATCACATCACGTCGCAGGTCTCGTTCCAACCAGAACAGCAACACAGCCCACGTAGATATACTTTCTGTTTTTACTTAAGTGATGTTTTGGTTTATTGTAAATGTTGAATATCTGTATTTAAACAGATTAATTAGGATCATGTTCGGTGAATTAATTATTTGATTACATTTAGGGGCATTATACACGTGCTCAAGCAAATAGTCCCAGACCAGCCATGAACTCCCAAACTGCAGCACCAAAACAGAACTCTCACCAACACCATCAACAACGGAATGCTCGTCCAAATAAAAGGAAAGGCTCAGATAGCAGCATGCCTGACGAGGAAAAGATGAAGGAAGAAAAATATGATTATATAGGTCGAGGAGGTAGGAGCAGTTTTGAAAGGGGAGGGAGAGAAATTCTTAAAACTGTACCTGACTAAAAATACAATAATAATTTCTTTCTCCTCTACAGAAAATCCCAAAAGTAAAAATAAACACTTTATTAATAAAAGAAGAAAACCCGAAGAGGATGAAAAGAAACTAAGTATGAAAAGATTGAGGACCGACAATATCTCTGACTACTCTGAGAGCAGTGACTCAGAAAATTCAAATAAAAGATTAACAGATTCTTCATCAGAGCAAAATTCAGAGAATGAGTCGAAAAGCAAAAACACTTCAAACATAAATGGAGAAGAAGGAAAATCCCAGAGTAGTGAGAGGGTAGAGGAACAGACACTAATAGATAGGCAGTCTCCATGGGATGAAATACAAGCAGATAAAAATCATCAAGATGCAGAAAGACCGAAGTCAGCTGAATTAGACCTACAAGAAAAAAATTCACTCCATCCAGCAGAGCAGCTGAAATTTCATGGTCAGAGTGCCAGTGATGCAAATGTCCAAGAGGGCAATGTAGAAAATCAGCATACTCTGGAATTGTTAACAAGTGAGCAGTTTGTACCCAAGCCTCCTACACCAAAATGTGGTGTTGATGCAACTAATGAAAACAATTCTGATGAGGAGAGCCAGGAAAATGCTGCAAGTACCTTTGGTTTGCAAACACTTCAGAAAATAGTGTCTTGTGGCAGCAATTTAAAACATCAATTTACAAATGTAAATTTTCTAGAAGTAAGAAAACAAGAAACTGATCAGAGTTGGGTTAGCAATGTTGTCGGTAAAATGGATTTGATACAGTCTGGGATTATGAAAACGACAGTAAATGAACATTTAAATCCTGAAAAAGAAAAAGTTCAGCATGGCTCATTTGTGTCTTCATTAAATGTAGCTTCATTATCTGAAGAGGGTAAACTACATAAACGAAGTCCAGCCCCTGATGCTATGAAGTCAAAATCTAGTACTTCAGTTGATCATCCTAAAACAAAGTCAAATTCTTCACCTGATGTTAAGCCTAAACTCACCCAATCTCCTGATACTGTGAAGTCAAAGGTTAGTTATCAGAACAGCCATGTTACTGGAGTATCACGGTCAGCAAATAAAACTGAGCATGATATGCCTAGGTCTAGTTTTCATCCAGTTCCAGCTAGAGTTAGTGCTTTAGAAGCTACTAAAAGTCCTCTTATTATTGACAAGAATGAACATTTCACAGTATACAGGGATCCCACTCTTATTGGTCAAGAAACAGGAACTAATCACATTGCACCTTACTTACATCAGCATAATTATCCTCTTCATTCCTCATCCCACAGAACCTGTTTAAATCCGAACACCCATCATCCTGCATTAAGTGGTGCACCCCATCTATTAACTGCGTCTTCAAATCAGACTCCATTATCTGCTATTAACACTCATCCTCTTAGTACTGCATCTCACCATTCTGTTCATCACCCTCATCTACTTCCTGCAGTGTTACCTGGAGTGCCTACAGCTTCCTTATTAGGTGGCCATCCACGACTAGAGACTGCTCATGCCAGCAGCTTAAGCCATTTGGCATTAGCACACCAGCAGCAGCAGATGTTACAGCACCAATCTCCACATCTTCTTGGACAAGCTCATCCTTCTGCTTCATATAATCAGATAGGACTTTATCCAATTATTTGGCAGTATCCAAATGGAACACATGCTTACTCAGGACTTGGTCTACCCTCCTCTAAATGGGTCCATCCAGAAACTCCTGTTAATGCTGAGGCTTCTTTAAGAAGGGTAAGTGATTCTTCTTTCTTTATTACTTTTAATAGTACTTTAAGGTCACTGGCCTATGTGCAAGTATGCTGGGTTACAAAAATAATTGTTAGCCCATTTCCCAGCAGTTGTCCATTTTCCATGAAAATGTTTTTTGTTTTTTTTCTTATACGCTCTTGGCAAAACTGCATAGGAAGTATGAGTGTTCCGGTAAGATGACTGTTTCATAATGGACATGAACAGGGGGACCAAACTAAGATGGAATTGGCAACCTTAATTCTGGCCTTTTCTAGCTTGTGCGTGCTTGACTTCGTAATTTTAACTGACTTTTAACATAGCAGTTGGGGGGCGGGGAGGGCGCAGGGGTTGTACATAACTTCCTACAGTTTTTAAAATACAAATTGAAGATATAAACATTTCATCATGTGGAACTATATTGGGTTATCAGTAAGTTTAGGACCTGTAGATCCATAGCACAAAACTTTACCACTTGAGTTAATGGTGTATCTGGTAGCAATTCACTATAGGGACCAGATACTAGAAGGACTTTAAACAATCTTAAATTAATCAAACTGTACCATAAAATCGCTATGAATAGATATTCCATGCTTGAATAATAAGAGGCAGTAGGAATATAGTACTGGCCACCTGACCAGGATGGTGACGGTGATTGTGAAATGCTCAGGGAGATTAGAGAGGCTACAGAAACATATAGTGCCCCCAATCCATTTGGTTCCTCAGCCTGGCTGAGGAAACTTTTCCCAACAAAACTCTACAAACTGGGAGTCACCGTGGAGAGGGAAAGGGTCAAGTTTGAGGGATCTTGCTTTCAGGTCCCCAGAGGCCAGTTCTCAGGGGAACCCTGCATGCAGACCTGGGAGTCACCAGCCCCTCACACAGCCGGTGTGGCTTTCCCTGGCTTGCTGTATACTGTTCCAAAATGGCTTCTCGCCTCTCCTGAGCTCCCAGGGAATGGCATCTCATTCCTTATTAGTTTCAGAGCAGACTCTGAGTCTGCCTTTGGCTTCATCTCTCCCAGGGATAGTGTGCCCTGGATATAGTGTATATATCAGAAAGCCTTTGACAAGGTCCCACACCAAAGGCTCCTAGGCAAAGTAAGCAGTCATGGGATAAGAGGGAAGGAATAAATGGTCAGTTTTCACAGTGGAGAGAGGTAAATAGCGGAATCCCTCAAGGATCTGTACCGGGACCAGTGCCATTAAACATACTCATAAATGATCTGGAAAAGGAGGTAAACAGTGAGATGGCGAAGTTTGCAGATGATACAAAATTGCTCAAGAGAGTTGAGGCCAAAATTGACTGCAAAGAGTTACAAAGGTGTCTCACAAAACTGGGTGAATGGGCAGCAAAATAGCAGATTAAATTCAATATTGATCAGTGCAAAGTAATGCATATTCCCAACTATACATAAAAATGATGGGGTCTAAATTCATTGGTACCACTCAAGAATGAGATCTTGGCATCATCATGGATAGTTTTCTGAAAACATCTGCTCAATGTGCAGCAGTAGTCAAAAACCGTTAGGAAATGGATAGATAATGAGACAGAAAATATCATAATACCGCTATATAAATCCATAGTATGCTATCTCCTTGAATACTCTGTGCAGTTCTGGTTGGTCCATTTCCAAAAAGATATTTTAGAGTTGGAAAAAGTACAGAGAAGGGCAGCAAAAATGATTAGGGGTATGAAACAGCTTCCATTTCAGGAAAGGGTAAAAAGACTGGGATTGTTCATCTTAGAACAGAGATGATTATGGGGCAGATATGCTAGAGGTCTGTAAAATCACGACAGGTGTGGCAAAAGAGAATAAGGAACTCTTGTGTACACCTTCACATAACACAAGAACAAAAGGTCACCCAGTGAAATTAATAGACAGCAGGTTTAAAACAAACAAAACGAAGTGCTTCTTCACACAACACAGTCAGCCTGTGGAACTCACTGCCAGGGGATGTTGTGAAAGCCCAAAGTATAACTGGGGTCGAAAAAGAATTAGATAAGTTCATGGAAGATAGGTCCATCAATAGGGTGACCAGATGTCCCAATTTTATAAGGACAGTCCAGATACTTGGGGCTTTTTCTTACGTAGGTGCCTATTATCCCCCACTCTTTGTCCCGATTTTTTACACTTGCTATCTGGTCACCCTATCCATCAACGACTATTAGCCAAGATGGTCAGGGATGCAACCGCATGCTCTTGGTGTCTCTCAACCTCTCATTGCCAGAAGCTGGGACTTGATGAATCACTCAATAATTGTCCCATTCTGTTCATTGCTTCTGAAGCATCTGGCACTGGCTGCTGTTGGAAGACAGGATACTAGGCTAGATGGACCATTAGTCTGACTCAGTATGGCCATTCTTATATTCTTACATTGTTAAGGGGATAATACACTCATTTTGCCAGTGGATTTCACAGCTGTTTGGTAGATAGCAGAGGAATGTTGAGACTCAAGAAACTCTGGTTCAGTTCCGGGTTCTGTAGGGAAGTGTGCTCCAGTGGTTATAAACTCTTGGGCCTTTGTCCACCTGTGTTCCTCACTGTCCCCCTCTTTTCCCTCTTCCCCTTTGCTCCTATTGAGACACATCCCTTCCTCCTCATTTGCTCCTTATCACTTTGCATGTGAGTCAGACTGATTATTTCTTCTCCTTCATGCTTCCTGAGTGCTAGCAAAGAAAGAAAGGATTGAAATGGTTTCAGCAGCATCACTACTCAGTTCAGTGACTGATGCTACAGTGTCCCCTGGCAACCAGGTGTAGCAATTGCATGAAAAGGCTTGCTCAGGAGCATGCTCAGTTCATTTGAAACCTTTGGAGAGCAATGCTTCCAATCTTTATCAAACTTCTGTTGAACAAACTGATTTTCAGAGGCTTATAATACAGTCTAATTTTGCTTTTCACAGGGATAGCAAAAGGCATGTCCCTAACACTAGGGCAACCTCCCCACCAAATTTTAAGTTCCTGCCTCACAACATGTAGGTGCTAGAGCAGGGGTCGGCAACCTTTCAGAAGTGGTGTGCCGAGTCTTCATTTATTCGCTCTAATTTAAGGTTTCGCGTGCCGGTAATACATTTAAACGTTTTTAGAAAGTCTCTTTCTATAAGTCTATAATATATAACTAAACTATGCATCCGACGAAGTGGGTATTCACCCACGAAAGCTCATGCTCCAATATGTCTGTTAGTCTATAAGGTGCCACAGGATTCTTTGCAACTAAACTATTGTTGTATGTAAAGTAAATAAGGTTTTTAAAATGTTTAAGATGCTTCATTTAAAATTAAATTAAAATGCAGAGCCCCCAGGACCAGTGGCCAGGACCCGGGCACTGTGAGTGCCACTGAAAATCAGCTCGCTTGCCACCTTCGGCACGCGTGCTATAGGTTGCCTACCCCTGTGCTAGAGCTTCTCAGTGATTGTGTAAGGATATTTTAACATGGGCAAAACATCTTCCTTTTTCTGACACACATTGTTAGAAATGGCTGAACCATTGTAGACGAGCCTTTTCCCAAATAGTTCAGTCTGAGGCAGACACCTGGCTGGAAAATATCAAGTGATTAAAGTTTGGCCAAGTCATAAGCAGTTGAAAAATGGCCTCATGAGAGAAAGAAGTAGGCAATCTGAATTGTAGGTGTCTCTATCAGCTTCACTTATAATTAATTTAATGTGGTGTTAATTAATGGAGATATCCCATCTCCTAGAACTGGAAGGGACCTTGAAAGGTCATTGAGTCCAGCCCCCTGCCTTCACTAGCAGGACCAAGTACTGATTTTGCCCCAGATCCCTAAGTGGCCCCCTCAAGGATTGAACTTACAACCCTGGGTTTAGCAGGCCAATGCTCAAACCACTGAGCTATCCCTCCCCCCTATGAAGGTGTGGAAAAATAAACTCATTTCACTTAGGCCTCTGAAGTCTGTTGTTCTGCAAGTATTCAGTTTCTTAATTATATTGATATACAGCAATTGTTTTGTGCTGACTGTTGTCTTCAGTTACAGCCCAAGCCAGTGTTCCCTCTAATTTTCCCCACCCATGCACGGAATGAATTTTGTTATGTGCACCAATATGGAGGTGATGTGATGGGGTGGGGCCGGGGATGAGGGGCTCAGGGCTGGGGCAGACGGTTGGGTGCAGGGGGTGCGGGCTCCAACTGTGGGTGCGGCCAGGGATGAAGGGTTTGGAGTACAGTAGGGTGCTCTGGGGCTATGATGGAGAGAGAGGACTCCTCCGGCTCAGTCTCCACACAGCAGCATCTGGGCTTAGGAGTGGGGGAGAGGCACCTCTACCTGGCGCAGCAGCTCCAGGACTGGGGCCACAAGATAGGGGCCCGGCCCTGGCAGGACCGGGCTGGGGGAAAGGTGCCATGGCAGGTTCGGGCTAGGGGAGGGGTGCCCCGGCCACAGAAGGTCCGGGCTGCAGCAGAATTTGGGGAGGGGTGCCGCGGTCGGTTTGGATGCCCTGGCTGCGGCAGAGTTGGGGCTGGGAGAGGGGGTGCCCTGGCTGCGGCTGGGTTCGGGCTGCGCCTCCCCTGGTTGCAGCAGGTTGGGGGCTGGGCTAGGTTGTGGCCAGGGGAGAGGTGCTCCTCCCCCCCCCGGCCAGGGCAGGTCCCCAGGTGGGTTCCCTGAGCGTCTGTGTGGTGCTAAATAGGCTGCTTCACAATTGCGCAGCTTACAGGGAAATTAGGTCCCAGCGACCTTTTTTGATTTCCTCAAAAACTTTACTATGTTAAAGCATCTTTTGGGTTTCATAGTGAAGTGCTCAGAAGTCAGGAAGTGAGACTTAAGGTTTCACATGCAAATTTACTCACTTGTGTGCATTATGATACAATTGTTAATTACAACATCATAGACGCTTCTGTCTCTAAGGTAACACATCATCATTGATTTTACATAAGTTATCAACTTCATTTAAAACAGCCTACACTAGTTTTCAAATAAAGATTATCATAATGCATTCAAGCAAGGAGGTAGAGTTAAAATTGTATAGTCACACTTAAATTTTGTATTTCCTAACTTTTGAATACTTAGCTACGCAACCTTAAGATTTCCTTAACATAGTTTGTAGTTTTAATAGTACTGTACTAATTGTGTGATTGAGTTGTGTAAAGCAATTCGGCTAAATATAGCAGGTTGCCTAGGCTAATCCATAGTTAATCATTTGTAGCATGAAGAAAAATAGTAAGAAAAGGGAATGCTTATTCTTTGATTTGTTTTATATTTACAGTTGAAAGATATTCCCAAGAAATATTAAACATTATTTATTTTTAAAGAAAATATTTGAACACTAATCATTCAACAAATTAATAATTGAACTTATACTCTATTAAATGCCAGTTGTTGTTTAAAGAGAGGCCCTGAGTTGAAATTGTAGAAGTAAAATGATCAGGCTAGGTATTTGAGAATCAAATCTGTCTCAGAATACATGTGGAAAATGTAAACATTTTCATATGCTATAAACCAAGTCAATGGCATACTCAAATATCCCTACTCTATCCAAATATGCCTCAAAAACTTGAAGAAAAAAAAAAAGGATATGATTTATAGTGGGAAAGTATATAACTTACTCTCTGTTTGTTGGTAAGATTTTAAAAAAAGGTATGTTGATGATGCTGTGCTTGGGTTCCTGTGATAACTTTGAAGTCTGATTTTGTTGCTGTTAACAGAATACTCCCAGCCCTTGGTTACATCAGCCCACCCCTGTGACCTCAGCTGACAGTCTTGGGTTACTGAGTCACATTCCTGTAAGACCATCCAGTGCAGATCCACATCGGCCACTCAAATTGACAACACATTCTAGTCCACCATTGTCCAAAAATATAGTAGATCATCACAAAGAGTAAGTTCACCATTGTCTAAATCATTAAACTGATGTATAAGTTAATGTTTACAGTATGAGACTGTGAAGTTCAGTAGCTTGTGTTTTCATTTACCTTCATTCCAATTCACTTGTAAAAATGCATGACATGGCATATGTAAAAATGTGACAAAATATGCTCTCAAATAATAAGTAAAATTTTCAAAAGAGCTGAAGTGGCTTAGGTGCCTAAATCCCATTTTCAAACTGAGGCACATTGACTTTCAATGGGATTTAAGTTCCTAAGTCACATACAAGTGTTTGAAAATTTTACCCAGAATAAAGAAATTCATCAGCTTTATTTTGTGTTAATAGATAATTTTGTTTTTTGAGTTGAAGGATAGGTCCCTTAAATTCTGTTAGCGTTTTGTAGTATGTTTGTAACAAAATTTAATCTGTTTTAACTTTTTTTCATACAGAGAATTGGAGAGGAAAGCATTTATTGAACCTTTACGTTCTGTTACAACTGTACCAGTGAAGACTGATCTGGAACATAGCAGAACACAGACAAAAGAGAGTAATTTGCACAGACATTTTGTGGACCCAATGTTGAGTCAATTGCAGAAGCCACCTCAAGAGACAGGAGAGCGACTAAGCAAATATAAAGAAGAACATAGACGGATACTTCAAGAGAGTATTGAAGTTGCTCCTTTTACTGCTAAGATCAAGGCACTTGAGGGTGAGAGAGAGAATTATTCTAGAGTAACACCATTATCGTCTTCTAGCCCCAAAAGCTATGCAGTAAAACATGACAAAGAACCAGAGCGTTCTGTGTCAGAACTTTATAAAATCAAGCATTCAGCACCACAGAGTTTGCCG